>NC_137801.1:62710237-63282737 GCF_963383645.1 Muscardinus avellanarius
GGCGAGCAGCAGAGACCTTTCCCCGGTGAGCTGAAGCCACAAGCCCCATGAGAACAAGCAAGAATCGGTCCTCTGTGAGCCAGGGCAGAGATTTGCCCTTTAGTCCCAGAAGAAGAAAGCAGACAGGACTAGGTGTCAGCAATTGGAGGTCAACAACTTAGAGGTAAACCAAAGAAGCGCTTGTTTTTCACCAATGGGTTTACCGAAGTGTGTCCTTGTCTGCCAAGAGGTGGCCAGAAAAACACTCCTTATACATTTTTCAAAAATATTTTATTTTATCTTTTGGTACTGGGGATTGAACCCAGAGGCATTCCTCCAAGTTATACTCACAGCCAAATTTTATTTCTTATTTGGAGACAGTGTCTCACTAATTTGTGGAGGGCCTTGCTAAGTAACTGAGGCTGGCTCTGAACCTGTGATCCTTCTGTCTCAGCCTCCTAAGTAGTAGGATTACAAGTGTGCATTACCATCAATGTCCCTACACATTTTAAGACGGTCTTCTGAGCAAATGATGCTGTCATCCAGTGATGTAAATGGGGGGTGAGAGGCTAGAAATCATAACCCGCTAGAAAATATACTGACATGGGCCTTTTAAAGCTTTGTCCTTTTGACCATTCCAGGTTCCTACTCCTCCTGCCAAGAAGACTAGAAACCAACATATTTCCTAACTGCATTTACTTGGGGGTGTTAATCTCGGAGGCAATCAACCCCTATTTAGTAAACTCCCACTCCCAGTCCCTGCCCCTGGGACTGCCTGTGCCCACTCTCCTGAAGACTCAGTGCAGCGTGCCTGCCCCTTCCCTTTCTGCCTGGGGAGGATGTTGACCCAGGACCGCCAGGGCATTGTGCTGTTGGCATCGGCCTTGTGCTCTAGATGACATCGCAACTATGTTCCCCCTTCCAAGGCGCTTACCTCAGCCCCGTGAGCAATCTACCTGCCTCTTGGCCTCACTTGGGGTCCAGGGAGCCAAGAGTGGCAGGGTGGTGGCCGGGCCCAAGGTGGGCTACCAGGCCTTCGGCTCCATTGCCAGGCACGGGAGCTGCTTCCCTCGCCCCATCCTCAGCTCCTTTTTAATCACTAGCCACAGAAGGTAATGAGAAAGTGCTTGAATTACAAAGATTCCCATTTATTACTCTGGCTGCCCCTCCACAAAGCGTCTCTTTTCCCCTTTGGCAAGAACAGATCACTATTGACACTTTTAGAAGGCCCTGGGCCCCTCTCAATTATTGGCCTAATCTCTGCCTGCTCTGAAAGCAGAATTCTTTCCTAACTAGATTTTTTAGAAAGTTAAGAGGCTACCCTTTGCTTTATTCATTGGAATGACTTCACAGGCTAATGTATTCTCCTGTCAGTGTATTTCATAGGCTCAGCAACATCTGCAGGATGTGGAAAGAACAGAAACAAACCAGATGTTTCCAAAAGGTAGCTCCACTAAGCCTCCTTAACATAATTATTGCAATATCACATCCGCATTTTATTGTACCACTTCTATATTTATATGCTGTTAACTTTTCCTGTAAAAATCCAAACCAGTAGGTCTGAGTTCCTTCTAAACAGATTTGCCATCTTAAAAAAAAAAAAAATTGACGTATATCCTCCATTAAATCCAAATTTCCTTTATCAAATTTTAGAGGGGAAAAATAGATTAAGGAAATGTAGATATTTATCTCAGCCTTCAACATTTACACTCATTTAGTTAATTAGCACTTAATTACACTGTCAAAGGGGAAATTTTTACCACGGACAGAGCAGGTCCCCACCCCTTGGGCCCTGGCTTCTTCTGAGAGGCAGACCTTTGCTCGGAGCCAGCTCCTTCCTGCACGAAACATTTGTAATGATTACTTGACAAGAAGTGCAGATACAGAATTGTGCGATGGAGAACTATCATTCACCAGAGCCCAGTCAGAGTGCCCAAGCTGGAGCAACAGCGCCCCCCAAAGCAAGAAGCCAGAAGCACCCTGTAAGCAAACCCCAGGCTGCCCAAACTTCTATTTTTTGCTTTATAAGCCAAGGAGCTATTTTAAGAGTTGCTGGCCGAAAAGCAGGCTCTATTACAACCAGACGAGCATTCCAACCAAGCTGGGGAGCCTCGGCTGGAAACAGAGAATGTTTCCACCTATTTTAATTCAGACGCCAGGAATTCTCTAAGGAGGAGATGGGGGTAGGAGAGTAGGAGAGACATGGTAGAAAATTGGAAACCTTTAGAAGTTTGCCAAACTCAAGGGAACAAAGTATAACTAGATTAATGTGTAAATCTTATTAACCAAAACGCAACTGAATAGAGTCGTTTGTCATCGGAGTTTCTCCATCTTTTAACAAATGGCAATACTTTTTTGGTCTCACAGGTTTCCTGCCAAGTAGAGGACCTCATTAAAGCTGTTGGAAAATAATAGTATTCTAATTAGTTTAATTATGATATGACGAATTATCAACCCAATCTTTAAAAACAATATGCAATTAGCCTTTTTTAAAAAAAAATCAAAGTCTTTTTCTCAAAACAGGAAATGAAGCATAACACCCTTAATATCATCATTAGGGCATAATCTTAGACACCACAATGCAGTGGTATAATGAGCATGTAATGAAACCAACAGTCCCCGCCCCTCCAGGGACTCCTTTGTGTACTGACTGGACAGCCTTTTGGCTCCAAGAATGGAAACTGCATTAAGCTGGAGGCTGACCCAAATTCTCTCTTTCAAGTATGAAGTCCTGTTTTCTATTTTCCCTTCTATCCTGGATTAGGGTAACCCTATAAAAGATGAAATATTACATTCTTAAAAGACAATGAGCTGATGATGTCATATCAGCATGCTTAGATTTTATACTGCTCTTGGGGGTATTGTGAGGGGAAAACTAATGTGGTGTTGGAAATGAAGAGTGCAAGCCAGGAAACCCGAAATCCAAGCTTTTGAAATCCAACCATGTTATCATAACATATTGATATGAATCTATAAGAAGGCAACATGAAGCCAGGTATGGTAATGCATGCTTATAATCTAGTACTTGGGAGGCTGAGACAGGAGAATCACAGGTCCACAACCTGCCTCAACGATTTAACCAGGCCCTCCTCAACTTAGTGAGACCCTGTTTTGAAATAAAAATTAAAACATGTCTGGGGGTATAGCTGAAGTGGAATACCCATGAATTCAATCCATAGTATCACAAAAATAAAAATAAAAAATAAAAAGGCAACATATTAAGTACCTGAGAGGCAGGGATGTTAAATAATATTTAAAAACAACCCTTTTTCAAATTCCTCCAGGAAAAAAAAAACATACAGTATTTCATCCCACCCATTATACACCTACCAAAATTTCTAAAGTTAAAAAGACCAAATAATACCAAATGTTTATAAGGAGAGAGAAGAAATTAGGATTCTCCTACTTTTTTAGACAGAATGCAAACTGGTACAACCAGTTTGAAAAACTGCTTTATTGTACTTATTGACTATATAAACCCTAAGACCTAAGAATTTCACTCTGTTATATATTTAAAATTAAATGAGTGGATACGTCCATCAAAAACCGCATACAGAATGTTTATAGCAATTTTATTCATAATAGTCCCAAATAGGAAATAACTCAAAAGTCTATCAATAATACGACGAATAAACTGTGAAATAATCAATGATATACCACATTGTTATACTGCCCAAAAACAAAGGTACGATTTCACTTAATTTTTTTTCAAAAGTAGACAAAGCTAATCTGTGGCGACAAGAGGCCTCATGATAGGGGTGGAGGTCACAACTGAGCAGGATCCTAGCACAACCTTCAGTGTGTGCTGTGATTATCCTATATTTTAATCCAGGTACTAGTTACATGGTCATCTGCATATTTAAATATTCATTCAACTAGTTATTTCAGATATGTGCACTTATGTATAGTATTCCCAGTAAAAATAAAAAAGAAAGAAACTCTCCCTAGAAGCCAGAGTCATCTAGTTTAAATGTATATTATACAATATCACATGAAACCCGCCAGGACTCTCTCTCCCTCTGATGATGACCAGCAAACCCTCCACGTGGCCAACAAGGCTTATGCATGTTCTGGGCCCTGCCTACCTCTGCAAATTCATCTCTCGCAGCTTCTGCCCCCACTCCCTCTGTGAAATCCTCTCATCCATAATATGTTTCTTCTCTAATACATCAAACTCATTGTTATATGTCCTTGGTACTTGTGATACTTTTCTCCCAGATTCTCCCAGAACTCTCAACTCATTAGCCTGACCTCAACTCAGATGCCATCTCCTCATGGAAGTGTTGGTGATCACCAGAGTGAAGCATCCCTGATCATTACCAGGGCTCTCAGTCTGCCATCCTGCTCTTCCTCTCTAACTTTATACCTCCCACTTTCTGATTGATTGATTGATTGATTGATTGATTGTGGTGCTGAGAATGGCACTCAGGGGCCTTCTACCTCTGGGCTCCACTCCCAGACGTATTTTATATTTTTATTTGGAAACAGGGTCTCACTAATTTGCTGAGAACCTCACTAAGTAGCTGAAATTGGCTTTGAATCTGTCCAATCCTCCTGTCTCAGCCTCCCAAGTATTGGGATTACAAGTGTGCGCCACCAAACCCAGCTTCAACTCTCTGATTTTATACCTACTACTTATCATCCTCTAAAATTATCGTCTTTGCTGACTTGTTTCTTTGAGTGTCTTCTATTGAAATGCATGCTTTTTGAGAGAGTGAACCAAGACTGATGCACTCACTAATGTATCTCAAGGCCTAGGATAGTCTGGCATCCTGTAGGCATTAAAATAGCTACTTGCTTAATGATGAATAAATAATGGCTCCATAAGTAGATAAATTACTGTTCTCAAAAGTTAATGGTTATTAGGAAAATTAATAAGGGTTAGCATGGAACAGTCAAAAGATCACTGGTTAGGAGTCAAAAGACTGATAATTTTGAAGCTTTCACATCTTCCATAGTTCATCCATCTACCAGTGAGCCAGTCTTGGTTCACTCTCTCAAGAAGCATACATTTCAATGGAAGACACTCGAGAAACAAGTCAACAAAGAAAATAATTTTAGAGGATATTAAGTAGTAGGTATGAAATCAGAGAGTTGAAGCTGGACGTGGTGGCGCACTCTTGCAATCCCAGTACTTGGGAGGCTGAGACAGGAGGATCGTGCAGATTCAAAGCCAACCTCAGCTACTTAGTGAGGCTAAGATGAACATGATAACATAATGAACACTCAAAGCAACCAACGGCTGAAGGAGAGCCCTCAAAAGAGCAAGCCATAGGTGCCGGAGCCAGCCAGCAAAAGTATGGGTTCCGAAGAGAGGCGTGAGGATGAAGAATTCAATTCTTAAGAATTTGATTCCAAGAATTTTTAAATTCTAACATGGGGGGACCTCCAGCCTACTATCTCTACTGGCTGACCCCTGCTCCTGGGTCAATATCTCTACTGGTCGACACCTGCTCCTGGTTCAATATTCTCTATTGGGCTGACTATGGGTTTGTTTCTCTAGAGGTATACAGTTACAGGTCAGTCAATATCCTCATGCTATCACCACCAGAATACAATAAAGACCAATCCAAAGCACATACATTACAGGTAGGTTAATCAGTACCCTCGTGCCATCACCACCTGTCTTCTCCCAGACCTTTTACTTTGAACTTTCCATGACCCCAAACCTTGTTGACTCTGAGTGAAGGACAGTCGGCTGAATCAGATATATTCTTTTAGGGGAACACCTTAATGGCTTCCCACACATAGGCCAGGTTGGCATGGTCAAGGGGCCTTGCAAAGCGGGTAGGGTTTTCACTGGGCCTGGAAGACCAGGCAGAAGGATCAGTGGAGAAAGACTGATCCTAAGTGGTAGAGTTGGATCAGCAAATGAGCTAGAATGAAAAGACCTGAGGCGTGGCCAAGGCCCATCACTCAGCTCAAAGGACTGGCTTAGAAGATGGACCTCACTAATATCCTAACTGTGATTCCATTCTCATTTGTTTAAAACACACTCAGATTTTAGAAGAGAAATTAACAATTACCAATGAACAAACTCCATTCCAAAACAGCTTTTATTATATAATGGATTAGATGCACACTGGCCTCCCTTGAAACTCTGGCCACAAAAATAATATGAGTCAAATGTCAGAAATTTGCATTATTGTCTCTGGCAAGATAGAAATTTAAAGAATGCAGCCTTTATGGGCAAGTGAGAACTTTGTACATAAAATAACAAAAACTCGTGGATTTTCTCATTTTTTCTAATATTTCAGTTATATAGAGCTAGTAACATTGTTTAATTTTGGAAGTTAAAATGCTATATTAACTCTATTACCAAGCCAGTCATAAAATCAAAAACAAAATATACACACAATTAATTTCAAACTGCAAATGTTTCCAAATAAAAAATATGACTTCTTTTTCAGAATAGTTATTGTTTGGTTGAATTGAGCATATTGCCCAGAAATTTTGAAGTGTATGTGTGTACATGCATGTGTGTATATATGTGTGTACACACAGCCAGAGTGTGATGAATAACACACTGGCCTGATGATTCATAGGTTTAAAAAAAGGATTTAGAGCCCAGGCAAGCAGAGACTACTGGAAGGGGGATGCAAGTAGGGATGAAGGGGAAGGATACTGACGCCAACTGTCCCTCATTTGAACACAGCTTGGGGTTTGATCTGGAAAAAAGGAAAGGATTTGATTCAGTTGTTATGTTTTCAGAAATGATTCATTTCTTCTTACTGCACAGCTGGAAACACATGGAAGGAGGTGAGTGTTTTGCTGTGGAAGGCTCGGTTGGAAGTAATTTGCTATTGAGCTCGTAAATTGTGGAATTCAGACCTCCAGTCCTGAAGCTAGGATTTGAGGTTGTCAATGGCCGCCTTTAGGGGATGGAACCAACCAGTGGAATTCCAGTGGATTTTTCCTAGTGGCTCTGTCACTAACTCCATAAGATAGGCAAAGTGGAGGCTGCTTTCATAGTATGAACCTTATGATTGGTATGATGTGGAGTCTGCTACATATTTCAAAAAAAAAACACTTAGTGGTCAGGACTACTGCTGTTTATAACACCAATATGTTCTCACAAGGCTCAAGAAAGTTCCAGCTATTGTAGGTCACTGATGACCCTAACAGCCAGAAGAACCCATAATACATTCTTACTTAAAGAATAAGGTGAAGGAGGAAGAGGAGGAGAAAAGGCAAAAGATGGAAAGACAGGAGATGTCTTTTCATTTATATGAAATGCCAGAAAAAAACTTTAAACAATAAAAAAAAAATTACTATTAGTCTCAGGTTGTGTCTACGTGCTTAGCAATGCTGCGCTGCCATCTCTGACTTTTACTTACAATGATAGCTATGGTGCATGTAATGTGTGACATCAGTTCTCCAATCTTAATCGATAGTCCACAATGATGATAAATTGGTCTATCTAAAGGTTGCCGTTTAAAGGTTTTGCACCACCATTCAATCAATCTAGCCATCCAACTCCACCCACAGCTACCTTTTAAAACCCAGCTCTCTGGACAGTGTATTTACTACTAAGCCATCCCATTTTCCTTATGATCCGCTGAGAACCCTCTGTGAACCCCACCTTTGCTCATACTACTCCCTCTCCTTCCCTGCCAAGGACAGTCCTCTGTGTCTGCACTGCTCCGCCCATCTTCTTCCCAGTCCTCTCAACTCCTACGGAATTGTTGATGTCTCTTCTTTCCTAGGCAGATGTCTCTTTTCTCATCAGTCATCGTTATACCTGGTGGCAGAGACTATAAGTTTTCATTGTTGTTTTTGTTTGTTTTATATTTTCTTCTTGACATTCTCATCACTGATGACTATGCCATGCATAATAGGTGTTCAACCCATTTATGGCAGCACCCAATATGAAGACAAGTTAGGACTCCGGTGGTACTGAGACAAATTCCATTTCTACTGCCTACCAGTTCCCTCCCGTCAGTTCTGCTTCCAAATGATCAATTTAACCTGGTTCCTTCTCTTCCTCTCCCTGCCTTTGTGTTCGCACATAACACCATCATGTCTCAGCTCCTGAGGTAGCCTCTCCATCTCCACTCTTGCTCCTCACCTTACGTTCCGGGTACCTCAACAAAATTATCTTTCTGTTTAAAGCAAAACCGGTCTTGCTGGATGTGATGACACATTCCTATAATCCCAGTACCGAGAAGGCTAGGACAGGAGGAGCATCGCAGTTTTGAGCTGAGAGCATAGCTTAAAGGTAGAATACCCTGGGGTTAGCCTCCAATACTTAAACAAACAAACAAACAAACAAACAAACACATCAGGTCATCTCTCTCCTACATTCTCCTCCAGTGCTAGGAATGAACTCCAAACCCCTGCCCACAGATTGAACACCCCAAGTGCGGTGGTTCTTGCTTCTCTCTCCAGCATCGTACTCCTGCTATGCCAGTCCCGGGACAGTTCCTAGAAATGGCTTGTTTCCCAATAAATAACCTGACTTATTTTTTCAGAGTAGTAATTGTTTGATTAGATTGAACATAGTTTCCAGAAATTGTGAAGTATATGTGTGAATATGTGCTCACGGTGTTCAGTCCTCCTTCAAGGCCTTTGACTGGACAGTCATTCAAATTGGAATCCTCTTCCTTGATCCTCAGCTGGCCTGTCTGCATCTGCCATGTTTGGGCTCTTTTGTCCCCTTATGACAGAGAACTTTCTTTCCACCCTGTTTGTGGTATTTGTAGTCACCTTATTATTATCTATTACGGCATCCTGAACATAGATAGCACTTACAACAGTCCATTATCATCTTATATACTTGTCCTTTGACTAGGTCCATGAAAAAGTTGAGTCGATGAGTTCAGGCCTCTTATTTGTTCTGCGTCCTATTATCAATATAACCATGAAAACACAGTGTCTAGTGCATAGTAAATGCACAACAAACGGAATTGACAATCTTAACTAAAGAATAAAAGTCAGTTCATGGGTGGAATAACAATGGGTAGATTTCCATTTCTCCCCTCCTATCTTATATGTTATTGTTGTCAAAGGTTTTACGATCACATATGTTAGAAACCTCACACTGCATTCTCATTATTACTTTTAAACAATCCATTATCTTTTAAAGAGATTTACCTAATAATGAATATATATAATAAACATATATATATATATATGCATATATATATATATTTTTTTAACCTATGTAGTTAATGTATCCAGCGCTCTTCATTATGTTGTGTAGGATGACATCCCTATATGGTAACAGATTCTTGCTGCCTGAAGGATTTTCTTTAACATTTTTTGTAGTGCAGATCTCCTGAGGAAAAACTTCTTTCAACTTTTGTACGTCTGAAAATATGTCTTTTGTTTTCAGTTTGAAAGATATATTTAACTGGATGTAGAATTCTAGGTTTTGTGACATTTTTAGAATTTAAAAAATGTTGTTCCACTATCTTCTTGCTTGCACTTTTTCGTGTGTGTGTGTGTGTGTGTGTGTGTGTGTGTGTGTTTCTGAGGAAAACTTGGAGGCATTCTACCTCCTAGTTATACCCCTACTCCTATTTTATTTTATTTTATTTTATTTTATTTTATTTTATTTTGAAATAGACTCTCATTAAGTTGTTGAGGCTGGCTACGAACCTGCAATAATCCTGTGTTGGCCTCCCAAGTACTGGGATTATAGGTGTGCGCCACCACATCTTTCTTTCTTTCTTTCTTTCTTTCTTTCTTTCTTTCTTTCTTTCTTTCCTTCTTTCTTTTTTTCTTTCTTTATTTTCAGTACTGGGGATGGAACCTAGGGGCATTCTACCTCTGAGCTACACGCAACACCCCTGGCTCTATTTTTTTATTTTGAAACACAGTGTCACTGAGTTGCAAAGGGCCTCACTAAGTAGTAGCTGAGGCTGTCCATGAACCATGATTCTCCTGTCTCAGCCTCCCAAATACTGGGATTACAAGCATGAGCCACCACACCCAGTTTAGCTACATTATTTCTAGTGAGAAATCTGACATCATCTTTATTATGGTCCCTCTATTTGTAATGTATATTTAAAAGAAGACATAGAAGGCTGCTTTTAAGATTTTCTTTATCAATGATTTTGAGTAATTTTTTTGTGATGTGTTTGGCAGTTCCATTATGTTTCTTTAGTTTATGTTTCTTGTGATTGTAGTTCACTGAGCTTCTTGGATCTGAAGATTTGCAATTTTCATATGATTTTAGAAATTTAAGTTATTGTTTCTTTAAATGTTTTCATATACAACCAGCCAGGTGTGGTGGTGCAACCTGTAATCCTAGTACTTAAGATACTGAAACAGAAGGCATGAGATCAGCCTCAGAAACTTAGACCATATTTTGAAATAAAATAGGGATGAGGTGTAATTCAAAGAATTATACCCCCAACACCAAAAACAAAACAAAATAAATGTATTTATGTCCCATTCCACCCCCTTGCTGAAGACTCCAATAACAGGTAAATGAGACTAATGTCAATTATTTTAAAGTTCATCAATAATATCACCTGTTTTTTCTTAAGCCTTTTCTCTAGTCCCTCTTAGGTAGTTTCTATTGTTATGTCGATAATCTATGTTGGCAATATCTAATATGATAGCAGTCCCATCAATATGCTTTTCATTGCAGACATTGTGGTTTCCACTTTCAAAAGTTTTTTAACTATTCCATGTGTCTACTAGTCTGTATAATCTCTCCTCTAGCTTCCTGATCATATGGAATAGTTATAAAGCCTGTTTTAATACCTAAGTCTAGCGTCACTATGAGTTCAGAGTTGACTTTGATTACTTGC
Organism: Muscardinus avellanarius; assembly: GCF_963383645.1. Taxonomy (NCBI): domain Eukaryota; kingdom Metazoa; phylum Chordata; class Mammalia; order Rodentia; family Gliridae; genus Muscardinus; species Muscardinus avellanarius. The sequence continues at coordinate 62,720,977 of NC_137801.1, forward strand.
TTTTACCTCATATGGGTCATAGATTCCTGTTTCTTTTCATGCTTGGTCATTTTTATTGCATGTCTAGGATTGTGAGTTTTATCTGTTTGGATGCTGGCTATTTTTAATTCCTATAAATATTCTCGAACTTTGTCTCTAGCTACACTCCAACAATTTGGAAAGTTTCACTCATTTCTGGCTGAATTCAAGTTTTACTAGGTAGTTTTGGGTCTGTGGCTCTTTATTTCCCACTACTGAACCACATCTCTTGGAAAGACTCTATCCAATGTCCTATGCGTTGCAAGGTTTTCCCATCTGGCTAGTGAAAACAGGCACTAGTCCTTGCTTTGTGTGAGTGCCAGGTACTATTACCTCTAATCCTTTCCTCTTCCTGAGTAGATTTTGCACACACATGTGCTGATCAGTATTCAACTGCTATTCAAAGGGGACCTCTGCATCTCTCTAGACTTCTCTCTCAGACAGCATTCCCTCTCTGGAATTCTGTCTTGAGATTTCTAGTTGCTCTGGTCTCCCCAGATTCTTGACTCCATCTCCTTTTTCAGAAAGTCTTCTTTCCTTGTGTAACCACCTGGAAACTTTTTTGAAATCGTCAGCTGCGGCAATCCCAGAACTTATTTGTGTTTTTCTCCCAGGAATCACTGTCCTTTGATGCCTGGTGTTCAATGTACTCAAAAGCTGGTTTGTTTTATGATGATTCTTAATTGTCCTGGGGGAGCACATGTCCTGTCCATTTTACTCCATCTTGGTTGGACGTAGAAGTCCCACGGTGCATGTGAACGTTACCTAACCTGCTTCCTCATCACGCTAACCATCTGGGGAGCAGTTCGAATGGATAATAAAATGCTAGCCAAGCAGAAAACATAAGGAACATTTCTAGAGAGGAGGATGTACGATGAAGTCTCACATCCTACTTACACTAGAGCTGGTGATTAGCGAATGGAAAAGGAAACCTTCTCTGATAATTACTGTCTTATTTGGAGTATATAGAACAGACCATGTTAAATGAAATTCTGTTCCATTTTAGTGAGAACGAAGAAGGTAGGGTTCAAAAAGGTGAAAACAAAGCTCACCCCGCTCCCAAGCCTCTCGTCTCATTAAGTGACGTGACCTCTCTCCAAAGCAGGGCCTTTGGTGGACACAATGGCTTGTGAGCACATCGCAAGATGTGCTCATTACACCACAAAGATAGAGTAGGGACCAAGCAGTCACAGGGCAACAGAGAAAATTGTTTTATAAGCCGACTTTTACAAATTGATTTCAAAACTGGGGAGCAATTACCATTAAACAAAATAATTTGCTGCCCCAAAGAGGGTAGGGTAAGGCAATAGGTCCAAAGATAACCTAAGCCATCATTAGAGAAATCCAGTTATTTAGTCAATTTTACTTATTTACAGGACTAAAGATTAATGGGTTCAGATACTCACTCCGACAGTAATTAGGTTTCAAAAACATACTATAACACAATCAATCATGGCTCTTGAACATAATGGCATTAGGGCAGAGCCCTCTTTCAGCTCCAGTTATTAGCAAGTGATTGGTGAACACTGGGCTTAAGCTGAGAGGCTACTTCAGAGCCCTGCCATGAAATGAAAGAAACTCTTAAAAAAGAAGAAAGTATATCTTTGCTCCTTTGTCTTTTAACTAGATATTCTTAGATATTATGCCCAGGATATAGGATTCTCACTCAGACCTTCAACATTTGTGACATTTTGAAATACAGTTGGTGTTCCACTTTCAATGTATCTTGATTTGGGAATCCAATTATTTAAATGCCTTTGAATTCAAAGTTTGTGAGATATTATCACTTTTTTCAGATTTTTTAAAAATGTACTCTCTTGTGGCTTTATACATAAAAATTAGCCCACGGTTTTTATAAACATACTGGGATCTCGTGGCAGCAAAGAGAAAGCAGGAAAATTAAGAGAAAAAGACTTTTCAGGCAAGGAAGAAATGTCTAAGCTGGGCATGCTGACCCATGTCTGTAATCCAAGTACTTAGGAGGCTAAGACAGGAGGATCCCCGGTTTGAAGCCAGCCTCAGCAGCTTCAGGAGGCTTTCAGCCACTCAGCAAGACCCTGTTTCAAATAAAAATAAAACAAAATAAGACTAGGGGTGTAAAATGCCCCTGGAGTTCATCAAAGAAGAGGAAGGAGGAGGTGGAGGAAGAGAAGGAAGGGGAGAATGAGGAGGAGGAGGAGGAGGAGGAGGAGGAGGAGGAGGAGGAGGAGGAGGAGGAGGAGGAGGAGGAGGAGGAGGAGGGGAGCTGGGCGTGGTGGTGCACATTTGTAATCCCAGCATTCAGGAGGCTGAGAATGGAAGATCGTGATTCTTGGACAGCATCAGCTACTTAGCAAGGCCCTTCACAACTCAGTGAGACCCTGTTTCAAAAAAATAAAAGGACTAAAAAATAGGACTAGGGGTGTAGCTCGGAGGTGTAATGCCCCTGGGTTCCATCCCCAGTACCGCAGAGAGAGCAGCGAGAGCGAGGGCGAGGGCGAGGGCGAGGGCGAGGGCGAGGGCGAGGGCGAGGGCGAGGGCGAGGGCGAGGGCGAGGGCGAGGGCGAGGGCGAGGGAGTTGTTCCTGTTGTCTGTTATTACTTTGCACAGAACATCTTTTCTGGACACTTAACAAGGAAATTGGGTAAAGGTTCAAGTCTGACACTCTTCTTTGAATCTAGGGTGCAGCACACATAGAAAAAGAAAAAAAAACAGTAACTATTTGAAACAATTTTACACTGTTTAAAATTTTAGGCAACAGGGGGTTGCCATCATGCCCTTCCCCCAGTGCTTTCCCACATTCATTTGCCAAGTCTGAGACACTGATGGTGGTGGTGTCTGCCAGGCTCTTCCACTGCCGAGTTGCCATTCTCCCTGCCATGTTCTATTCTTTGGAAGCAAGCCACTGTGCCTAGTTGTCACTCAAGAGGGAGGGAGGGAATTAAAGCAGAGATCATGTTTCTATTCATATTCTTTGGACTTCTTTTATAAGGGAGATTTGTCCCTTCTCCCCATTTATTTATTCATTCATTTATTTCATTTCTTTTTAATACGTATTTTCTCCTGGCTACTTTTCTCCCTATATTGTATTTTACATCAGAGTCCACTGTCCCAGGAGCACATCAGACCCCTAGCTTGTGGAAGACACACATACTTGTCCTTCATAAAGCCACTGTGCAGTTTGTTTAATTTATATATTTACCCATTCCAGTTCATTCTTTACCTTTTTTTTTACAGAAAGCTTATTTCTTTATGATGCCTTGTGTCCATTCTATGCACATCCCTTTAGAGTGTTAAGACATACTTCAGTGCAGTTCTTTTTTTTCCTATAGATTATACAGTTTTGGAATTAATCTAAGACTGTATAAATGTAGGCTAAATGTCTACAAGTTTCTAAGAACTGGTTGAAAAATAAAAACAATAGTAGTTTCATTAAATCAAGCAGTTATTTGGTTTCCATAACAGCAAACAAAGGTTTAGAAGGAGTTTCTACAAACTTATCATGTTTCTCTCTGTTCCTAGTGGAGTTGGGAATCCTTTAACCATGTGAAAGTCCTTGGGGAAAAATGTAAAATTGACATTATTTCCCCTACATCACCTTATTTTACTCAACCCTTCCCTAAAGGGGAAAAAAAAAAACATTACCTTAAACTTTCCAATTCAGTCTTGATATGGGAAGCCTTAGGAGACCATCAGGAATGGCATTCAATATTTGGTTTATCTGAGGCCCAGTCAATTGGCTTCCCAAATGAGCCAGACCAAATTTCTTGTCCTCTATGCCAGACCTGCTGTGAGTCATTAGCCCGCCACTGGTTTCTCACCAGCTTTTCCAGGAGAGAGCAACATGAGACCCTTGGGATCTCCCAAATTCTAGCTCCAGAAAGAGTTCTGTCAATAAAGCATTGCTTTCAAGTGTGGGCAAAGGCACCTCCTTGGTGTCCCACCCAACACGAATATTTCCAATGCTAACAAATGTAATAAGCCAGGCTTTCCCTTGTTCTGCCAATAAATAAGAAGGATGCAGGTCCCCAAAGAGTAGGGAAGGATGCTGTCCCTGGAGGATGCTCGCTAAGCCTTTGGCACAGAGCCAGACTTGCTCAGGCTAAAAAGGATATGAACCCCTAAGTTTTGGGCCTGTCCTCTGTCAACAACTCCTTATTTCTTTCCTTCCCAGTCTCCCTCATTTTCAAGACCAAAGCATTTTATCTCCTTTCAAAATGTTCTGTACCGTATGGATTTCCATTCTTTGGAAGTTGTGAGTGTATGTAAACGCATACACTTTTTATTACATTCTTTCTTGTATTCACTCTTCCAAATGTCTTCCTTTTTATTCCAGTGCAGTCTATAAGCAGTTTGAGGTTAAAATTTTTTTTTCTTCCATATTTTATCAATCTCTTTAGCCAGATTGTAAACATTTAGAAGATACTTAAGACTTGCTTATTGCTGTATAGGTTAACAGACCAGGAAGGGAATGGAGCAAAATTGATATTTGTTTCATGGGAAAGAAAAGTGAAAGTCTCTCACAGTGCGTGGTACACTGGATTTAGTTGTCATACCGACTGCTTGAGTGCCTCACACCTGCTCTCAAGAGGATTAAGATCCATGTCTAGTATACGTCCAATAACAGATAACTAAAAATGCTACATTTTATACTTATACAGCCATGCAAAGCCCTCCCCCCAAATTCTCTTTTATCTCCTTGTCTGAGTAATTCTTTGATTACTAGGCTTAGTAACTGATTTCTTAGCATTCTACCCTGGGAGAAAGTAATGGAACTGACCTTCAATAATTTTCATTCATTAGCACTAATAAACATTGGTTATGAAAGAGCTAGTTGAATAAGAAAACTTAATTTCTATACCTTTTCATATCCACCCTTGTAATAGGAAAAATCATAATAAAATTTTAGAAGTATTACTCAAGTGCATTTTTGGTTTTCTGAAATTAAAACACAAATATTTTCTTTACATAAAAATTGTGTCTCTTAATTCAAATCTTCACCTTTTATCTGACTATAAATGCTTTAGATTGAGTACACTTTATTTCGGGCATACTTGTTGTTGTTGTTGTTGTTGTTGTTGTTGTTGTTGTTGTTGTAGTATCTCTGTTCAGGCCTTTTTTCCTCTAGGTGAACATGATCATTTTGTGAGCGCTTAAAAGTCTTTATATATTTAGCCGGGCATGGTGGCACACACTTGTAATCCCCGTGCTTGGGAGGCAGAGACAGAGGATCGTGCAGGTTCGAAGCCAGCCTCGCTGGCTTAAGAGACCCTGTTTCCAAATAAAAAATATAAAAAATAGGTGTCTGGGAGTGTAGCCCGGAGGTAGTGGGGTTTCCAGGAACCCCAGTACCACCAAAAAAAATATTAATTAATTAATAAAGTCTTTGTATATTTAAATATATTTAAATGTGTATGCTTCTAACTTGACAAAATAACTTCAAAGTGTAATGGAACTACCAAATGTACAATAATCCCTCGATCTCCAAAAGGAATTGGTTCCAGGACCCTAGGTGGATACCAAAATACATGGCTGCTCATGTTCCTTGACTGAAATGGCTCAGTTGCGAGGGCCTCAGTTCCAGGCTGACCGCGAATGATGATCCTCCTGTCTCAGCCTCCTGAATGCTGGGATTACAAGCGTATGCCACCATGCCCAGCTTTGTTTGTTTGTTTATTTATTTATTTATTTATTTAATTTATTGGTGGTACTGGGGTTCCTGGAAAACCTTCTACCTCCGGGCTACACTCCCACACCTATTTTTTTTATACTTTATTTGCAAACAGGGTCTCTTAAGCCAGCACAGCTGGCTTCGTACCTGCGCAATCCTCCTGTCTCTGCCTCTCAAGCGCGGGGATTACAAGCATGCGCCACCACACCAGGCTTTATTTATTTTTTAACAATATATATCTCCTAAACTTTCCACGTGGGTGGCATTTCTGTGCAGAAAGGAAACAAAAAATTTAAATCGTTTGTACAATATTTGATCTGGTCAAAAACAAAAACTGTATTCCAGTTAGAGTCTCAAAGGCAATATGGAAATAGTTAAGCCACTCTGGTTTTGGCTGCGCGTGTTTGTGCATATATATTTGTAAAAATGATCTATATTAATAAATGCTTTGTTACATTTCTTATGTAAGATCGTCAGTTGAATTTCTCATCTGTACTTTCTCACTTCTCCTTAGCTTTCCCTACCCCACCCCATCCCATCTCCCTTGTTTCCTTGTCCCCCAACTTGACCCCACTCCTAAATTTCACGAACTTGTGCTTATATCTGTTTGCCTAATTTTGTGACAAATGAATCCACCAGCAAGGACTCCCTAAATCCCCAACTTAAATGCAGGCATATCACGTGGAGAGTGTCTCACAGTCTTGTCTGTTAGAACAGCCAGCTGCTCCTAAGGAGCTGAGAGCCAGGGTGTTAACATTCTGCTGGAGAACTGTAGTCATGTCCTTAGTACCGCCTCCTCCAGTACCAACCTCCAGAGGACAGCCAGCATGAGATGGGGCCACGGGCACAAGGAGAAGGAGCCTTCGCCATGGGCTTCCTATGTCTCAGGCTGTTTCTTCCTATGTGCCTGGCTATTTCTCATTCGAAATTTCTCCCTGCTCCACATCCATGGAAAACAAACTCAGTTCCAAAGTTAGATATGCTTTTCTTTCTGGAAAAAAAAATATGAGCCCCCAACCTCCTCCAATATCTGTTCACAAAAGCAAGACATTTGGGGCAAGATCAGGGTGTTTGAATTCTTCTTTGCTGAGTCCAGAAAGTCTTCCCAAACGCAGCACTGGCCTTTAGGTTGACTCTTGAGGTCAGTCTTTAATATGCAGAGTTTCTCACATGCTGTCCCCTTCTCTCTGCCAGCCCATTTGGTGACAAGAAGCCCAGAGGAGGAGGAATAAGAAATGGAAGGGGCCAAGGCATTCACTTTTAAGGTATAAAAGACAAATTCCAGGCTCCCACATCCAAATCCACAACCCGACTGAGCCGCTGTATGGGTTTGAGCTATTGCTCGAGGTTCTAGGCTTTAATATTTTAAGAAAAGTTTATTATGACAAGTCAATGACAGCACTTTTAGTAGGTCAATAAATCTTGGATGTATCATATCACCGAGATGACAGCTATGTAAAGCATCGCAGGGAACCTGATATCATTTCAACAAAATAGCAACGAGAGCCTCTTGGCACTTACTGCGATTTTAAGTCAAGGTTTAAAAATATGTTATTATTAATATTAGCGAATGGGAAATTTTATTGGATGGGATATTGAGAAATGAAACAATTCATTTGTGTAGTTCAAAGATTCTTATGATCTGGAATAGAGTATCACCCAGGGAAGGGCTTGCAAATGAGGCTTCTTATATTGACATTCTGGTTCTGTTTTATAATTTGCTAATATCAAGGGAGGGGAGGGAAAGAAACCCAAACCAGATGAAAAATAGGATAAAAAAGATTGTCAAGCATTTTTTTTTTTCATGGCTGCTTTCCAAGCATATGGAAAGATGTTAATTTTTTAATAAGGTTTGGAGCAGGGTAGAGTAGGAACTGGAGGCCGACCCAACCTTGTGTGACTTTCCTAGTGGAAATGTCGAAGCAGCTGTCAGAGCTGGGGTGACAGATGTTAGCAGTGAAGGGTGCAAAGGTAACAACTTATTCCTCCTTCCAAACTGTGAAAATTATCCCATGCCAACATTTTTCTGCTCTTTCAGCGGAGGGGGCCAGAGGAATGGCAGGACTAAGAAAGAATAATAAACCCTGCTATTTGGAGAGTACTTTCCAGTTTATAAAATGCTTTTACATATTTTGCTTCATTTGATCTTCATATCGCCTTTCTAAAAGAAGTGGCCTAGGTTGTGCTATTGTTCTGTTTGCATGAGAAGGAAAGGGGCTCCTGGAGGTGAATTGACCTGTCTCACAACCTACATCACTGCGGATGGTGAAAACAGGGCAGGAACCCGGTCTCTCCATGGTCGGTTCAGAGCTTTTCCCACTCTGTGTTTATCCAAGTTTTCATCTGGTTTGGATTTCTTCCCTCCACCCCAACACACACACCAGTGTTAGCAAATTATAAAACATTGCCAGGAGATCAATATAAGAGGCCGCCGCCGTTGCAACCCATCCCCTACTTAAATCTTTATTCACTCTCCCACTAAACTTCGCATGAATCATTTCATTTTTTTAGCACTCCACCCAAGGCTGTGTTCCTCTCGTGCCTCTGCCTCTTTCAGCCCCTTCACGCTGGGATCCAGAAGTCTGATGGTCTTGGTGCCTTGGTGCCGTGTTCGTTGCAGGGAGAGGTGGCCCTTCACTTCTGCCTTCCACATCCTGGCCTCAGATTTTTTGCTTTGGGTTTGGATGGCAGGGGGAAGATATTTATGCCAAGGGGGGCTTGGTGTTCATAACAACTCTTGGAAAGAGTTACTGCCTCCCCTTTGGCTCCTAGGAAATATTAATAAAGTGTTCATACCCAGGTGTGGTGGTGCATGCTTGAATCCCAGTACATGGGAGGCTGAGACAGGAAGTCTGCAGATTTATGGCCGGCCTCAGCAACCTAGTGAGGACCTCTGCAACTTAATGAGATATGGCTTCAAAGTAAAACATAATGCTGGGGATATAGCTCAGAAGTAGAATGCTCCTAGGTTCAATCTCAGCTCCATATCAAAATAAAATAAAGTGTTTAATTTTTATTTTATTTTATTTTTTGGTGGTACTGGGGTTCCTGGAAACCCTTCTACCTCCGGGCTACACTCCCAGACCTATTTTATATTTTTATTTGGAAACAGGGTCTCTTAAGCCAGCAAGGCTGGCTTCGAACCTGCCTGATCCTCCTGTCTCCGCCTCCCAAGCGTGGGGATTACAAGCGTGTGCCACCACGCCCGGCAAATAAAGTGTTTAAGAAGAGCTTTAATATCCAAAGTTGCTCTAATGTCTAACAAATGAAGATCAGATCTTGGATTCAAAGACTTTTGGACAAGAGAGGATGTATACATAAAATCTGTTTAGCATATCAATATTCAGTTATACAAAAACCCTAATAATCAAAGTAAGCTAAGCTATTATTCCTCCCAATTATTTTATTTACTCCTTCAGGATGCTTTGTGTGACTCTTTATCCTCCAAAAACTTCCCTGGGAAATCATTTCATATAATTAGACAAATTTGTGTCAACATACATCAGCCCCGTGCCACCAGCCTCCCCCTCCCCACCCTGGAGGTCCTGGTGGCTAACGGCCAGCCTTCTCTGTTCTCAGGCCCTGTAAACTGTTCCTTCTAAATACAGCAAGAATATCCTTTACTTTCACTTCCTTTTGTGGGCCCAGCTTGGGGAACAACCTGAAATGAATGCAGCCTATAACTGTCAACAAGAGAGCCTGCCAAATCTGTGTCTGAACAGAAATAAACCCAAATTGGCAGAGAGGTGGGGAGCACAGCCATGTGATTTCACCACAGCACGATCCTCCCAAGAGATCCATAAAGCAGCTAGTTAGTTCTCAGTGAGGAATGAAGAGCCCAAAGAGAAAGAGGCAGCATAAGAAGGGTCTGATCATCAATGAGGTACAAGTGGTTTAAAAACAAATGAACCCAAGTTGGGCACATTGGGCACTTCTCTAATCTCAGTACTTGAGAGACTGAGATAGGAAGACCTCAGGTTCGAGACCAGTCCCAAAAACTTAGTGAGACTCTCGGCAACTTAGCAAGACTCTGCTTTAAATTAAAAAATAAAAGCACGCCAGACCCCTGGAGAAACCAGGCCCAGTAAGACGCTGAGTTCTGGGCGGGGGTCGCGGGCGGGGCACGCCAGATGGGGCCCGGGTCGCGGGACTCTGGGCCCCAGACCGAACTGCGCATAGCACGCCAGACCCCTGGAGAAACCAGGCCAAGTAAGACGCTGGGTTCTGGGCTGGGGTCGCGGGCTGGGCACGCCAGATGGGGCCCGGGTCGCAGGACTCTGGGCCCTAGGCAGAACTGCGAGTAGCACGCCAGATCCCTGGAGAAACCAGGCCCAGTAAGACGCTGGGTTCTGGGCAGGGGTCGCGCACGGCGCACAAAAGCCGGGGCCTGGGTCGCGGGACCCTGGGCCCCGGGCCGAACTGCGCGTAGCACGCCAGACCCCTGGAGAAACCAGGCCCAGTAAGACTCTGGGTTCTGGGCGGGGGTCGCGGGCGGGGCACGCCTAATGGGGCCCGGGTCGCGGGACTCTGGGCCCCAGGCCGAACTGCGAGTAGCACACCAGACCCCTGGAGAAACAAGGCCCAGTAAGACGCTGGGTTCTGGGCGGGGGTCGAGCACAGGGCATGCCAGCTGGGGCCCGGATCGCGGGACTCTGGGTCCCGGTCGAACTGCGAGTAGCACGCCAGACCCCTGGAGAAACCAGGCCCAGAACAGAAAAAGATAAAGAAAAATATCGGAGAGGTGGTAAGAAAGCCGTTATGGATGCCAGGACACTGGAGATGCAGACAAAACTTATCTAAATGCACTGGAACTTATGGAAAAATTCGCCGTGAAAGAGGACTGCTATTTCTCTATATTGTTAAGAATCTCAGACATCACATATAAGGAGAGAGTTTAGCAGAGACCAAGGAGAAATGCGGTGTTGAAAGAGTTCTTCGCGATGGTGGTAGAGACTTGTATTCAGGAGAAGCAGAAACCGGATCTTACCAACTTTATTTTTTTGGAGAAATTACACCAAATGTCGAATGCTACCATCACGCATGCTTAGGAACACTGGACAACATTCAGAGTGGAAAAAGAGCCTGGGAAGGATTTGAAACGGTGGAGGCAGTGGCAATGCCAGTGGCCAATATTTGGGGGAGGCAGAGATCTGATACATTACAACTGGAACCTTTGAAATACTAACCACAGAGACAGTGATCGGAACCTGCTGAGGGGTTAGGCGGGCGCCGGGGCCAGTGGCCGACATCGGAGCTTGCTGTGAGGCAGGGCCACTACTGAGGCCTCCGTGGCCAGGATTGGAACCTGCAGAGGGGTTAGACCGATGCTGGGGCCAGCGAGGCCGGCATTGGAGCCTGCCATGATGCAAGGCTTGTGCTAGGGCCTCCGAGGTCGGGTCCGGAACTTGCTGAGGGGTTAGGCCGGTGCTGGGGTCAGCGAGGCCGGCATCGGAGCCTGCCGTGAGGCAAGGCCAGTGTTGGGGCCCCCGAGGACGGGACCGGAGCCTGCTGAGGGGTTAGGCCGGTGCTGGGGCCAGCGAGGCTGGCATCAGAGCCTGCCATGAGGCAAGGCCGGTACTTGGGCCTCCGAGGCCAGGATAAGAGCCTGCCGAGGGGTTAGGCCGGTGCTGGGGCCTCCGAGGCCAGGATAAGAGCCTGCTGAGGGGTTAGACCGGTGCTGGGGCCAGCGAGGCCGGCATCGGAGCCTGCCTTGAGGCAAGGCCGGTACTGGGGCCTCCGAGGCCAGGACAAGAGCCTGCCGAGGGTTTAGGCCGGTGCTGGGGCCAGCGAGGCCGGCATCGGAGCCTGCCTTGAGGCATGACCAGTGCTGGGGCCTCCGAGGCCGGGATCGGAGCCTGCCGAGGGGTTAGGCCGGTGCTGGGGCCAGCGAGGCCGGCATCGGAGCCTGCCTTGAGGCAAGGCCGGTACTGGGGCCTCTGAGGCCGGGATCGGAGCCTGCCGAGGGGTTAGGCCGGTGCTGGGGCCAGCGAGGCTGGCATCGGAGCCTGCTGTGAGGCAAGGCCGGTACTGGGGCCTCCGAGGCCAGGATAAGAGCTTGCCGAGGGGTTAGGCCGGTGCTGGGGCCAACGAGGCCAGCAGCGGAGCCTGCTGTGAGGCATGACCAGTGCTGGGGCCTCCGAGGCCGGGATCGGAGCATGCCGAGGGGTTAGGCCGGTGCTGGGGCCAGCGAGGCCGGCATCGGAGCCTGCCGTGAGGCAAGGCCGGTACTGGGGCCTCCGAGGCCAGGATAAGAGCCTGCCAAGGGGCTAGGCCGGTGCTGGGGCCAGCGAGGCCGGCATCGGAGCCTGCCTTGAGGCATGACCAGTGCTGGGGCCTCCGAGGCCGGGATCGGAGCCTGCCGAGAGGTTAGGCCGCTGCTGGGGCCAGCGAGGCCGGCATCGGAGCCTGCCGTGAGGCAAGGCCGGTACTGGGGCCTCCGAGGCCAGGACAAGAGCCTGCCGAGGGGTTAGACCGCTGCTGGGGCCAGCGAGGCTGGCATCGGAGCCTGCCTTGAGGCAAGGCCAGTACTGGGGCCTCGAGGCCAGGATAAGAGCCTGCCGAGGGGTTAGGCCGGTGCTGGGGCCAACGAGGCCGGCAGCGGAGCCTGCCGTGAGGCATGACCAGTCCTGAGGCCTCCGAGGCCGGGATCGGAGCCTGCCGAGGGGTTAGGCCGGTGCTGGGGCCAGCGAGGCCGGCATCGGAGCCTGCCGTGAGGCAAGGCCGGTACTGGGGCCTCCGAGGCCAGGATAAGAGCCTGCCAAGGGGCTAGGCCGGTGCTGGGGCCAGCGAGGCCGGCATCGGAGCCTGCCTTGAGGCATGACCAGTGCTGGGGCCTCCGAGGCCGGGATCGGAGCCTGCCGAAGGGTTAGGCCGCTGCTGGGGCCATCGAGGCCGGCATCGGAGCCTGCCGTGAGGCAAGGCCGGTACTGGGGCCTCCGAGGCCAGGATAAGAGCCTGCCGAGGGGTTAGGCCGGTGCTGGGGCCAGCGAGGCCGGCATCGGAGCCTGCCGTGAGGCAAGGCCGGTACTGGGGCCTCTGAGGCCAGGATAAGAGCCTGTCAAGGGGTTAGGCCGGTGCTGGGGCCAGTGAGGCCGGCATCGGAGCCTGCCGTGAGGCATGACCAGTGCTGGGGCCTCCGAGGCCGGGACTGGAATCCTGCCAAGGGGTTAGACCGGTGCAGGGGCCAATGGCCAGCATCGGAGCCTGGCGTGAGGCAAGTTCACTCCTGCGGCTTCCAAGGTCGGGACCAAAGCCAGCTTAGGGGTTTGACCGGTTCAGGGGCCAGCGAGACCAGAACTGGGTCCTCCCATGAGGCAAGGCCGCTGCGTGAGCCAGCGAGGTCTGGATCAGTCCACTGAGTAGCCAGGCCACTACTGGGACCATCAAGAGTGGGATTGGTACTTGCAACGCAGCATGCACAGAGAAATATCGCAGAAAATATAAATCAGACGCTTCTCTTAATCAGCAATAACTAGGAGGAAAAGGGCAACAGGAAGAGGTTGAGCTATAGAAAGGGCCCTATAGTGAAGCAACTAATGTGATCAATCAGAGGGTATGTAATACTGGAGGACGGAGCCTCTTTAAAATGCAGGAGGTACATAAACAAATGTATCAAAGTAAATCACCAAAGAAGTGTGGGATGGAGGGAGGGGGAGGGAATGGGACGGGGGCTGGAGGAGGGCTAATTGGATGATGTGTGCTTGTATATCCTCTCAAGTCTTGTACTCCAATGTGATTGATATATGACTACAATGCACCAATTTAAAAAATAAATTAATAAAAAAATAAATAAATAAATAAATTAAAAAATAAAAATGGCTATGTATGTAGGTTGGAGGTAGAATGTCCCTGGGTTCAATCTCCAGTACCAAGAATAAATAAAAATAAAAGTGAACCCACACAGTTCACCGGAATGGACCTGGGGCTGGGTGCAGGACACCCAGACTCTCGTGTTAGCTCCACTCTCACCCCCTGGGTGGGCTTTGTGTCCCAATTTTTCTTGTATTTCTCTTCATGCAGATCTGTAAAATGGAAATGCAAATGTCCACTTTGTAGGCCTGTTGCCTTTTTCCTAAAATTGGAAAGTGATGTGTAGCACCGAAGGCCAGAAAGAAATTTTTGAAGCCATTAGAGGAGAGTTTATCTCTGTTAGGTGACTTTGGTTAAGTTACATAAACTCTCTCAGCTCAGCCTTCTCGAAAGGGGCTAATAATATCATCTTCATGGGAACAGGTGCATAGATTAAATAAGATCATGGACATAAAAGCACTTAGCCTAGCTTCAAGAAACTGCTCAACAAATAGTCATATTTGGTCTGGGGTTCTATTAAGATTGACTATGAATGAGTTTGAAATAATACAAAGTATTTTATAATTGACTACAAAATGTTATACTTATTATATTTACCTTTGTATATCCAACCAGCTATTGAAGTGTCTTAGCCTTTGAGGTCGCCCAGGAGTTTTTATGCCATTTGATCAAAGCCTTCAGTATATGTAACTATGGGCTCCCATTTCAATCTGCTCCAGTGGTGTTAAGTCTTCCACACCCTCCCCATGGACTCCTGGTAGGCAAAGTATTCTTTCCCACACCCTGACTTTGGATTTTGTCCTGTGACTTGCTTTGGCCTATTGGCATTCACAAGAGCAGCTGAAAACATGCTTGCAGGGTAGACTAGCCCTTCTGTGGTTGCCATCAGCATATGAAGAGCTTTCTGGATCTACAGGTCCCAGAACTACAAGAGACTTGTGCATTGGACCTCAAGCCAACCACAGATTAAGCCAAGCCCAACTGAATGTAGACCAGCCAACCCACAGCTATGCGAGCAAGAGACAAATGCTTATTTTTATAGGCCACGAAGTTTTGGGATATTTTATGGGCCATTATAGTGGTAATAACTGTCCGATTTAAGCAACAACAAAAACAAAACTCTTCTGCAGGAGGTAAGAAATAAAGTCCAGGACTCTCTGGATATATCAACCCTACTCAGAACTTATATTTTGAATGGCAAGAACAAAAGCTTCTGAAATAACAGAGTTCTCTGACTTCCTCCTATCTCTGGGGGAGGAGGAAGCTTGGATAATGTTCTAATGATTCTCCCACAGCATTGGACCAGTCTCCACCAGTTTGCTTGCACATTGCGTCTCTACTTTAACCAGTCAGGTGAGCAGAAAGCAAGAAGACATGGACCTGCAAAATCAGAAGCCCCAAAAGCCACGTCCATCTTTTCAAAAGTAGCTGAGCTCCAGAGATGGAATGAACCAAGGAAACGCAGAGATGAATGGTAAGGGTCACAGAACCTATTTTCAGTCTCTCATCTACTGAAAGCTCTCCTTCCTGTGTCTGGCTCTCCCACCTTGCAGAAAACCAGGGTGTCTTTCTACTACACAGCCACATTCCAATTTTGCCCAAGCAAGAATTCAGTATCAGTGGATTGAGCCTTGGCTAAGGTTAAATCTGCATTACTTCTCCTAGAGATATTATGCCAGGCCTATATTTGGAATTATGAAATACAATGCATTTTCTATCATGACAATAATAATAATGCTGATAATTAGAAACTACAATAAGCAGAGGAGAATTGCCTAGTGAGTTTCTTTAGGGAGGAAAAAAAAATTTTCCCAAATTCCTGAAACTGTCTCATATATAGGCACATTTTAGATGATGACTTAAGTAATGAAAGTAATGACATAGCATTCTTTCAAGGTAGTGTGTGTGTGTGTGTGTGTGTGCATGTGCATGCACGCATGTGTGCGCGCGTGTGTGTTGTACCAGGGATTTACCTCTGAGCTACATCCCCAGCCCTTTTTTAAAATTTTTTCTTGTTGTTTTGAGACAAGGTCTCACCAGTTTGCTGAGTCTCCCTCCGTTGCTAAGGCTGGTCTTAATCCTGTACCACAACACCCAGCTTCAAAGTATCCTTTAAAGGATAATTGACAATTAAGCCTCCTGTTATACTAGTAATCATTTTGAAGGTGTATAACTGAAATACAGAAAAAAATAAATGGAAGTTATGGGCATTAAAAAAAAGTTCTACCTTCAATAATATTCTCTAAGACGTTAGGGCAAGTAAGAGCTCTCATCTTAGTAATTATAACCTGCTTGAAAGGTTCAGTGATTGGAAATCTACCATGCAAAGTTTTAAAATCTTCAGCATAAATGCAAACCTACTTAATTACTAGTATTATTTACTTTTTCCCTAGTTTTGCTTTTCTTTGCTTTCTAGGGCCATGGAATGTCTTTTACACAGGAGTCACTGAAGCAGGGACATCAAAGCTTAGGTTATTTATGCCAGGATGACCTAGGAGTAGAACTATTGTACAACCCATGCCTGGTATCTTCCTTTCACAAGCAATGGATGCTTTGGTTTCTACCTAGGAAATCACAATTCAGGAAATCTCCTGAGAAGTCAACAATCATAAAGTCAAGACTTAATAAGTGAGTGTAAACCGTGTCCTTAGAAAAATTAGTTCTACCAAACTACGGTGACAAAGACTGGATCTAAGTGATCATATGGCCATCCTTGTGGCTGTCCTCACAAAGGCTTTGGAATGATAACTGAATGAATGATGAACTGTATAATTCAACTTTATAAATTATATCTATATATTTATATATACGTATACATATGTACACACACATAATGCCTATTTTCTGTTTCAGAGAAGTTCTATAGTATCTCTGGAAGAAAATGAGAAAATGAGGTTATCCTCATGACCCTAGATAGCACCCATTACTCCAGGCCCCAGAGACGAAATCAACTAAGTCAAATGGGCCCTTTTATTTCATTGTGAGTTTGTATTTACATATTAGAGCAAAAAAGAAGCTAGAGTCAATATTTATTAAGGAAATTCTTCAAGTGCATGAATTGAGAAAACTAACTCAGTTGCTAACTCAAAATTACCTTCCTTAAAAAAGAAGACTGTGCCAGGCGTGGTTCGAAGCCACCCACACTGGCTTAAGAGACCCTGTTTCCAAATTTTAAAAAAGTATAAAAATAGGTCTAGGAGTGTAGCTCAAAGGTAGAAGGGTTTCCAGCAACCCCAGTACTACCAAGAAAGAAAGAAAGAAAGAAAGAAAGAAAGAAAGAAAGAAAGAAAGAAAGAAAGAGAGAGAGAGAGAGAGAAGAAAGAAAGAAAGAAAGAAAGAAAGAAAGAAAGAAAGAAAGGAGAGAGAGAAAGAGAGAGAGAGAGAAAGAGAAAGAGAAAGAAGAGTGGGCAGGAGTGGGAGTAGGGGAGGAGGAGAAAGCTTGTGATGTTTTCTCTAAGGTTATTGGAAAGTTATCTATGAGGAGAAGAAATGTTCTAGAAGCAGAAAGTAGATTTCCATGAAAAAAGAAGCCCTCCCCCCCCCGGGATTTTACCATCTCAGGCTTCCCCAAGCTGTGCCGGGGAAGTGAAAACTTGTGAGGGGCAAAACATTGGGAGAGTTTTATTCGCAGCCATAAGTTATCCCATATGGTTGGAGAGTGATTTCTTACGGGATGAATAAGAAGTGGAATTAACTTGGCTGATTTCTACAAGGAGAAATAAAGAAGAGGAAGGTGGGCCTGTGTCATAACCGGCCTTAGGTAGGGGCAGCAGCAAATCCTGTCCGGTCAGGATAGTCTTGGGTGGCTGGGAAATTATGGCAAGAGAGAGTGGGATAAAGTAATAGAGAAGAAGAGAGAAGCACAAATGGAAAGGTAAGAGAAGTAATTACCAGCCAATAAAAACTGTATGGTAATAAATACCAAAGGCACAGGAGAAGGAGGAGAGGAGGAGGAAGGAAGCCAGTGACAGGAAGATCACTCAGAGGCAAGGAGACATATGTCAGTAAGGTATAAACTACCAGGGGGAGGAGGACCCTGACTATTACAGAGGAAAATCAAAATAGCACAAGAAAATGATCAAACAAGCAAAGGTGGAGAATGAACACAAGATAAATTGCATAAGAGGTTGAAATAAATAAAACTTTTTAAGTACATAAGGAACAAGAGGTCAGAGATACAGCAAGGGAAATTGATTGCCAGAAGAGGCAAAAGGAAAAAAAATAAATGAATTCTCCGCCTGAGTGTTCACAGAGGACGGGAGTGGGGGCAGGGGACAGATGCCAGAAACAGGCATCAATTTCCAGAAGGAGGAAGGAGCACTGGGTAAGGAAGTCAAGATCAATCGTAGAACCAGCCTTCAAGAAACAGAGGTGCGCCCAAGCCTCAAAAAGCTGCCAGGGCAGAAAGGGCGCCCAGCCTGGAACCTGTAAAGATATAGTAAAGGGATTTTAGGGACCTCCTCACGAGGCTTTTGCAGGAGTAGAAAGGGAGAGGCAGCCTGCAGAGGGATCATGATATCAATTGATGATGCAGGACCCGGCCTCGGGTTACCATGTGATGAGACCTAAATGCAGCAGGGAGGTGACACCCAGCTCTTTCCTCATGACCAGCATTTTCCCTTTGACAAGCAGTTGTCAGTAAGAGCTGTGTGTCAGTAATAAAATGCCTGGCATTTGTTCACTGCAAAGGCCAGTTGTTCTCGTCCGGCCTTTAGCTATGGCTCCACCGGGGCTGAGTGGTCACAGTGCCTTTTGACCCTCAAACTCTGGGAGGCCTTCTCTGACCTCTTCCAGGCAAGAAAATTCACCAGGGCAAGTGGGGCATCAGGGTGGGGGTCTCGGGGGAGCCACACTCTACGACTGGAGTTTGCATTCCAACCTCATTCGTATCACATCTTCTATTCTGAGTTTCCTCTTGTCTCACTCTTTAAATTTATTCCTTTAATTTCATTGTATTGTAAACATCTTTGCAAGCTACCTTAAATACATTTTGAAAATAGCTGAAAAAGAAAAAAGGCTAGAAGACGAGGGTGGAAGGGAGGCAGAGAGAAGTAAAGAAGGGATGAGGGAGCCGGGCGTGGTGGCGCACGCTTGTAATCCCCGCGCTTGGGAGGCAGAGACAGGAGGATCACGCAGGTTCGAAGCCAGCCGCGCGCGCTGGCTTAGGAGACCCTGTTTCCAAACAAAAATGTAAAAGTAGGTCTGGGAGTGTAGCCTGGAGGTAGAAGGGCTTCCAGGAACCCCAGTACCACCAAAAAAAAAAAAGAAGGGATGAGGGAGAAATTGTTAGTTGATTCATCAAGGTGGACCACAGGGCCAAGGGCCAAGAAAAGAGCAAGTACATGGAATTGAACAAAGAAAAATGAGTTGGGAACAAGGGGGAAATACTTAAGAATGGAAGAAAACATCTTATGATGGTGTTAAAAGAGGGAAGAATAAGCATAAGTATAAAAAGTAATAAAAGGGTTTGGATCATAGAGTTACAAAGAAAGCAGTGGGATGGGGTGAGAGTGTGGTAGGAAGAAAACTCATTGTGGCTCAGAATAAAAGATTAAAAGAGTAATATGTAAATCATCACCGTGGCCATTCTTGGCTTTGAAGAGGGTCCTAGAAGACAAGAAACCAAGGTAGAGAGAGAGAGAGAGAGAGAGAGAGAGAGAGAGAGAGAGAGAGAGAGAGACGCCAAGACAATAAGCAATTTAGGAATAATCTAACCAAATCTAGCATCCTGGAAAGTGTCTTTTAATGAATGTTGGCTGAAGCATTTAACATATGCACATTAAAATCAATATTTTGTGGATGAACACATACATATACCACATTCAACATCACATACCACACACTTCTGGGGGTTTTGTTTGTTTGGTACAGGAAGTTGAAGCCAGTGCTGTTCTACCTCTGAACTACACCCCCAGACCTATTTTTAAAGGGTCTCAATAAATTGCTGGAGATTTTGCTAAGTTGCTGAAACTGGCCTCAAATCTATATCCTCCTGTCTCAATCTCCCAAGTAACTGGGCTTACAGGCTTATGCCACCATGCTCAGCACACATTTCTACCAAATTAAACTAGTTTATATTCCCTTTGGGGAAATGAAAAAGGATGGATGATATAGTGTGGATACAGAATATCCACCCCCGAAAGGCCCTTATGTTAAAGGCTTAGTCCCCAGCTTATTGGAATCTCTAAGAGGTTGGACCTAATAAGAGTTCTTCTAGTCACTGAAGACATGCCCTCAGAAGAAATAGTGAGAGCTTCTTCCTCTTTCTTTTAAACTTGGCCATAAGATAAACAAACTTCTTCCACCAGACACTTCTACCATGATGAACTACTTTTCCACAGGCCCAAAAGTAACAAGGCCAAGGAAATATGGACTGAAACCTCTAACATAGGTTAGACCTCTTCTCTTCCTAAACTGATTGTCTCAGGTATTTGTTACAGTAATAGAAAGCTAATGCAATAAGTAACCTATAAAATTTTCGAGTGGGAATTACAAGTTACTCTAATATTGTATTTACAGGATACCATAAAATTTAATAGCTAAAACTGCAAATTTTGAACAGGAATGGTTGTACTCCCATGCATGGATAAGTAATACTGACTTTAAAAGATGTTTATTTATTCATTGGATCAAAAAGTATTTCATTAGTATAACCAGCTCACTAAGAGAAAATAGTCCATAATTTCCTTAAATGGTCTATTGTTTGACTTCACAAAATTTTAGGATTGAAAGTAAAAGAAGGTAGCTTTGCTTATTTCATTTTCCCCATTAGACAGTGCCTAGTGCACAAAATATGTCAGAATGATATGCTTATCTTTCGTGTTGAATAAGTCAACTAATAACTAAAAAAGTTATGTTTTCTCCTTTTTTCCAGGTGGTCTGGTTCAGTGTTCACTTCTCAGCCAGAAATGTCTCTAACTACAATTTTGCTTTTAAATATTCAATGTGAAGCAAAGACCAGGAGCTTTTCACTCCTACTTTGTTGCTAAAAAATGAATTTATGAAGAAGAAACCATGAAAGACCAATGGTCAACTAATTAGAATTAAAAAAAAGTGTTTTCCTGTAACCAAATGCAAAAGGAATTAGTTTATGCTAGCTTATATAAACAATGTATATCCTGAAAATTGCATCCTTGAGATGTCTTCTCTCTCCTTACCCTTACCCCAGCCCACATAAGTATACACATGTAGGGTGTGACCTATCCATGGTGACATTAAGCCATAGATCCTTATTTGCATTTTTCACATCCAAATTTTTTTAATGTTGATGAATCAACTTTTCAAATTTCCAAGTGAAGAAGATCTACTCCTTTTGAAAAATCAGAACTTTGGACAGTCCTTCTTCTGGTCAACTACTATCAGTTTTGCTGAAGATGCTATCCATTTGGGACTGGACATGGCTCCCCAGTTCAAACCAGTCTCCACCTTACAGTACATCACCCTCCTTTGGTGGCCTGCTTGGACCCTGTGGACATCTGAGTTTTCAGTGTCTGCACTGAGGCAACCTTAGGACCCCTGAGTGTGCCGAAAAGTGTCCTAAAAATAAGAGTCACTCTTGTAATATTCTGATCTTCTCTACGAAGGTTGAGAGAACAGGTCAAAATAGTCCCAACAGGTACAGTGCTCAGGGCCTAAGGGTCCCTGCCTCATTTTAAATTATAAAACAAAGTAAACTTCTATTTCTGTCATTGTTTGACAAATCAGATTAAAAATTGTATTATCTTTTCTTAACTTAGCTACCTACATTTTTCTTTCCTTTTATTATTATTTTTCTTCATGACGCTATCTTAAACTTCATGTTGATAATCTTGCTAATAATTATATTATGGAACATTTACTTTCTAATGTCTTCTTTCAAAACCTCCATATGTATTTTATTATGGCTTTAATAAAGATTATGCGAATAAACTAATTTGTTAGGATGCTGGCATTTTTCAAAATTTGCCTTGAAAAATAACTCTCAGTCTTTTGACTATAATGGCCTGAAATTTCTTAGAGTAATTTGATTATTTATTTTTAAATATTATTAACTAGAAAGATGATAAGCCATACTGAAACTCCTGACTCACTTCATTATAAAGTCTCATTTTGTACCCAAGGGGGAAACCACAGATGAGGGAGTGAGACCCTGACCTGTGGTGACCTTGTGGCCAGCAAAGCAAGCACTGGTTGGAAAAGGACAGGTACTCCGGTCACAGTACCTCTTCCCCTAAAATAGTGCAATGCACCGAGAAATGAATATTCTTTTAACTCATCAAAGTGAGATACCAAATTCATTGTAACTGCATGCTTCTTATGTAGATTTTCCTATGCTTATCTAAGTATATATTTTTATATACTTTTGAGGTTTTTATGACAAGGTTGGGAACCAGAGTGGACCATGACTCCCTTACAAACTTAGCTTTCCCAACCCACAAACAAACATCTCCCAAACTCAGTTGCAGGCTGGATGGGCTACATAATTTGCAGGGCCCAGTGCAAAATGAAAACATGGATTCCCATGTTTAAAAATCATTGAGAATTTCAAGATGATGGTGGAGGAGCATTAAACCGAGCAAAGACTCTTCTGGGCCTTGTGCCTTTTAGAGCCGTACAGGTTGTCCGTTTGTAAAATTCGCTCTCGTTACAAGAGCCCTTGAAAGTTTTAAAACATAAATTCTTCTTTAGCCTTTACCTCTGTGTTCTCAGATCCAGCTTTAGGTGAGACAGCATCTGTACTCAGGAAGGGAGCATCGGGATAAGAAAGAGAATCAACTCTCTTCCCAAGTACCTTTCCAGGTCTTGCCTTCCACATTTCTTATTCTGATGGACTCATACACCTCCCTCCCCAGAAGAGAGAGGAGTCGCTCAGAATGTAACTCTTTTGGCCTGTATAGTGAGTGGGTGATGGATTAAATAAATTCCGTCTTAATCTTAAAGCAGATTGTCTGAGAAAAAAAAGTCAAGTTTTTTTCTTTGAGAAGGATAAAGCTGAGTAAGAGGAGAAGGAAATAGTGAATCTCCTATTGAAGAGTGTGGAATAGCTCTTCTAAAAGGATTTTCTTTGTTCACACCAAAGCAAAAGAAGCGGACTTTAAAGGGTCAGCAAAGCAGGGGAAACATTAGGTTAAGATACAAAAGGGCATACCCCTGGTAACAACAGGGAGTGTTCAAGAAATTCTAAAAAAAAAAAAAAAAAAAAAAGTATTTTTGTAGGCATTAATTTGGGAGATGCTGGCTTTCGCATAAGAACCTGGTGCGGCCGGGCGTGGTGGCGCACGCTTGTAATCCCCGCGCTTGGGAGGCGGAGACAGGAGGATCGCGCAGGTTCGAAGCCAGCCGCGCTGGCGTAAGAGACCCTGTTTCAAAAATATAAAATAGGTCTGGGAGTGTAGCCCAGAGGTAGAAGGGCTTCCAGGAACCCCAGTACCACAAAAAAAAAAAAGAACCTGGTGCATGGGCCCCTGGCAGAGTCTTGGGAAAGGCTAGTATAACTTCCTGATTCTGCCATAATTTTCTGTTCCTGTAAACATTCTAATTGTTCTTTGGGCTTGGCACACTCAGTCCTGGTACAACAGCATTTCAGTTGCCCTTAGATTTGTTGGTGGTGCTGCTTGGGTTTGTTGGCAGTAGCCTGAGAATTCAGATGGCCCAGCTCTGCCACTAAGAAGCTTCCAAACAGCTTCTCAGCATCATCAACCAAGAATATAAGGGTCATGGGTACCAAAGTCAACTGTCTCTTCTAAAAAAGGAGCCTAGGATGAGGGATGGAGGTAAATTGGTCAGGTCTGGACTACACTCACCCCAGCTTCCCTGGTTTCCTGCTCACTGCATGGACAAGGTGAACAGCATGTCTTCAGAAAACATTCCTATTATATCTGATTCTGTAGCACCAGCCCTGAAACCTGAGCTCCAATCCCAGTTCCATGTCTTAGCTGTGGGACCTCAGACAGTTCTTTAACCTCTGTGCTTTAATTCCATTCTCTGGAAAATGAAGACAATAGCTCTACTTATCTCCCATGGCTTTATGACAACTGATAGATCCCAATCCTCCCACTGTGGGCTTTGCATTTCACAGTTCAATTACCCGTGATCAATTGTAATACAAAATATATTAAATGAAAAATTCCAGGAATAAACAATGCATAAGCTTTAAATCGCATGCCATTCCAAACAGTGTGATGCCATCAGCATACTATCTTGCTTTATTCTTCCCAGGATATGAATCATCCCATTGTCTAGGGTCTCCGTGCTATATATGCCTACCCATCTGTAGTCAGTTAACAGCCATCTCAGTCAACAGATTGACTATCATGGTATCCCAGAGCCTGTGTTCAAGTAACCAGCGATTTACTTGGATATGTCTGTGAAAAGCTAGAAAGTGCTTCCTTAAAGTGAAAATGTGAATGTTCTCTCCTTAATCAGTAAAGAAAAAATGTATGCTCTGGTTGCTGAGATCTACAGTAATAATGACTCTCCTATTTATGAAATTGTGCAAAACGAAAAAGAAGCCCGCGATAGGTTTGCTGTTGCACCTCAAAGAGTAAAAGTTACAGCCACAGTAACTGAAGATTGCTTAGAGAAAATGAAAGGGCATAAGCTGGGCATGGCAGCCCATGCCTGTAATCCCAGTACTTGGGAGGCTGAGAAAGGAGGATCTCAGCAACTTAGTGAAGCTCTCAGCAACTTAACAAGACCTTGTTTCCAAATAAAAAATAAAATTGGGCTGGTGGTATAGGTCTGAGGTAGAATTCTCCTGGGTTTAATACCCAGAACCACACAAACCACAAAAGGTTGAAGTTTGATGTGAGTGGAAGACATGAACAGTAAACATGTTCCAATTGGTGGCAGGGTCAAGCACCAGATAGCTTTACACAAAGAGTCTATACAAAGAGAGAGACCATGTGGTATAACGCTGATTACAGTATTTCATTATAATTTTTTCTATTTTATTATCAGGTATTATTTCTGATTTCCTACTGTCCCTAAATAATAAATTAAACTTTATCATAGGTAGATATTATTCCTACACAGAATAAAAACAGGGATTCAGTGCCAGCTGAGGTTTTAGGCAGCCGCAGGGGCTCCTCGAACGTATCCCCCAGGATAAAGAGGAACATTAAGTTCAATTCTTAGTTCACAATATGAGCTAAATAATTGTTCATGAGAGCAATTATTTTTGAACAGAGGATTCCATGGCAAAAGAAAAGCACTAGACCTAAATCTTCAAAGATTTCTCTAGGGCTAAAATTCTCTGATTTTTCCCCCCCACCATGTCCCATCTTCCTTCCTTTATTCCTTCACTCTTTCCCCATAAAACCTCCACCACTAGAGTTGAACAAAGGTCAAACAGGAATCTTTCCTTAGCCATGGGTGGTGGCGTTGGTGTGTCTACTGGTTTAAGTGTTCCTGGAAATGCCATGTGGAGGCTTGGTGTCAGGATTTTGCCTGGCCTTTGAAGGGGTTATGACAGCCCTCCCTCCTCCCCATCCCATTTGTGGGGGGAATCCTCATAGCCTACGCATACCATGTGGGTAAAGCCTCAATCTCGAATTGTCTCTGTCTACAATAATACTAATGTAAACATTGTCACAGAGGGGGAAAAAATCCAAGACAAGGCCAAAGCAACAGCTAGCTAAGTTCTTGCAAAATACATATAATTTATGTTCACTTCATGGTGCTGATTCACAAACAAGCTCTCAGCTGGCAGTACCTTCCTCCGCCTCTCCTCTCCACCTGCTTAGTGAGAAAACAGCCATCGATGACAAGAGCCTGGGATAAATCTGTCAGCGCGACTTACAGGACCAAATCTCCTGAGGAAGACCTGAGGAATCCAATAAATAAAATCTCTATGTCCCAAACAGTAGCAAGGTTACCAGAGTTTATAATGTCTGCTTTTGACCTCACTGGTATGAGCCTTTGACTATAATTATCACCAACCTCAGATGACACTCTGAAGTGACACATCTTTTTCTATGGTGAGGACTGCCTCCCAGATAGCAGCCCCAAGAGTGACAGGGTTTGGAAGATGGGTCATGGTTATCCTTTATCTGACAGGTGAGTTGGATGCTTTGAATTTTCCAGGAAGAGGTAGGGCATTGCAAATAGAATTCAGGCATTTAGCAAAAGATGGGAAGAGAATTTCAAAACACTTAGAGATTAAGAGTCAGCAAGGTTTCTGGACACGATTAGGATTGCTCTATAGGCGTCGCTTAAGTGTGCAAAAGGCCCTCAATTGTCAGCTTCAACTCTATACGAGACAGTGATTCCAAAAGAGGCCCAAAAACACCCAAAAAAGGCTCTGTCTCTTAGAATTCCACTTAATTTTCTCTTTCAGAGGTCAAAGGCACCTCTGGTAATAGCCAAGCTTCAAAAAGAACAAAATCTAGCACCACAACAAAGAAGTTACACTAGTGTACGAAGCAATCCTCCTGTCTCAGCCTCCCAAATGCTGGGATTACAAGCATGTGCCACCATGACGCCCAACTTATCACTGATATCTGGAACCTTTCCATGGCCCTACTTTGTACTGTCTGAAGCCTTTCATCTACACTCGCAGATTCCAAGTGTGTGTGTGTGTGTGTGTGTGTGTGTGTATGTGTGTTGTTTTTTAAAATGCTTTTTGATGTATGTTTCCTTATGCCTCTCCCTTTTCCATTTTAACCTCATTGATACAGAGCAGACAGGGAGGGCCACCTTAAGAAAAAGAAGATGGCAAAGCAACCCCTCTCCTTCCTCTTGGAGGTCTAGAAAAGAAAGGGCACAGAGACAGAGAAGTATTGATCGGATGTGTGCTCACTATTAGTCCTCGCTCCAGGGCCACGTAGGGCTGGGCGAGGGAGTGACCAGTGGGGCTAAGAGGGCAGCTCTCATGGTCAGGTCCTGCATACCTAGTGTAAAGTATGTTAGGATGTTAACGCTCTGTCAATTGTGGTTGGTTTGTGGTGGTGGTTGTCATTTTCATTTTTAGGTCATTCCTAACTATACAAAGTAAAGCCCTGGTTTCCACTACAGCAATGCCCAAGCAATAGTGAACACTTTGGCAGCTGTGTGTCTTTTCATACCAGGAGGTCTCTGTCCCTGCAATTCATTCAGCAAACACTAACTTCCAGCCTTGTTCCAGGTCTGGCACAAGATGCTGAAAAAGACATGGATACCTCTGTCTAACATCTTCAGTTGTAAAGTCTATAGCCTCTTGAATTGAATATATCCTCAGAGGGATACATGATCCCTGTTTACCCCAAACTGCTCATCTCCAAGTTTCTCCATCCCAGTAAATAGAACCATGTACTCCGTGTACTCAGATTGGACCCTTACATAATAGTGCAGCCCCTCCCTTTGGATATCCCAGCTTCTCCAAAACATAATGTGACCCACATATGCGCAACCTCCCCTCCAGCTTTCCAGCCTCACTCTCATGCCTCTCCCCCACCCTTGGCCCCAGTCCTGCTAGCCTAGGGTGAGTCTCAGAAGGGACTGCATTTTTTCTACTTGAGACACTTTGCATTTGCTATCCCTTCAGCTTAGAATCTGTGACCCCCCACCTGAGGGTCCTTCCTTTCCTAAGGAGCTCAGTTTAAATACCATATCCTGCCGGGCGGGCATGGTGGCACACTCTTGTAATCCCCACACTTGGGAGGAGGCGGAGACAGAAGGATCGCGCTGGTTGGGAGCCAGCCTTGCTGGTTTAAGAGACTCTGTTTCCAAATTAAAAAAAAAAAAAATATATATATATATATATATATATATATATATATATATATATGGTCTGGGAGTATAGCCTGGAGGTAGAAGGGCTTTCAGGAACCACAGTACCACCAAAAATAAAAATAAAATAAAAAATAAAAATAAAAATTAAAAAAAAAAGTAAATGCCATCTCCTTACAAACACCTTTCCTGTTCAGTCTAGCTAAAGGCACTCGACCCCCATTTTTTCTATCATAGCATCTGATTAATTTCCTTAAAAGGCAAATGATAGCCGGCTAGTAAATAGCTGATTGTAATTGTAAGTAGCTGGCTGATTGGTTTAGTGTACTAGGACATAGTAGTTAAGAGCCTGCATTCTAAACACAGGCTCTCTGGATTCAGATCCTATCTTTGCCACTTGCAAGCTGTGCAGTCTTGAAAAAGTTACTTAACATTTCTGTGCCTCCATTTCCTTATTTGAAATATAAAAAAACTGTAATAGTATCTGCCTCACTGAGTTAAAGAATAAAATGAGTCAATTTGTGAAAAGCATAATATGACTCTTTAAAAATAAAATGGGGTAGCTGGGCGTGGTGGCGCACGCTTGTAATCCCCGTGCTTGAGAGGTGGAGACAGGAAGATCAACAAGATCGAAGCCAGCCTCGCTGGCTTAAGAGACCCTGTTTTCAAATAAAATATAAAATAGGTCTGGGAGTGTAGCCCAGAGGTAGAAGAGTTCCATCCCCAGTGCCACCAAAAGAAATAAAAAATTAAAAAATAAAAATAAAATGGGGTGATGCCAGGAATCTCTTCTGTCGTATCAGTACTTTGTCTCCGGGGTTTAGTCCCATGCCTGGCACCAAGTTGGCACTCAGTAAATACTCACTAAATACATATATGGATTGCATCTATGAATGGATGAATTGCATGACTTCTGTTGTTGAAGTTTATGTGACAGAGAGCGACAGGTCACACTGTGCTGTGGGATCGAAGCTCTTGGAGGTCTTATTGACAAGGAGACTGATTCCTCGGGTCTGGGGTGAAGCCTGAAGTTCTGGAAAATCAAGGTTTTAGCTGACTGTTGCCAGACCTAGATCTAGAAAGCAGCTCCTCAGACCTGCCTGTCTGTCTGTCTTGTATGGCAAGACACTTAAACTGTATAATCAACTTACTTCCTAGTAAGGCCTGCCGAGAGCTATAATCTAGAGTTCTGGATGAGGTCTCAAGGGACACCATCCAGGGTGTACTTAGATGTGGCATCATGTGGGTCACTACACATCCCACCTTTGCTCTTGGCCACCTGGGCAGGCCTGGAACAGCCTCCTTATGCTCCTCCCCTTACCATCACCCGGCCTTGTAGATATTCCATCTGAAAAGAATCTGTTCTCTTTAGGACTCTCTTTGGGGCCTTAAAAGGTGTAGTAAACGTGTTCCCTTTACACCAGCACTTTCAGTAATTTATTCCAGATACTGGCTCTTGTATTATTTAACTCTTAAATGCTTTCAGATTTCAAATATGCTTTGTATCTGCACATGCAAACTATGAATGTTGGCATGGGCATTTTAAGAACAAGAAGGATAAAGTTTTTCCAAAGCAACACCCTGGTTTTGTGGACCCACAAAGGTGTGATTATTTTTTTCTGGGGCAAGTTGTGTGTGGCTGGGATTACTCAGAACTGCTCAGTGGGTGCCTCTCAAGAGTATTTGCATTTTAAGCTGGGCCATTGCCTCTCCTACAGTGTGTATTCCAGAAAGGAGTCCTGCCCCTTTCCCAACTCCCAGCCAAAATAACCCCAGGGCACTCCTGAAAGGGAGCCTGGTCTTCCTGCTATGATATTTCACATATCGCCTTAGAAACCAGAATGTACGTCTTCTTTAAACGACCACAGATCGCAATGCCTAATTATCTGCTTCCAAAGGCATTTGGTTAGGCACACAACACATCTCAGTAATGAAATGGACTCTATCCTCCTGGAGCCAGTTCATAAACGCAATGGAGTCGTTTTAATATTGTCGATTTTCTCTCAGCAGTACAGTCGAGTAATGTAGCAGAACTGTCTGATGGCCAAGGTAATGATCAGAAGGGATATAACACAGAGAGACATCTACTGGCTGATATCGTAGAATTAGCTCATTTATTCAGTTGGGAGAGTTTGGCTTGAGGGCCTCATGGTACTTGTTTCACATCTCAATGTTCCCTCCGCAGCCACATCGCAGTCCCACTGCGTAGGACCATGGGGCAAATCTCTTCATCCTCCTTACCTGCTCCATCCCGGAACCCTGGCTCCATCTGTCACTCTGATGGAATCTTGCTCCCTCTCCCGCAGGCACTCGCGGCCTTCATTACGGAGTACCAACTATTTTAGTATTTGAGGATGCCAACCACAGGTCCCAGATTGAAGCAGTTAGAATTTCCAACCTTAAAGATTCTTCAGAGCCAGGCGTGGTGGCACACGTTTGTAATCCCAGCATTCGGGAGGCTGAGACCAGAGGATCCCTGTTCGTGGACAGCCTCAGCTACTTAGTGAGGTCCTTTGCAACTTAGTGAGACCCTGTTTCAAAATAAAGAATAAAAAATAGGGCAGGGGGTGTGGCTTGGAGGTCAAATGCCCCTGGGTTCCATCCCCAGACCCCCACACACGCAAAAAGATTCTTCAGAATTGACAACCAAGCATCCATTTCTGCTCAACAAGATGAGCTTTCCACTGCCACATTCTGCAATGCTACCCCACACTTCTTAACATTGGAAAGCTTCATAAAGTCCTGCAGTATTTACCCCAGATTAATATTCTTCAGTCCTTGTTTAATCTCAAACATCTCCCTCTGAAACATTATGATTTATTATTATTATTATTGTTACTGGTAATTATTACCAGCAAACATTCATAATTCTTAATTCACAATTATTAATACTGATAATTCATTAATTCCATATTATTAATAATAACTCCCAGAGGACTTGTTTGTTCTTATTTCTATTCCTTTACCCTAGTCTAGAATTAAAGGGGACCAGCAGAGGCAGGAGGCCTATAGTAAAGTTCAATATTTGTCCTGCCAGATAGCAGCAGGTATAAAGGGACAAGTGTTGGTGTCCATCCTCCTGCTCCCGAGTCTTAGAGGCCTGTTTTCATGGCATCACTTAGGCAGTCTTGACATTCATGCTTTCTACACTGAGCAATCAGATTTCTCTCCAAGATGGAAGTGAGGCTATATCTTCCTAAGAGATCTTACGATGGCATCACTGATCCTATAGAGAGAATAAGAACTCAACAGTCAAGAAACTTCAGGTACAGCCCCCAGCATAGCACCCACAGAGCAGACTAGATGCTGTTGATAAAGATTCCAGACCTAAAAGCTGTCCTTTCTGCAAGGGAATAAGCAAATATGAAGACTCGATGTTTAATACTAATACTGCCTGGAAGCAAATAGTAGACATCCTTGCCCAGACATGTGGGCCACAGAGAAGTTGCTAACAGTGATCTAGCCCATCATCAGTTTCTTAGCTTGGTATACAATGATGAGTCAAAAGGACTTAATGTTCTCATTACAAGCTGTGCACTCGATGGTTATCAATTAACCCTTCCCTGCCTTCATGAAGGCTGAGTCAAGATTCTGCTGGTATTTTAACCAATGGTATCGCTGACCGGGGACCTGCCAGATGGTTGACAGTTGGAGCATCCCCACTGATGACTGTCTGTTCCATTCACCAAATCCTGGTGAAACTGAACGCATGTGATGGGAGAGGCACACATGTGGCCACAGTTCTCCCTCCTCCCCAGGGCTTACCCTGACATCCTTGACCTAAAGCACAGAAAGCTCCTGGTAATCAGGGAACTCCAACAATCCCAATGCCAGTTGTCATCATTGCTAAGAGTTGTAATTATACAAATGGAAACTTTCTCCATGTCCAATTATGACCTCTACAAAGTGGGCAAAACAAAGGTTTTATTTTATTTTATTTTTTGTGGTCCTAGGAATTGAAACCAAAGGAATTCTACCTCTGAGCTACATCCCCAGCCTTATTTTTTTTAAAAACAGGGTTTTGCTAGTTTGACGAGAGTCTCATTGGGTGCTGTCCTCAAACCTGCAATCCTCC
This sequence comes from Muscardinus avellanarius, assembly GCF_963383645.1. Classification (NCBI taxonomy): domain Eukaryota; kingdom Metazoa; phylum Chordata; class Mammalia; order Rodentia; family Gliridae; genus Muscardinus; species Muscardinus avellanarius. The sequence goes on from NC_137801.1 coordinate 62,752,215, forward strand.
TGTCTCAGTCTCCCAAGTACTAGGATTACAGGAGTGTGCCACCGTGCCTAGAAAAGACAAAGCTTTTATGCTGGAAATCTTAATTCCTTTCTCCCAAATCAGTGATTCTCAAATGAAGGAGGGGAGGGATTATGCCACCAGGGGACTTTTGGTGATCTCTGGAGAGAGTTTTGGTTGTCACAGTTGGGAGTGGGGAGATGCCATTGGTACTCACTGGGTAGGGGTTAAGGATTCTGCTACACACCACATCACACAGGACAGGTCCCCCAAAAGAATTATCCTACCCAAAATGTCAAAAAACCCTATCTTGACCCCAAGGTCAAGAAACCCTATCTTATGGAATTATAAACCCTATCTTATGGAAGCAGAAAAAAAAAGATCTTTTAGCCTTATATTTCACCTGGAACCTCATCATCTGCTTTCAGGGCTAAATTGGGATTGGGTGTTGCAACAGAGTACCGATTTGGGATGGAAAGAGTACTTATTCCTTTTGGCCACGTGGCAATTCTGTGGCAGCTGCATGGCCTGGTCCTAGTTTCAAATATTCCGTTTCTTTGAAAGCTCTACCTAGACTGGTATTCATACACACATTTAGCCTTAGTGCATCTTCCATGTTTGAGAGTGAACAGGAAGTTATTAACAATTGTAGTGGGATGAGCAGAACAAATCTGAACCATTCTAGGAAGACCGGGACATGTGGCTGTCTGTCAAGCAAAGGGTAGCAAAGCCAGAGGGGAATGCCGCTTCTTGTTGAGTTTATCTGTTATTCTGTCTACTTCTTGAGACTCACACATTCATTGGCCTGTCTGGTCACTACATGTACTTATTTAAGAAGGAAAGGGGTTGTTTTCTGTAATTGGAGGGAGGAGAAGCAAACCAAGAGACAAAATGAGAAGCTAGGTAACCTTGTGCCCACATCTTCTGATTTCTGATTTCTTGTCTTCCCCCCTCCCCCACTGGAAATTGAGCCCCGTTAGTAAGAACTAGGGAATTCTTACTCCAAGATACACTTTCAGACCTTTTATTTATTTATTTATTTTTGGAAACAGGATCTTGCCAAATTGCTGAGGGTCTTCCTAAGTTTCTGAGGCTAACCTTCAATCTGCGATCATCCTCCTGTCATGGCCTCCCAAGTACTATTATTACAGGCATGCACCATCATGCTCAGCACCACTTATTTTTTATTTATTCATTCATTTATTCATTTGTACTGGTAATTGATGCTAGGGTCATTCTAACTCTGAGCTAACCCCCCAGACCTTTTGTATTTTTAATTTTGAAAGAGGGTCTCACTAAATTGCTAAATTTAAAGGAGGGCCTTGCTAAATTTCTGAAGCTGGCCTTGAACCTGAGCTCTTCCCATCTCAACCTCCAAAGTACTAGGATTCCAGGTGTACACCACCACATCTGGCTATCTCTCCTGATTTCTATCCTACTGTCTCTTCTTCTTCAGTAGTGTTCACCCTCCCCCCTCCACAGCAGAATGGAGGTTTGAAGCAAGAAGCCAGGATTTCATGATGCCTGATTTGTGGGTTCATGCCTATTTCTTTAACGAGTTTAACAAGCCTGTTCTGTGCATTAAGTACGGACTGTGGAAGCCAATCTGTGACACTGTCTTAATACTAACCAGGAGAGAAGCTGGTTAGCATTACGTGCCCAGCGGGTCATGAGCCAGGACAGATGGCCACCTTTTCTTCATTAATGCTCAACTTCCTATAGCATCGTTAGATAGCAAACCACATCCATCTTTATGGGCAGTTTAGAGAGAAAAAAGGAAGAAAGACACTCATGCGTAATAGAGAACATCTTCACACAGAAAACTGTCAGGCGTGGTCCCTTGATTTAGATCTGATTTTCTAAGCTCACTTTCTATTTGTTGCAGGGCCTGCTCTCTTATATTCTGATAAAGTGCAGTAGGTTAGGTTTTCTCTGAAGTTTCTGATCACTGTAAGGTCAACTAGCCTGAATCTTCCTTAACATATGACCTCCTGGCATGGAGTTTTAGTGCAGGGCCATACTCCAACCCCAGTGGCCATGTTAAATGACCTTATTTCTTTGTTCCAATTTAGAATAAGTAAAGGATGTCTGAATTTCAAGTAAACAGCAAATAACTTAGCATAACTATGTCCCAAATAGTCCATGGGCTACATTTATGCTGAAAAGTTATCATAATAGTTGTTTATCTTAAATTCAAATTTAATTGGATGCCCTACATTTTAATTTGCTAAACTTAAAGGTTCCAGGACTTCCTTTGGAAAGCTACTGTCCTCTGGTCTGGCATCATTTGAAACACCGTAGGGCAGAGGACCACAGACCAATTTAAAATCAGAAAGCACCATTAAAAAGAGGCTGTCCAGCTGGGTGCGATGGTGCACAGTTGTAATCCCAGTACGTGGGAGGCTAAAACAGGAAGATGGAAGTTTCTAGGCCAGTGTCAGAAATTTAATAAGATCCTGCTTCAAATTAAAAAGGGCTAAGGGTATAGTTTGATGATACAGTGGTCCTGGGTTTAGTTCCCAGCATCATAAAACAAACAAAAAAGAGGCTGCTCAACAGTACTGGGGATGGAACCCAGGGGCATTCTACCTCTGAGCTACATCCCCAGCCCTATTTTTTATTTTTATTTTGAAACAGGGTCTCACTAAGTTGTGAAGGGCCTCAGCTACTTAATGTAACTGTGGCTGGCAGCAAACCTGCGATCCTCCTGTCTCAGCCTCCCACATGCTGGGATTACAAGCGTGCACCACCAGACCCAGCTCCAAATATGAAGATTTGGAGACACAAGGCTAGTGGTTATTGACGTAAGATGGGGAGCTGCTACTTTCTTTCTTTCTTTCTTTCTTTCTTTTTTTTTTTTTTTTTGGTACTGAAGATAGAACCCAGGAGCATTCTACCTCAGTCCTATTTTTAATTCTTTATTTTAAAACAGGGTCTCACTGAGTGGCAAAGGGCCTCACTAAGTAGCTGAGACTGCCAGAGAACCGGGATCCTCCTGTCTCAGCCTCCCACATGCTGGGATTACAAGCGTGCGCCACAGACCCGGCTAGCTGCTACTTTCTAAGTGAAGAACTTTACCAGGTACCATATGGCTTGCCTCAGCCTCAGGGTTTTGTCTAAGAGTTAAAAAAATAAATGGTTTTGATGAGAAGCCACAGCTAAAACAATTGGCTGACTTGTCGGCAATGACTGGCCAGAGAGGTTGGAAAAAAACAATAATTTGAAAATAAATATTTCTTGATGTTTTGCTCTTACTTGCGTAAAAATATCTGAACAAAGAACCCTTTGGTGGGAGAGTTAATGCTATTTGTGGCAAATGGCGAGTGTTGGGGAAGAGGCCCACGTCCACTTAAACCAAAGAATTTGGTGACAGAACAGTGGGAAAGGTTCCAGGCTTTTGAAATTCTGGGTTATAAATTTTCAAGGCAAACCATAATCTCTCAAAATTTCTCCTCACATACATGTAGCATATAACTGTCTCATCTCTAAGGGGGAAATATATTTGTAAAATCCTATCAATTATTCATTTGGATCTTCATAATTTTGAACATACAAACAGTATTTCATAAGAATCATATGGGAGCCATTTTTTTTTTAAAGTTAGAAACCTGGACACCATGGAATGTTCACCAGGCTTCTAGAGTGGAAAGTAGCCTACCATCCAGAGAGGGAGAGGGGATGCCTGATCAGTCACAAATGAGAAAAAGCTCCATCCTGCTTGTAATTAAATTCTCCACAATTACATTTAAGACAGGATTCTTGAAACAGCTCTCTCGTAGCACAAATATGGGATCCATGGCTTATTTACTTTCGAGGAAGTGACTGGAGGAGTGTCCAGAGTCTGCCTTGCACACCCTGTTCCTTCCTGGGCTGTAGTGGCCGCCTGCAACATGGACGAGAGCTGCTGAGGCTAACCCCAGGTTCACAGCAGACTCCTGTTCCCAGAGGCCTTCCATCCAGCCACTGATCACCAGGGAGCCAGCCGGAGCAGTAGGCAGGATGTGTGCATGTCCAGAGACATGCTTGTGAGTCACTGTGTAGACTGGAAACCCAGTGTTTGAGTCTAAAATTCTCATCTGGGAATTTATTTGATCAGCCACTTCTTTTGTTCTGATTTTATTTGAAATCAGGATATCTCCCTCCCCCTTTTTTAATATAACCTGAATCAAAATCAATCATAAAACATGAAACACATCATTTAAATCTAGACAAAATGAAACAACCTTTCTCTCCCTGCCCCCTTTAAGCTCAGTTTCTCCAGCAATGCTGACCAGCTGTCCTGAAGCAGCAGTTAACTCTCATTATTTTATGATTCAGCCCCTTCCATCACTTCACAGGAAGGATTTTAAGTCTGTATGCATGAGAGGTACTCACAAGGTGGCAAGGCCCTCGTAATCACCTGTGATTCATGCTAAGAAGCCCCCACGGTACGGCCTTTAATGATGCTCTCAGAATGGTGATGTCTGTTCTTGGCTCTCTTACTGTCAAAAGCGTTTTCATCTGCCCTGGGTTAAGGGCTGATACACCCATGCTGGTGCCTATCCAGGGAAACAATTGGTGATTTTTTTTTTACTCCCTGCACCAAATATTCATTCTTTTTCTATTTGCCTCATAACGTAGAAATGGAAGAAGCAAAAAGTGTGTGTCCTCTGGTATCAATTGTAACTACTGCTATTACACAGGTCATTTGGCCCAAATTGAGGCATCCTGCCTGGTTTTTCTATGCCTTGACTTCAAGGCAGCAGAAAAAGGAAATAGTGGTTCCCAAGAAATAAAAGTGCTAGAGAGGCACTTCCTGGGAGAGGTCACCAATCCATCGTGGGATATTTCAGGGCCAATTTCAGCCGAATGTTAACATTACGGGGCAGAGAAAGCTTCAGTGCCATTTGCTTATTTTTAAATGTCTTCATGTTTAGAGTGTCGGATGATTGCCTCAGCAGGAGTTAGGGGCTGACAGGTTAAGGGAAGAGCCTCGCTGCATAGCTGCTTGTACTTTTAAATAAAGTGCATCCAGCTCCAGGGTTGGCAGCCGGCACACCTCCCCGTTGTTCCCTTTTAATACACTTAGAAGGTATCCCTAAGCTTTCCTCTCAGCTTGACACCAACAAGTCATGTAACCTCTACTGGATCCATTAGATGTAACCTCTACTGGATCTATTAGATTTTCTATCCTCCATTTCCCTATCATCACCTGAAGAAGTTCAACTACAGTGATTGTTAAACTTCCTGTTCTGACATATCGAGTCTCTTGCGGCCCTCCCCAATGCATAGTAAAGAATGTGTCTTAAGATGGATTTTTTGGGGGGACTAGAAATTGAACCAAGAGGCATTCTATCTCTAAGCTATATCCCATCCCTTTTTTGTTTTGTTTGAAACAGGTTCTGGCTGAGTTGTCGGGGGTCTTCCTTAAGTTGCTGAGACTGGCTTTGATTTCCCAAGACTTCTGCCTCAGCCTCCCAAATACTGGGTTTACAGGCATTTTTTTTTGTAAAGAAAATATTTTTCACCAGAGTGAGTGCCCTAATGTGAAATATTTCTTAAAATATCATATAATAGCCGAGCGTGGTGGCGCACGCTTGTAATCCCAGCATTCGAGAGGCTGAGACCAGAGGATCGCAGTTTGTGGACAGCCTCAGCCACTTAGTGAGGCCCTCTGCAACTTAGTGAGACCCTGTTTCAAAATAAAGAATAAAAAATAGGGCTGGAAGTGTAGCTCAGAGGCAGAATGAGGTATAAGTAGCATATATATATATATATATATATATATATATATATATATATATATATGTATATGTATATGTGTGTGTATATATATATATATATATATATATATATATATATATATTATATACTATATATATTTTTGGTGGGTCTGGGGATGATACAAGGATGCTTTAAAATCCAAAGCACAATTTTGGCTTTTGCTCTATTTTTGCTCTTGTTTTCTTAAATTTACTATTAAATCTTATTGTATAGACTCTGAGTTTTAATATAATTTCAAATAAACTGGCTTTTCTGAGAAAAATGCAAAAAAAGATATTGTAGCGATATTTAAACCTAAAATTGCAGAAGTTACTTTTATAGAATAAAATAAATATTTAGGCTCTTGTTTGGGGTCTGGTAATTGAATCCATGGGCATTCTACCTCTGAGCCAAAACTAAGCCTTTGAAATTTTATTTTAAATTTTGAAACAGGGTCTTGATAAATTGCTGGGACTTGTCTCTTGTGATCCTACTGTCTCAGTCTCCCACGTAATGGGATTACAGGTGTGCACCATGGTGCCCAGCAACGTTTAGTCTCTACGTCGCAATAAGGATAAGTGTGCCTGGAAGTTGGGAAGACTGTTGGGACCTAAGATTCTGAATTCTAAGACCCATTCAGGTGCAGGGTTGCTTCTATTCAGACCATACCTTCAGCAAAAAGGCTCCTAAGCAAACAATTTTCAAAGATTTTCAGCATAGCCATCTACACTCAGACTATTCTAAGGACAATTTGGTATTTGTTTGGTGATTTGGACGGCACCTCTAGTCTCTGTGGGCTTCAGTTGTAACAACAATTATGAGAAGAAAACATTCCCATCATTGAAGCTTTCTCATTGTTTGCATTCCAGATTATTAAGGGTCTAGATTCTGTAGAGAAGAGAAAAAGGCAGGGCATGAATGTGCAGAAGACTTTATTTTCCCTCTACTCTTCTTCTCACACTTACATGTTTACTTGAGGAAACCAGAAAGCACATACTGGGTCAGAAAAAAAAATGGACTGTTGGCCTAAGAAGAATGACTGCAGACCTCATCAGCCTCCACAAGAAAAGCTCACCTCATATGCCACTTTTAACAGCATGATCGGGAAATCGACCTTTGAAGAAAGAAAGGCACTTTGGGCTGTGGATGGCCTGAAGATTGAATTCTTTATCAGAGTCTTATATTTGGAGATGTTTTAATGCCACGTTGGTGATTCTGATTTCTGCAGAAGCAGATTTTATTACTTTGTTATACTTTCCCTGCCTTTTGATCCATTCCTCAAATATTTGAGGGTAACTACTTCATTCTTAGTGCTGTTCTAAGATTGGGGGGGGGGATAGCAGGGTTCAAAACAGACAGAAATCCATGATCTTACATTCTAACGGAAGATGCCAGAACAACAAGACAAATAAACTCCTAATTTAGAATAAATCAGGAGCTGGGGGGAAGCTCACCAAGTGCTGTGTGTATATATGTCCCTATCGCTCTGAAATACATTATTATGTGAGACTACTATGCACAAATAACAATGTATGAAAAAAGGATACAAGAATAGAAAAATTACCCAGGAACATATTTATAACATCATTTTAGTATACAGTATAGTATACAGATACAAGGACATATTATTTAGCCTTTAAAATGCTAATGCATGGTACAACATGGACCAAACTTGAGGACATTACTCTAAGTGAAATAAGCTCGTTACACAAAGACAAGGGCTCTGTAATTTTACCTAGAGTAAATTCATGGGGACAGAGAGTAGCATAGTGCTTGCCAGAGGCTGAGGGAGAGAAGCTATGGTTTGGTAGATGTAGGGTTTGGGTTCTGCAAAGTGAAAAGAGTCTCAGAGATCTGTTGTGCAGTACTGAGAATGTATTTAACACTGTGCACTTTTAAAAAATGGTTAAGTAGGTTAATTTTATGTTACATGTTTTTTTTTTACCACAATTCTTAAAAAGTGCTATGGAGAAAAATTACACAGAGAAGTCAGTTAGAAATGAGTTGGCTAGTTACTTAGTGTGAGAGATGTGGCAATTTTAAATAGAGGGATTAAGAGAGATCTCACTGATAAGGCGACTTTAGTGCAAAGACCTGAAGGAGACCAGTGACTGGGCCACATGGAGAAGACTCTTCTGGCAGAGGAGGTGGTGAGCGGGTGGCCTTGGAGGCCACAGGAAGGCCAAGGAGGAGTCCACTGCACACACCTTTCCCTCCCTCCACCCGCATGTACCAGTCTGCAGAGAAATAGCCACCCTCTGCTCACTTCAACACTGCCAGGATACCAGCAGAGAAAACATTAGGTTCTGCTGAGAGAATTGCCAGGAAAGGCCTAGGAGAAGTAAGCAAGGGCTAATTTGGGGCACCTAAGCCTCTGTGCTGCTCTGGCAACTTTCACTCACTTAAAAGTTGGTAAATTAGTTAAGAGCTTTAGCTGCAGGACAAGCAGAGCGGTATGTTCTCAGGAGCCCAATCAGACTGCCATTAACCGTCTGATTAGGAAACTGACATTTGAAGATGGACCAGTGATGATAGGAGAACATGGGCTCTATATCCAGCTCCAGCCCTGGGGAGAAAGGAGGCTTGGGTTGAAAGACAGAGCTTTAGTACCAGGACTTCGGAGGTACCTGAAAGATACACGGGCTGCTGCGGAGTGTGGCCTTTCTGTTCTGTATGATCACATCTTGGCTCCAGGACTATGTGGCCTTGAGGGTCCAGGGTGTCTGGGGCCCCAGACTGGATCTTCTAGAAGATTTAGGAAAGGGAATTTATTTACACAAAATGCTCCAAATGTGTATTGGGAGTGAACACTTGGCTTCATATATCTAAGTGTAGTAGAGAATGAAAAATAAAACACTTGGCTTCATATATCTAAGTGTAGAAGAGCATGAAAAATAAAACACAAACAAAACAAAGGAAGAACGTATTGGTGGTGTTTCCATCTGGCATCAGCCATCAGGTAAGCCAGGATGGATAGACACAAGCATTGCTGGGAGCTATGGAGGAATAAGCAGCCTGATGTTGGTAAAACCTAGAAAATTTGGGTCATTGAAGGGCTTCAAGTGTGTGTGTGTGTGTGTGTGTGTGTGTGTGTGTGTGTGTGCGCGCGCGCGCGCGCGCACGCTTGCACCCAAAAAACTATAGGATTCTATTATCTGCACAGGCTCTTCAGATGTGGATCAGCTTAATTTGGGGCCAACTCCCTTATCCCATTTATGCTTCAGTTTCTTCCTAAGTCAGAGGCAATAAGACCTTCCTCCTTTGGGGCAGCTGTGAGTGTTGAATAAAATAACAGATGGTAAAGTACTTAGAGCAGCTAGAAGGCCTAGCTCAGTCAATAAATAATTATAATGATTATTATATTCTTTTCATTGTCATTTTATTATAGATTCTTCTTCCTCTTTTCTATCATGAAAAAAATAATCTGCCAAGAGTCTGCTCAAAGGACAGCCCTGAAGTTAGGTGTGCGACTTATTTGTTATTGACCCTAGTGAAGATTTTTTTCTAACTCCTTTTGAAACCTCCGTTGAATCTCAACTCAGTGCAAGTAACAGAAAAAAATAGTAGCATCCGGGATAGATGTAAAAAATATCTGCTATTATTTTTTAAATGAGAAGAAGAGCTAGAGCAAGGAGAGAGACAGAGACAGGGAGATCGCCACGCTTCTCACAGGGAGCACTTGGTCACTAAAGTCCTGCCCTACCTGCTGCTCAGGAAGCTGCATGATTAATGTGCGGGTGCAGCTGTGCCTCTGCTTGGAGTCCCAGTGTCCCTGCGCTGGGTCAGCACTTTCCTGGGCGGGTGCTGAGAAGTGACTTTCAGCCTACGCTTCCCACTCCCTCCCTTGTGCCGGCCTTTGCTTCTAGGAAAGTAGGAAGAAATGGTCCATGAAGTTTCATTTGCCTTGAAAAAACCAGAGCCGCCTCTGGAGAAATGACAAGTGGCACGCTGGCAGAGCGCAGGAAAGACAGGGGCCTGTGGGCAGCCCGGCCCAGCCCGCCGCTGGCAGGCCAGGGAGGAGGAGAGTGTCCTGAGGCCTCGGAGCGTGTGGGAGTAATTTGGCCATTTGCAGAGAAGGAAAGCCTCAAAGGAAAAGGAAAAGATCTCATAAATCTCAGAGGCCCTCCCGCCCTCTTGAATGAGTTTCCTGGAGTTGTTTGGAGTCTGACTCAAAGGAAGTCAGCCCACCAGCAGAAAGGAGAGTTGGCCAATACATCCCCTGCCTAAGCAGGTGACAGCACCGTGAGCTGTGTGTCAGGACAGGCGGCTGCTGTCACAGAGGGGATGGAGTCACTGCACTGAGGCCAGAGACAGACATGAGGGCAGCCTGGGAGCTCGAGGAGCATGGGTACAGTCTGCCTGTCATAGGGCAGCTGTCTTTTCTAGCCAGCAGCAAACCACCCACTTCAGTTGCTTTTTCCAGGCTGCTTGCAAAATCTAAAGCATTCCTTCCCAAGATGCACAGGGACATTTACAAACCTACTCACTGAGGTTCTTTTGTCTCATTAGAACCCTTCTGGGCCCAATATTTTGCCCAGACATTATGGGCAAATGGGAGAACTTATTTAGAAGAGGTCTCGATCTTCTAGGCAGAATTTGTCATAATGAACATCCTTACCCTTGGAACTACGGTTGATTAAGTGAATTTTAAGGATCCTAAACCTTATACAGTCTGACCTCTTTGCTCTCGTGTGGTGCCTCTGAGGCCGCAGAGGCTGTGGCAGGCTCACTGCACGAATTCAGAGCCTGATGGGGGCTCTTTCCATTTCAGCAGGACAAGTCCCATTTGTCCTTCGGATGCTCAGAGAGCAACTAGAGGCTTGATGGACATGAATTTATTTATGCAGCTAGAGTAACGTCCATATCCATTTCCCCTAAGATGGAATCTGAAGGAGAGAGGAAACAAACATCTGTGATTAATTGTCTTCAGCTAATAATACCTGGCTCAGGCTAGGGACCTAGCGAGGTCCGTAGTAGAGCGCTGGCCTAGCATTCAAGAGACCCCTGGGTTCAGTTCTCATCACACACACACACACACACACACACACACACACACACACACACACACACACACAATACCTGGATCAGGAAAACATGAGGATAAAGAAGAAAACCAAGAAAATGAGGGAGCGGAATATAGAGTGAGGTAGAATAAAGGAGAATCGCCCGGGATGAATTAAGGATGTCAAAGGAAAGGCAGATCCAGGCATGGAGGCGCGTGCCTATGAGTACTTGGGGGCCTGACACGAGGATCAAGGTTTGCGGACAGCCTCAGCTACTTAGTGAAACCCTGTTTCAAAGTAAAAAATAAAATAGGGCTGAGGATATGGCTCAAAGGTGGAATCCCCCTGGCTTTAATCTAGCACCACTAAACATTTTTTAAAAAGGAGAGAAATGAGGAAATGCAAGCAGAGCCCCAAAGAGTATTCTAGATTGGTAAGTAAGAAGACTGGGGGTAAAGAACAGGAGGGAAAGCTAATGAGAAAAATGCAAGTCAAGAAGAGAACTTACCTGAATTTAACATTTTCAATCCAGGCATAGTACACACACCTATAATCCCAGTACTCAAAAGGCTGAGACAGGAGGATCACAGGTTTGAGGACAGCCTCAGCAAAGTAGCAAGACTCTCAGTAATCTAGCAAGATTCTGTTTTAAAACAAAAGAATAGGGTTGGGGTATAGCTCAGAGATAGAACCCTCCTGAGTTCAATCCCCCAGGATCACCAATAAATACCACCAATAAAATAAGTACCATCAATAAATAAAATACAGTATAAACTGGGCATGGTGGCACACGCTTATAATCCCAGTACTTGGGAGGCTGAAACAGGGGATCACAGGTTCAAGCCATCCTCAGCTACTTAGTGAAGCTCTCTGCACCTTAGTGAAACCCTGTTTTAAAATAAAGAATAAAAAATAGGACTGGGGGTATAGCTTGGAGGTAGAATGCCTTTTGGTTCCATCAATCAATCAATCAATCAATCAATCCATCACCAAATAAATACAGTATAATTTTAAAGAAAGATCAATTTGAAGGATCAGAAAAGTCAAACCAAAATCCTGCTGAGAAGCCCAACAAGTTGTGTGTGTGTGTGTGTGTGTGTGTGTGTGTGTGTAGTTATTTATCACAAGCAACACAGGGCCCCTGACTAACAAGCCCTTTTCCCCTTGGCCTAGGTGTGACAAGATCTCCTACCCTGGGGCATTGTCACCCTGCAGAACCTTTTTGAGCCAGAGCACAGGGATGCAGGCGACAGGTCACACACCGGGAGCCAAGAGGGATGCACAATGCTCATACTATTCTTATCTTAATCAAAAGTAAACAGCATTTTTGCTTTACAAATCCCACTGTGAAACCATCCCCAGTGCTCAAGCTTTATGGAGGCACTTGAGCTGGTTTATGTCTTTGTCCAAGATTTTTTTTCCTAAAAATATCAATGAATTCCTACTTTCCTTCTTCAAAATAATTGAAATAATTGAACTGACAAACATGTCCAGTGTTAATATATGCATTGGATTTTCTCTCAAGATACATTGAATCAAAGCCTCTTTTTTCCCATCCTCTTAGTTCTCTATAAAACAAAGAATGTAGGGGAAAACGGAGGTTGGGGAGGGAGAGGAAGAATGAGGGAAGAAGGGAAAGGAAGTGGGAGAAGGAGAAAAATAGCCTTTTGAAAAGTTAAAACACCCAATCCTTGCAATTTTTAATGAAGCCTTTTCATCTGTGTGTGGATGGAAGGCTGAATTATGCCAAGGTGCGACAATTAGAAAAAAATCTGAGTCAGGAGAAAATTTCCTGAGCCTGATTTTATGCCTTCGGTACATGCTTATATTTTAAGACCTGAATTTAGAATGGGGATGTGAAATATAAGACTTCTTTTTCTAAATAATAGAAACAGCATTTATTTTGTTTGACCTGCAAAGGTATCCATATGAAATTGAGCAAGAACTTATTAAGACCTACCACATGGCTGCTACTGTATAGTTCCTAGGGGCTATAAGAGAGAAGAGTCCACCTGAAAGACTATGCATGTCCCTAACCATACCCTTATCATCCTCCATCTTATCCACAGCTCTCACCTGGACCAGAGTAGAACCTCCTCCACCCCCATCCCGTTAGATTTTCTATTTTCTTTCTCTCTTCCTTAGAGTTCCTTCCTATGCAAAATTCAGATGATTTTTTAAAATTATTCATTAGATCATGACACTCCTTCACTCAAAACCCTCCAGTGCTGTTGTTCACACTGGATATAAAACCTACACTACTGGCTCGTGACCTGGGTAGCCTCCTTCTCCTACCATGGCTTCCCCTAGTCTCCTCCCAGGCTCTCTCCCCTTTCTCCATCAATCAAGTTCACAATGGCCCACTTTAGTTTTCTGATTCTTTGGCAAACCCACCTCATTCTCCCCTTAGATCACGTCCTTCCAAAATTTTGAAGACTCTACTTACGACTAAATTGATGGGGAAAATTATGGACCAGCTCAAAGTTCCAACCATGGAGCAAAGATGGAAGAGTCTACGAAGTCTAAGAAGATTCCATGAAACAGTGGAACAAAAGACTATGAAGTCATTTTCTCCATGCTGCCATTTGAATTCAGTTCATTTATAAGACAAGCCATTGCATTTTCTGTTTGTATTTTCCCTTTTTCTAGGATGGAATTCTTTAAGAGTACCAACTTTATCTGTCTCATATTCCCATCATCTACAAACAGGCCAAAGATGTAGTGGGTACTCCCATAAACCATTGTTTAAATAAGAGAAAATAATTAGGATAAACACATAATTTTAAATTTAATACACAGCAATTTAATGCATAAGGGCAATGATGAGGGCTTTGAATTCTAAATTGGAAGTTAGTTCCCTCTTGAGTAAAAGTATCAACAATGCTAACATCCTCAAACCATCATGACTCTGCCAATAAAAGCCCAGCTCTTATCTTCTGCCTGTGTCTTCTGCACAGACTAACTCACCACTCAAGAAATTCATTTCTTAAAAAAAAATACTTGAGCTGGGTGTGGTGGCACATGCTTGTAATCCCCACATTTGGGAAGCTGAGAGAGAAGGATTATGGTTTGCTGTCAGCTTCAGCTACTTAATGAGGCCCTTTGCAACTCAGTGAGACTCAAAATAAAGAATAAAAAATAGGGCTGGGGGTATAGCTCAGAAGTAGAATGACCCTGGGTTCCGTCCCCAGTAACACACACACACACACACACACACACACACACACACACACACACACAGAAACACTTGACAAATGCTCTTTTCTTTTCATTCTATCTCTTGATCTAGTTTTCCAAGAAACATCCATTCACAACAAAGCAACTTGACCAAGTGAAGAGTTTTATAGGGATATTTGCAATGACTACTATTCCTCTGTGACTGGAAACAGCATTTTAGTCTCAGGATTCATATCAGCAAAACAGGGCAAACTCTGCTGTCAACTTTCCTTTCTCAACTTTCTGAGGATATTTTAGATATAGATCTAACCATGTGAGCTTGTCTTGGAGAAAAAGAAAATGTTGCATAGATACAAAATACACCTAAGTGAGCCACCCTGTTTTCAAGTTCTTATCCATTAAGTTAAACTAAAAGTTAATATACTTTTATTTCAATAAGGTATCCTCCTTCTTTAAGAGCATAACTTGCTAATTGCTTTCAGCTCCAAAAAGACAACTCAACAGGAAAGAAAAAAGATAGATTAGATGACTGATAGATGATAGATACTCAGTTCAGATAGACTGATCTAGGGGGATAACTCCCAGCCAAGAGCCAGGTTGCCAATATCCATTCAGTTTCCTATTTCTACTGAATCATCCCCTCATGGTGTGTCATTATGGGTTTTCTCAATTTGGTGCAAATTTCAAAAATACCCATTCTATTCATAACAAAATCATGTAAAGACAGACTGCAGCGGTGTCTAGATGAACCCCGTTATCGGCACCACTGGGGCCACCCTCTCTCCAATAGCACAGTCCCTGGTGCTTGTTCTCCTTCCACTGCAGTCTCAGGTAGATGGTCACGGTATCCCCTACTCATGGCCCAACTGACATGTTCTTTTCCCCTTCCTTGTTCACAAATTGATTATTTTCAAGGTAGCAATATTTCATCCCCAGGTGAGATACTCACCTGTCCAGCTTCCTTAGAAGTTTAGCATGTATATGTCACACACTTCTGGCTAATGAGATGAAAGTAAACATCTATTGGAAGCCTCTGGGGCAGGTTGGCTTCTACCCTTGTGAAAGAGCAGATGCTGATGGCACCCGCCTTAGGAGAAAGGAGATGGTCTACAGACGCAGTGGCCACCTGGGAAGCTCTAACAAGTGAGGATAAGGACAAGAACCATGATGCAGAGGGACTAGAAGAAAGATGGAAGGAGTTGGAGTCCTTGGCGACTTCACTCAGCAGCCGCATCCACACTGGAGACTGCTGCATCTGGCTCTCTTGATATCTCAGAACAGAAAGCACCTACGTGTTTAAATAGCTGGAATTAAGTCATCGATACTGGAAGCCCAAATCGTCATGAACTGATACAAGGAGTATATTGTATGAGAACAGAGAAATGGTTCTAGAAGTAGAAATGAATCAATAGGAATGACGGGCCCTTGAGGGGTCCCCCATGATATGGTTTGGCTATAGAATGTCCCCTGGAAATCTCATGTGTGGGCAATTTTAAAATGTTCAGAGACAAACTAATTGAATTGTCACAGGTCTAATCTCATCAGTAGCTAAATCTCTTGATGTCTTAATAATTTTGATTTATTGGGTGGTAGGGTGTGGCTGCAGGAGGTAAATGACTGGGGGTGTGGCTTTGGGAAGGATATATTTGTCCCTCATGCCCTCCCCTCTGCCGGGGTCACAGTGATAATAAGGAGGCTGGCTGAAACGCCCTGCCTCCAGGGAAGAGTCCCCAAAATAATCTCTGCCACTTAGCTATTGCCCCTCATGGTTCTTCTACAGAGATGCAGAATTGTTCTTTAAATCCTGAGGGAGGCCTCCGCTCAGCAGCCTGGCCCTTTCCCACTTGACAATTCCTTCAGCTGTTCCGCATCCGCCCTCCGTTATTTTCTACCCATTAATCACTTGCATTGCCGGGTTTGCAATTTTCCAAACTCTGCCCGTTTCAATTAGATGCCAGGGTCTCAGACAGAAGCCGGCAGCCTCCACCTGTGCTGGATGGCTAGGGGAGGCGGCTGGACTCCTGCAGGCCGGACTCCCATGTGTGCCATCTTGAGTCCAGAACTAGATAATTTCACTCATCTAGAAAATTAAGGTGAATAAGAGAATGGAAAACTGGAATGGCAGATGGTCTAGCTTCCTGAATTTGTGTGATTATCCATTATCAAATCGCAGGCCCTGAGTTATTAAGTCTATTGACAGATGCAATGTAATTTTCTTCAAACAGATAACTGATCCCGGAGCTGATAAGGTCTGAATGTGCTGTGCACACTCCCTCATATCTCGATCATTCTTCACCAGCTTCATCCATGCTGTTATCAAATTACCAGTACAAATATATGCACAGAAATAAAGCAACTCAGACGCCTTAAATTGATACGCATGGCTCTCATTCATTTAGTCCATATTTTCTAACTCTGGGCAGCATTGCTCTGTAATCTTGAGACGAAAATAAATAAAAATAAGGAAATTGAACTATAAAATATTTAAAAATCCAGGTCTGGAAAAGGTTTGAAATAAATTGTACAGGAATAAGTGAGCTTGGGCTCTAAGCCGACAACTTTTGGGATTTCACAGCTGAGAAATGGTACTGTTCGGAGCTGCTAAATGTATGAAGGGCTTGCTTTTTCCTTTTATAATTCTTGGCAAGGATATGCTCGTGAAAGTCATAAATCAGCATCATAGTCTAGCTCAAGTCACAAAAGCAGGACAATACCTAATATGAAAGGACTAGAGAAGATACTGTACAAATGTTTTAGAATTCTCCCTCTGGGTGCACACATTAGGTGCTAAAGACACACATTACGTACACAAAGGTCACAACTGTTCCCCATGATTTGGGAATAACCCACTATACTTATGAAACCAATAAAAATTGTACTTGTTCCACAATTTAACACCAGGCACTAATTCAAAACTATTCTGTTTTTCTCTGATTTTCCCCTTCCCACCAAGATGACTTTTTCAATGCTCTGAGCCCCCCCCCCAATAAGAAGAAATGTATAGAGCTGGGGGGGGGGTGGCACAGACTTGTAATACCAGTACTTGGGAGGCTGAGACAGGAGGATAACAAGTTCAACGCCAGCCTCAGCTACTTAGTGAGGCCTCGACAACTTAGTGAGACCCTGTTTCAAAATAAAGAATCAAAAATAGGGCTGGGGGTGCCAGTCAGAGATAGAATGTCCCTAGGTTCAGTTCCCAGTACCAAAAAAAAGCAGTGTATAGATGTTCACTTCAAGGTAGGTGGATGTAATATACAGGTTATAATTAAATGTAGATATTGAGTTACAGGACCCCTTTGGGAGAGACCCTGCTGATCAGTAAGCTGGTCACTTTTCATTTGAGAAGATGTAGGTGAGATACTGTGCCTTCATGTAGGTAACAAAAAATGGCTAAGTGTGAGCTCTTGTTGGAAACTAAATTATTTCAGAAATTGATATGTTATTCTATGCCAGATAGTAAATCACCATGTACTTGCACTAAACTTTAAGACAAATCATTGATTATAACTCACTGTAAGAATATAATTATGTATGAGGTTATATAAAAATCGTATTGCAAGAGGGCATGGTGGTGCACCTTTGTAATCGCAGCATTCCAGAGGCTGAGACAGGAGGATCGTGGTCCATGGACAGCTTCAGCTACTTAGTGAGGCCCTTTGCAACTCAGTCAGACCCTCTTTTAAAATAAAGAATAAAAAATAGGGGATGTAGCTCAGAGGTAGACTGCCCCTGGTTTCTATCCCCAGTACCAAAAAAACAAAAAAAAAAAAAGTTTTATTGTGGGGCATGTTTTCACAGGCCTGTAATCCAAGTACCTGGGAGGCTGAAACAGGAGGATCACAAGTTCAAGGACAGCCTCAGCAAGTAGTGAGATTCTCATCAACCTAGAGAGACTCTGTTTCAAAATAAAATTAGAATAGGGCTGGGGTTATAGCTCAGAGGTAAAATGTCCCTAGATTCAATCCCCAGTGCCGTAAAAATAAATAAATAAATAAATAAATAAATATCTCATGATACTTGGGACATCAAATATGCAGATTTTATTGCATCTTTAAGAGACACTCTCCAAGTATTTCCATTTTCCTTTCTAGAGGCCTTTGGTCTTTCTTTCAAGATTTAGTCAAGTTTAGGATTTCCAGTTGGTAAACAACTAGGAAAATCTATTTCTTCTAGGATGGCCATTTTCAAAGAATAAAGACAGCTAGACTATTGATTTTCTTTAATGAGCCGAGTCTGGATGTTCTGTATAAATAAAGTTTCACAGCAAATTTCAGATCTCAAACTTCTGTTTTTGCAGTGTTTCCAGTGTAGTAGGTTTCAGGATGATTTCATTTTCTTCACAATTTTCCTTCCCTTCTGGAAGGACTATAATCCAGATATGAGTGATGCAAGAATAAAACAAAAAATATTAATTACCCAAAGCTGCCTGAATCCTAACGGCTGTGCTGAGTATACGAAAGACTGGTATCGACATCCAAGGAGCATCAATATTTATTATGAAGATATGTGTATTGATTGAGCTGTAAAATGATTCAAAATAATATATGCCATCCCAGTAATTGAACTCCATTCAAAAGAACACCCATGTAGCCACAATGAAAATTGAAAACGATGATTTTGATTTATTAAATTACTCAATGCAGCCACAAGATATTGAACAAAGAGAGAAAAGCTGATATGACTCTATGGTGGTGGTGCCTTCTTGTTAGAAAGACCAGAAGTGTATTTTCCAACCTGACGAGGAGGCACCTGGTCCTCAGGGCCTGGCCCCACATTTCCTGGAGGTCAGTGCTTTCTTGAAGTGAGCACTCGGTAGCCCTAAGGCAGAGCTCTTAGGTCTACAGCTCCCTGAGGGATTTGTTCTCTTTACATATCACCTTTCCCTGAATGAGACTTTCCCTGGGGACCCCAAACATTCCAGTCTCTCTTCTTTGATCTTCTATATCTGTAGTTGTATATGAACTTAAGGGGGAGAACCAACATAAAATCTACGTTTACACACACACTCCTTTTAATAGAAGCCCAAAGCACAACAGCCAAATTATGGAACCAGCTTATGTGTCCATCAACGAATGACTAAAGACAAAGTGGTATATATCCACAAAGAAATTGTACCCAGCCAGAAAGAAGAACAAAGTTATGTCGTTTGCAGGAAAATGGATGGAACTAGAGAACATTATGTCAAGTGAGTCAGCCAGTCTCAGAAAACCAAGAGTCAAAGGTCTTCTCTCCTATGTAGAAGAAGCTAGAGAAAGAATAAGAAACAAAAGGCTTTAGGTAATTGAGGAGAATGAGCGGTAGAATAGTGGAAGGGGATTGGAGGAGGGAAGTGTAGGGAGGCAGGAGAAAGAATTATGAAAGAAACAATTCAAATTATGCTGTGCCCATGTATGGAGATATGGCTACCAATCTCACTACTATACATGGAGAGGGGTAAGGTAGTGGGACGGAACCTGAAGGGAATCATACCGAGATGTGTGTACATGTTTGTTTATGACTTTGAGCCTCATTCTGATATGTCATTACAATGTACCAATAAAAGTACTTAAAATAGAAACTTAATGGGATCTAACCATTCAAAATTCTCAACAAATCAGAATCTCTTCCTATATTCTCCTTAAACAAAATGCAGAGATATCTCACAACACATTTAGGAAGGATATAAAGTCAGTTTAATTGTTTTTAAAGGACTTTCAGCATCTGTATAAACTCACCTCAACTTTTTCAATTCTTAGTATCTATATAATACAAATTTATATTCTAACTGGGCCCCCATGATATTATAAAGATACCTGTTATTAAAGAAACATGCAATTATCTTCATAATTACTAAGACATGAAAGTAAACAGAAAAGACTTTTAACGTAGATTAAAACAAAATATTTTATGCAACTATGAACTCAAAATTCAACTCCTTTGTATATCCCCATTTCTTTACTATTTTGGTTAATTAAGGTATGCTGAATTGGGAAACCCAAAAGACATGTCCATTGGAGCCAGGCATCGTGGTGCATCCCTGTAATCTCAGTACTTGGGAAGCTGAGACAGAAAGATCGCAGGTTTGAGGCCAGCCTCAGAAACTTAACCAGCCTCTCAGCAACTGAGTGAGACTCCATTTCAAAACAAAAAATAAAAAAGGGCTGGGGGTATAGCTCAGAAGTAGAATGCTCCTAAATTCAATCCCGAGTATGAAAGAAAGAGGTCTTTAAAATGTAATTAAGTTAAAAATCTTGAGAGAACATCTTGGATTACCTAGGTGGACCAAGTGCCCTTATTAAAAAAAAAAAAAAAAAAAAGGAAAAAAGACAGTGGCAAAGGAAAAGGCCCAGAGAAGCTCAAAACAAAGACGGAAGTATTTAGCCACAACCTAAAGAATGCCTTAGCACTAAAATCTGGAAGAGACAAAGAAAGGCTCTCCCCTGGAGGTTTCAGGGCAGTGTGGCCCTGTGAACACCTCGAGTTTGAACTTCTGGCCTCTAGCACTGAGAGAATAAATTTCTGTCATTTCTAAGCCTCTGTGTTTGTGGCTATTTGCTATGGCATTGTCAAGAAACTAATACATGGAGTTTGTCTACCTTTTATTAAATGTCATTCAGTAAGTACAAATAAAGTATAATTAAAGATGAAGAGTCTTTAGTAATTCATTTAACAAGCACAAAGTCTTTCCACAGGCCAGGAACTGTGGAAGTCTCTGGACACACAGCAAAAATGGGCTAAAAGAATGGATTACAAAACTGTGGTATATACACAGAATGGAATCTAACTTAACCATAAGGAAGAAAAAAAATGTCATTTGCAGAAAAACATGGATGAAACTGGAGATGTTATGCTAAGTAAAATTAGCCAGTTTCAGAAAGTTAAGGGATATATGTTTTCTCTCATATATGGAAGCTAGGGAGGAATTGGAAAACAAAAAGGACTTTAGATCAATGAAGGGAGAGACCAGTAGAATAATGGAAGGAGATTAGGGGAGGAGGGTGAGACTTGATGAAGAAAGCAGTTTAAAGAACGCCATGTATGTATACGAAGTTAACAATACCAATTCCAATAATATGTATGGAGAGGTGGAGGGAGCAGTGCGATATCCAAAGGGAAACACGCTAAGTGCGTGTCTCTGTCTATCACTCTGAACCTCATTATGGTGTATAATTACAATGTACTCATCTTTAAAAAATGGAAAAAAAAATGTTAAAGGTCCCACATCTTAAGGCCTCCATTGAACTCAAATTAAGCATGCAAAGGTGCTGCCCCCACTCTGCCTCTGTAGAGTAAGGGAAAGAAACGTCTGGAATTTTAGTGGAGACCATGAGCTGGGGCAGAGGAGTGGGATTCTTTTGATATAAAAGTTACAAAAGTCAAAGCAGTTTAATGTATGGGAAGATATTGTTTTACTAAAGAAATGAAAAAGAAGGAAGTTAGAAATATTTAATTCAAAGCTCTCCATCCCTGAAGAACACAGATGCTTTTTTCCCTATCACCCGTTAATTACAAATGAAAAGGGCAGCAAGGGAAAACCAACAAGTCCTGCACCTAGCCCAGGTGTCTCTCTTGACCAAAGAGATGTTTTTATTCAGCCTGTTAAAAATAAAAATTAGAAAGGACAAGTGGCTTCGCATCCTCTGTTGTTTTTCTATTTTCCAGATGATATTTCCCATTATGATGTGTCATCCCATGTTGTATCAATCACATTACAATATGTCACTTACTGTAACATAAAGCAATATGATTGACTCAATCTACTAGGGCTTGTCACAACATTGCATGTCAACCAGGACACTTTTATGGGTTCTGTAAAGGGAGAAAAAAAATCAACATATTTCACAGAGCATCACATTGGAGCAGGGGGAGGGAGCCTTCTTTTTGAAGATTTTTGCAACATTCCTGTTGAGGGAAAGATAAACATCTGCTAAGTAAATGCAGTGAAATGTCTTCCCTACACCCATGTCAGATGCGCCTATCACCAGTGTGCCTAAGGCTCCTGGTCATCTCCTGTTGCTCCCTGTTCCTCCTTGACACATTTAATCCAAGACACTGAATAAGAACACATTTAAAAGCGGGAACAGAAGGTGGATGTGGTGGGCTTGTCATTTTAGCATTTGGGAAGCTGAGACAGGAGGATTGCAGTTCGCGGACAGTCTGAGCTACTTAGTGAGGCCCTTTGCAACTCAGTAAGACCCTGCTTCAAAATAAAAAATAAGAAATAGGGCTGGGAGTGTAGCTCTGAGGTAGAATGCCCCTAGGTTCCATCCCTCGTAACACACACACACACACACACACACACACACAAAGTGGGAACAGAACTACCAAATCAGAGCAAAAGTATCAATAAAAGCAAAGAAGTAGGTTAGAAATGTTTCAAGAACCCACTATGGGTGCATATCTGGTTACAAGCAACAACTCAAAATAACTTCAACAAAAAGAGGAAATTATTAAAAAGGCATGGGAAAATTCAGGGAACCAAGGTCAGTAGAACTAAACCTCAGAAAAGAACTAGAAACAGAACTCGAAACTCATCAGCATTCTTTCCTTATCTCTGTCTGTTTCTCCGTCTTGTCTGCTTTTTCCTTCTCTCTCTACTGCTGTTCTATCTGCTTGGAGGAATTCACCCCCATAGCAACCAGCGGCCATCCCAAATAATAAATATGGAGATGCTAGGGGATATTTGTTGATTTCTCAGTAGGATCTATCTCCTGTTTCTAACAGTGTTCCAATTCCTTAGCCAAGCAGTGTGAGGTATGGGCCTTACTCTCGACTCTGGAAGAAGATAATTAGCTCAGTCATACCAAGAGATTCCATGACCCTGAATTCCATGAATGTTTAGGGACGGCCACCAAACCTACAAAACTTCTAGTTAGAGTGCACCTAGGGGAGGGGTGTCCAGAGTGCTGGGACACACACTCACTCCTCTCCCTGGGCCTACCTCAGCGAGAAAGTGAGCCTGGGACTAAGCTGGCCATATTTCTAGAGTGAGGGAGTTCAGCTTAAGGTTTGAGCCAATTCAGAGCAAAGGAATTTCAATGACATCACCTGAGTTCGTAAAAAGATCATTCCTGTAGCCCAAATCTCTCCCTAAACAGGTTAGGTTAAGTGAGTCCACAAAAATCTCTTCTTGTTTAAACCGGTGCGAATCCAACTTTTTATTTCTTGCAACCAAAGGAATATAAGCTTATGTAAGAGACCAACTCACAATTTTATAAATTTTAGGAAAATCTCTGCAACCCAGCTTGAGCCAGCCAGTGTTAACTACGCAAGGCAAGAGTGCAAGCTCGGCTGCTGGTGCTGCATGGCTTAGACCAGAGGAAGAGTCATTCTTAAAGAAAAAGTAGGATAAATTTGTAATAACAGTTATTATCAATGAAGATACCCATTTGCCAGGTGATTCTGGATAGCCATCTGTGCTTTGGTTTCTTGAGTTGTTAAGTCAATTGGTCCCATTTCTGTACCTAAACTTGCTCATCAGAGATTATATCATATCTCACAGATAGACTCCAATAAGAAAAATATTTTACAGTCAGATGGCTTTTTACAGCTTTGCAGTTTTGTCCTCTTTCCTTCTGCTACTGCTATTTGGGCAAATAGAAAACAAGGAAAGATTTTAGACTCTTGCATTTCATGATTGTGCCCTTCCCCCTGGGTTTCTAACTTTTATGTATGTATGTGATTGTTCGTTTATTTATTGGGACTGGAGATTGAAACCAGGGGCATTCTACCTCTGAGCTACAGTCCTAGCCTTTTTTTTTTTTTTTTTCCGGGTCTGGGGATGGAACCCAGAGGCATTTGACCTCTGAGCTACACTCCCTGCCCAATTTTTTATTCTTTATTTTGAAATAGGGTCTCACTAGTTGAGGAGGGCCTCACTAAGTAGCTGAGGCTGTCCACGAACCACGATCCTCCAGTCTCAGCCTCCCAAATGCTGGGATTACAAGTGTGTACCACCACGCCTGGCTTCCTGGCCTTTTTTATTTATTTATTTTTTATTTTTTACTTTTTTGAAACAGGGTCTTGCTAAATCGCTCTAACCTGCAGCCCTCCTATCTTAGCTCCCCAAGTACTGGGATTACAAACATGGGCCATTGCATCCATCTCCCTCTGGTTTTCTAAGGGAATCATGCAATTAAGAACATCCCTTCAGGCACGGTCATGGAGTCCATCCACTGCTGCTAAGCACAGGTTGCTCAGCTCCCTGGCCTTCCTGGGTGAATCTTGGGTGTGATGTAACAGGAGGCTTAGGCTATTAATACCTTATATTAAAGGAATTCCTCTTGGAGTTTAGCATAAGAAAGAAATTAGAGCTGTTCATAGATTGTTAGACATAGTGACTGTTGTTCACTCAGGTACTTTGCTTTTAAAATAATAGTTAAAAGTTGGAAACTTTTAAATGTTAAAAAATATTAAGCTTGCTGAGCTGGGCGTGGGGTACATGTTTGTAATCCTATCATTTAGGAGGCTGAAACAGGAAGATCTTGGTTCAGAGACAGCCTCAGCTACTTAGTGAGGCCCTTTGCAACTCAGAGAGTCCCTGTTTCAAAATAAAGAATAAAAAATAAAGTTGGGTAAATAAAAAAACAGGTAGCCCTAGGTTCCATCCCCAGTATCGAAAAAAAAAAATTAAGCTTGCTAAATAAAGTATGATATATCCATGTAACAGGATTCTATTATACACAATGCTAAATCTTGTTTTTGCAGAATATTTTAGAAAATAAAATGCTTCTGAAATATTATAAAGCAAAAGAAGCAAAGCATATGTGCAATCTGAACATAAACTACACACACACACTGCAGAGTAGAAAAATGTGCATTAACGGTGGGTACCAATTTTCCCACAGTAAATAGTCATTTTTATAATTAGGAGGGGAATATGTTATTAACACCTCATCACATTTTTGTAGACATGGTCTATATTCTTGTCTCTGAATGTTTGGTTTTAGAGAAAGCATATTGGCAAAAAGTAGTTTGGAGACCATGTAAATATGACATTTCTAAATTATACTGAAGAAAATTCAATCGAAAAACTTTACAGTGTGACAAAAAAGTAGTCATTACTTATGTAATGAAATCATTTTTGCTTATTGAGGTGTTGTTGTTGTTGTTGTTGTTGCTGCTGCTGCAATACTGGGGATGGGACCATTTATTTTACTCTCTACCTTTGAAACATCTCCAGATCAAAAGTCAGGAGGATGCCCTGCGGCCTCGCGGGATGGCAGCCATATGATTTTTAACTCTAGCCACGCCTCATCTCCTCTGCTGCTCTAACATGGATGAGGTCAGAGGCTCTGCTTTCGCTCAGTTTCCTTGTTTTCATGTCTTGAAGTCAAATTATACATGTGACTTTAATACGGTTTTGTTTAGCTTAATTGTATCGTGAGAGTCTGGCACACAAATTAATCAACCTATTGCTAGTGACTGTTGAACAACCCGTATCTGTTGGAAATTTCATCATAAAATACCAGATGCAAGGAGAAGGAGGATAAGAACAGATAAGAGAAAAATACCAACCATCTTCTCTTCAGACCAATGTTTTCAAAGTGGTGGATACGTTGAGATAAATTTTGTTTTATACATTTGTCCTCAACTTCTAGAAAATACAAAATGCACTTTCAGTTGTTCTTCTCTCTGCCAGCCGACACACCCATGCCATCACATGTATTACTGACTTTACCTTATACAGACAAAACAGTGTGTTATTTTGCAGGGCACACTGGAGTATTTGGGCTCAACTTGTGTAATTGTACAATCCAGTGTTTTGATAAAGCCTTTGTCTTCAACCAGCACTCAGCTGTTTCTCTTATACCTTTACCTTACTTTCATAGGAGAAATTTGGGGAGAAAAATGGCAGTCCAAATTTTTTTCCAACTGTGCCCTTTTATCTTTTATTTTCCTTAGACTTCATAGACCCTTAAGGAATGTGTGACCCTAAGAATGTGTGAGAATCGATTTAAAATTGTATTTCAGTGTACACTGCCGTGAGGAGCTGATATATACACATTAGCTAGGCTAGCATCCTTTTGAGCTCCCTGTTAATGACAGAGTTAAACGTTTCCATCATTTTACTTCGGTGATTAAGTGCCTACCCTAAGCCAGCCACTGGGCCGGGCTCTAAGTGTCACTAATTCAAGGCAAGGTTCACTGTTTCTCCCCTCAGGGAGTTTGCAGGCAAGGGTAAAAGAGTCAATAAACCCAGGGCTACATGTATTGCGAGACGTGCTCTCCCTAAAGTGGGGATGGGTCCACCAAGCCTCTCAGTGGTCCAGGAAGCCACCCCAGAAGCTGCATTTTAAAGGATAGATCTAAACAGCTGAGTAATAAAAGAGAGACTTTGCATCTCCTAGGTCCTCAGTGATCCTTACAGCAAGTCTTCAAAAGTGCTAGGACAGTTGTTATAAACTCCACTCAGCAAAGATGAAAGTTAAGAACAGAGAGGTTAAATGATGTGAATACCATCACACTCTCAGAGTAAAATATCCAGATTCAAATCAGCGCTGCTGAAGTCTACCCGTTGTTCTTGAAACAAAGAACCTATCGTTTGGCAAGAGTACACAAGGGCCATATTGAAGACGTTTCGCAGAAAGTGCATTATTTGTAAATAAAGACCTTTATTACCTCCCAGAGATATCAAGTGAACCTAAAAATCTGCTTCCTCTAAGCACTTTCCTCAGCCAGAACCAGTGCAGCCCACGTTAACTACCTAGCCCGGGATGATGTTAATAAACCTGGGTTTTCCACAAGCATTCTCCTTTCATTCCCTGGAAACTCTGCTCGTTACATCCTGGGCTTGTGAGCACTGACCTGGTTATTTCTCTGTTTTGCATAACCCTGATCTTGCACCTACAACAAAGTCTCTTTTTTCTTCTATTTAATTGTTACGGTCATTTGCTACTGTTGAGTGAAAAATAAAACATCTCTGTGCTGGCATATTGCTTTATTTTGTTCTGCTTTATTTAAACAAAAAAGGAAAAGAGAGAGTAGAACTGAAACCAGGAGAAAGTGATCCTGTTTAATAAAAGACAATGAAATTATAAAAGTAGTCAAATTCCCCAGAATCCAGGCAAATATGAAGAAACTGGAACCAGAATGTGCTTCTCATAAAACTGTCGGCTTCAAGGAGTGACCATGGCCAGGCTGAGTCACGGCCCCAACATCCAGACATACTTCAACAGCTTGGAGAAATAGTACAGGAGCGTGAGTTGGGGGCCTGAATTTGGCCACCACAGAGGTGACTTTGTCATTTCTAAACTGCACGTGGACGGTGAAGAGCCCAATAAAAATGCAGCGCACAGCAGACCAGGCGGTCTCTATGTTTTCAGCAGGGGACAGAGAATGTCTGAAGTCCATTCCTGAGCTTTCCAGGGGTCAGAATTAATCCAATAGTAGCCTGTAAAGCCAGGACTTGGCATAACCAGAGGGTCACAGAAGAGGCTGAAACAAGAGGATCACAGTTTTGAGGTCAGCCTCAGCAAGACCTTGTTTCAAAAATAAAAATAAAATAAAATGGGCTGGGGCTGTAGCTTAGAAGTAAGATGCCTTGGAGCTTAATCTCTCCTAAGGAAGGAAGAAAGGAAAACAGAAAAGAAGGAAGGAAGGAAGGAAGGAAGGAAGGAAGGAAGGAAGGGAGGAAGGAAGGAGTATCCAGTCTTGACTTCATCTTGCCTCACCATTTAGGAATTTTCCAAGACTAAGAATAACATCTATATTGAGGCAGTTGCTTTGTGTTTGCTTCCTAGTATACATTTTGTCTACAAATAGCACTCACTGTTTTTGTTGTTTCTGTTTGTACATACTTTAAAATGTTTTTAAGCATATATCTAATTGAGCCCAACTGCAATTTGAACATAACCAGTTAGAAATAAATAGGAGCCAAATTTCTTATTCATTTGTCTTATTAAATAGTTTGTTTACAAAAAAGCAAAAAGTCACAGGAGAGGACCAAGCACCACATAGCACTCCTTGTATCTTGCAGAACCAGGACCCTTCCATATGACACTGTTAAACATGAGGCTGTTGCTATGCAAACCACAGAAAAGGCATTTTCCCCTAACTATGGTTCCTTGTGGTATCATTCGTGATCCTTGCCCTACACCAGGACACACTTTGCCTCTTTAGAGCCCAAGAATCCCACTGGGAAAGGACGATATTGTGTCTTTAGACAAAGGCAAGATTTTATCCTTAGTCTTTGTCAAGAATCACAGACACAGCCGGGCGTGGTGGCGCACGCTTCTAATCCCAGCATCCGGGAGGCTGAGACTGGAGGATCACGGTTCGCGGACAACCTCAGCTACTTAGTGAGGCCCTCTGCAACTCAGTGAGACCTGGTTTCAAAATAAAGAATAAAAAAACAGGGCAGGGGGTAAAGCTTAGAGGTCAAATGCCCCTGGGTTCCATCCCCAGACCTGAAAAAAAAAAGAATCACAGATACTGTCAGAAATAATATGTTGATGTTTTATTTCTCTCTCCTTTCTCTAAGAATGGAAATGGAATGGAAGAAAAGGAAACAAAATATCCTTCATTACCTGTCTCCATCCCAGAACAGCACCACACATGAAGACCAGAGAATACCCAGAGCCGGTGATGTGTTAGATTGTAATGTGGTGTGTGTGTGTGTGTGTGTGTGTGTGTGTGTGTACTAGCATGCACTAGGGGCACCAGCTGTCTCCCTTACACACGTGTTACTCACTACCTCCCGTTCTTGGCAAAGATAAAACATAAGCCTCTCTCGTTTACAGTTAATCTCAAAGGTTAATTTGGTCGCTCATGCTTCATAAACAAAGAAGATTTTTCTTCCCCGGCACAGGCCTTCTGCCATAAACGAAACAGAGGAGAGAGTCAGCGCGTCCTCAGGATTAAGGAGAGGTCGGAAGATCCGAAGAACCTGGTGCTGACAGACTTGCTTATTAAAAAGCGTACTGGAGGACGGGCTGCCGCTGACGGCCGACACCGCCCGACTTCAGAAGGCCGGCGCACAATCAGTGGACTGTGCTACTCTAGGGACAGCGGGGCACCAGGGAGCCTTTTCTAATTTGTCAAAGTTGTATCTAATTCCACAGAACAAAGTTCGCAAAGAGAGATGAGCAGAATCCACAAATTATTGTTCATTCACCAAGCCCTTGATGGAGCGATAGAAACAGCACACAGCAAGGGTTTTGTAAAGTAACTCGACCCCTGCCAGTCAGCTTTGGGGTAATTCTGCCTTGTGGGCATAACAGTTTCCCTTGTTTTTTGTTTAATAGGATTATTCCTCAGAATATTAAAAAGATAACATCAACATCTTTCAGTGGCCCCATAAACTATTTCTGGAAATAGAAAAAGAATGGTTCAGGTGTTTTCTTGACTTCTGATAGGACTCTTGCTCTCTCATCTGTTAAAAAGAAAGAATGTGGTTTTGTGAGGGCTGTGCCCAGAGCAAACAAAACCAAACAGCTAAGTTTTCTAGAAAAGCAAGATCATTCAAACTCACCTGGCCCGTTGAAACTCCTGCTTGCCTATTTGGAAAACGAGGCCGCTTTCCCAATGAGAGGTTAGAAATTCGAACTCTAAAAATGAGTTGTGAGGGGGAGAAAGCCCAGGCATCCCCGTTTCTAGCCAGGAAAAGCCACAATAAAGGAAACAGGATCTACAAAGTGGCGTCTCTAGGAAAACACTGCATTCTGGTTGGTAAGGAATGGTCCCTTCCAGGAGAAGCAGGCACAAAAGCTGGGCCCGTCCAGGTCAGTGACTTTTCTATAGCAACATCTCGAGGCTTCTTACAGCATCGTGTGCATTTATTTTTTAATACACTTTCATTGGTGCATTGTAGACTCACATCATAATGAAATTCTGAGTGACAGGGACACTCATGCACCCAGCATTTGGGGTCTTCCCAGCTCCCTCCCCAGCTTTCCCTTTCCCCATTCATGACCTTGAGGTCCACGTTGATAAATTCACATATGTACGTAACATCAATGGAAGTCTGTCAGTCATTAATTCTCCCCCTGCCTCCACATCCCTCCCTAGACCACTGCTCCACTGGGGTTTCTCCCACTTTATCTAAAGTTCTTCTTGCCCGTTGTTTATAATGACCACACCAAGAAAGGGTGGAAAGCGCTGAACTTACACAAACAGATGAGCCATATACCATCTCCAGACAGTTCACTTATGTATAAGATACAACTCACGATCAGAGAGAAACAGCCTGGGTCAAGTTCTAAATCCCCACCCTCCTCGCCAGATGTTTAATCAAGCACTGCCTGGTGGCTGTCCTAGGTCCCCACGGAGCCTCAGCTTCTTCTGTTAGATGAGTTTCCATCCCATACCACTCTGTCTTGAGTTATTTTCTTTTTGCTTATATCAAAAACTCCCAGTTGAGATCACTAAAATCCATCAAAATTCCCTCTTTGCCTTAGACTGAATCCACGGACTGTGGCCCTGTGGCTCTCAATACTGGTTTCCCCATCGCACAGATCTCTGCAGTTGCTGTAGTTTCAGTAGCTCTGACTCTCTTCCAACCTAGGTGGGCTCTCCTAACTATTTTTGCAAAACTTTCTTCTCCCAACACCTTTCCTGACTGTGAGGAGACTGATTTTAAGGATCACCCTTAGTTTTAGTAAGAAAAAGGAAAACAAACCTGGGTAGAACATACCTGAAAGACAATCTTCTTACATAGAAGGCCTTTGCTATTGCCTGTGCTCTTTTATGGAGCCAACCTTTGAATGCAAGGCTGGGGGTTAAAGAAGCTTGCGCGTTACACTCCTACTTCGTCAGAGAAGCAGCCTGGAATAGTGGAGAGAACCTGGGCTTTTACACTGGGATCTGACTTAAAATCCTGGCTAGGGCAGTTACTTCTGGAGACCTGGGCCAGGACTGCTACCAAGTCTGAACCTCTGTTTTTTCATATACAATGGATTGAAAATAATGCTGTCTACTTTGCAGGATTGGTATGAGAAATAAGTATACCAGGTGTATGTAGGCAGCTAGTAAGGCATTCTGTACATGCTAGGTGCTATTTTTGTTTGGTTAGTTTAGTTTTATGATGATTAACTGTGTTGAGTAATTAGCAAGTCATGTTCCTACCACGTCAGCCCACCTAACAGTCTAGGCCTGCCGTTCCTGTAATTTACCTTTCTTTTCACAATTAAATGAACTGTGAGGATGAGACTTTTATCTTTTACTCTTTTAAAACATAAAAAGGAGTGTTTATAAAAATCAACTTTGCCATTTCATCAGACTTTTTGGTAAAAATAAAAGCAATTTCAAGCCAGGCATATAGAACTGGGCATAAATTGTGTTTGCAAGAAATACCATGATCTGGGCATGGTGATATATGCTTGTAATCCCAGTTTTTAGATGACAGAGGATGGCAGGTTTTAGACCAGCCTCAGCAACTCAGTGAGACTCTCAACAACCTAATGAGACCCTGTTTCAGAATAAAAATAAAAAGGGCTGAACATGTAGCTTGAAAGTAGAATGCCTCTGGATTCAATTCCCAAAACCAAAAAGGAAAAGGAAAAAGAAAAATCAAGCTGGGCGTGTGGCACATGCTTTGTAATCCCAGCATTTGGGAGGCGGAGACAGGAGGATCCTGGTTCGTAGACAGCCTCAGCTACTACTTAGTGAGGTCCTTTGCAACTCAGCGAGACCCTGTTTCAAAATAAAGACTAAAAAAATAGGGCTGGGGGTGTAGCTTGGAGGTTGAATGCCCCTGGGTTCCATTCCCAATACCGAAAAAAAAAAATCATGAACATGACATTATTTTATGGTATTTACTTACATTTGTCTGACCTTTAAAAATTATAGAGAAAACTTATAATATGAGGCATAAATATGATAAAACTGAAAAAATTATTAGAATGAGAAAAAGTCAGAAGAAAACTAAAGAGCAATTCTACGCTAGTGCAGTTTTCTACAGTGTAACACAAAACTTGGCCCCAAAGTTATTGACTCAATTTTTTTTTTTTTTCTGATGTAACAAAGCCTCAGAAGAGAAAGAAACTCTGAATTCTGGAAGGAATTTTTCACCCACAGGACTCTTCACATGACCCACGTTAAACCACATAGAAGTTTCCATAAAAGGTATTTTAAACATGACCACTTGTTACTTATTATCTGCCCATTCTATCTTAGCTTTACCAAGAGGGTATCTCAGTTCGGAAAGTCATTTTGAAAACGGTTTGCTATTTGCAATAAAATATTTGTAACTCTCACATGGTTCTATATTTTACTATGGTCTATATGTTCAATAACAGTAAATGTATACAATACACGTTGCATAATGAGTTTATTTTGTTGGGTATGATTAACTACGATATAGTGAGTTCTCCTTATGAGCTAAGAAAGTGCTAAGCCCTTTATCTGCATTGGCTCATTTAATCCTCCCAAAAATCCTACCGTACAGGGATTATCATTTCACTCATTTTACACATGAGAAAACCAAGACTTATGGAGGTAAAGAATCTTGCCCAAGGTTACACAATTTGCAAGTCATTGTGGAGTCTGGACTTGAGGCCAGCTCAAGGTTATTCGCCTGACCCCTCACCACTGTGCAAACCTGCCCCACACACTTTCAGGCAGCCCATACAAGGTCTGCAACTAACCATCAAAGAAACCAAAAACGTCCTGGGATTGATGAGAAAAGCAAGTTGCCACTCAGTGTAGATTCTATATTGTACAAGGAGAATTTATTAGAAGTAAATTTATGTAGAGAAAAATAAGGGGGTGGGAGTTTTCTTTCTGGGTCTTCTAGAAGCTAAACCTGAACAGCTCAGCAGGATACTTAAGAGAATTGTGAATTTCATTTGAAAGCTGGGTCAGAAACCCACTGAGCCTCGGCTTTCATCCCACAGAAAGACAAGTAGGCTGTCTGCTTTTGCTTCAGGACTCCTGTGTCGGAGCTCTGCCTGTCTTATTTCTGCTTTGTGACTGTTACCTATAATAAGGCTATGTCAACAACCTGAATCATTTTGCCTGTCCAGGCACAGGGTACACGGTGCTGTGTGCGTAGTTAATCTCCAGGAGTTACCTAGAAATTTTATTTGGTCCCCACCTCAGTTTCTTTATGTGTAGGATGAGAAATTAATATGAATTGAAAGTAGATTCTTTGAAATTGTAAAATTATATGATTTTGTGATTCAACCTCTTTTTCTTTAGAGAATATAAGTTTTTATGGACTTCTTTTTCTTAAATCTAAGCAAAATATTATTTTGCACAGAAAATCCTAAAGTCAAATACCTCTCTTCTTTCACCTTTTCTTTTTTTAAAATTTTTATTGATGCACTGTAGTCATACATCTTAATGGAGTACAAGATGGCAGAGGCACACATGCACACATCACTCGGCCCTTACCCAATTCCTGCCCCACTCCCTCCCCCACCCTCCTTCTCATGTTTGGCTTAGTGATTGACTTTGATATGTCTGTGAATGTACATCATGTACATTTATTTTGGTAAAGGGAGTAAGTCCACAGGCACTGGGTACCACCTACTTATAAACTGTGCATCCGAGCGTGTTATTTAAACTCAGTGCTTCAGCTTAGGCATCTATGACATAAATATAATAAGACTTACTTCATAAGATTGTTATACACTTGAGGTGAATCCATAGCTATAAAGTGCTTAAAGCAACGCTGATGACCTAGTAGGTGCTCATCAAATGTCAGTCCTCCACCTTCTGTCTCTAATTCAACCCTGCCATTTTTTCTCCAGCCAATGGCTTATTATATACATTTTTAGTCCCTCATCCTCTGCAGCTATGACTTATCCAAGATGACGTATGGATTCTTCCTTCCTCTGTCTCCAGCCCATCAAATTGTATCTCTTCCACTACTACAATAGTCACTGCAAGAAGAAAAAACCTGGGGCTTTCCCAAATGATAATGCTTCAGTGGGTAACTCCTCTGCATTTAAATTTTCCAGTTTCTACTCTACCCTTCTCATTTGTTTGCAAATAGTTATTATTCATTATGTCACACAGCACTTATTTTAGAAGGCACCTGTTCGCAGCTAGAATTAGAGCCAGTATAAAAGTGAGTTGGATGCCAGGCGTGGTGGCACACGCTTGTAATCCCCGCACTTGGGAGGTGGAGACAGGAAGATCGCACAGTTTCGAAGCCAGCCTCAGTTGGCTTAAGAGACCCTGTTTCAAATAAAATATAAAATAGGTCTGGGAGTGTAGAAGAGTTCCATCTCCAGTACCACCAAAAAAAAAAAAAAAGTGAGTTGGTATCCATTTTGATGTTGGTTTTTATATGCATTATGAGGATAACAGATAAACCAGTACACCAAGGTGTGTGGGTGGTTTTGTTTTGTTTTCTGCATTGCTGGGGGTCGAGTCCAGGACCTCACCGAGTCCTCTAGCAGGTGCTCCACCACTGAGCTATATCCCCAGCCACAATACATCAAGTGTAAATAAAACCACCTCATGGGGTGGTCTTGAATCAGATAAAATAAATTATAAAACTTTATCTGAACAAGGACCAGAAACAAACCGTGGCTCTGAGTCCATCATTTGAAGGCACCGTCTTGGAAACGCAGAAGTAATCTTTGACTTTCCCAACCAATCACCTTATTCCTGGCTCTAATCATGCCACATCCTATTCACTGCTGCGCCTTAAATCTCACTCCGAGATGCACTCGGAATGCGTCCTATAACTCTCTCACACAGCATCCCTCGCAGTCTGTTTCATATTAAAGTTATTTATGCACATGCCTTCCTTCCATTCTAGATGTTTTAGATTGGAAGGAGACCCTGGGACCTGATTTGTCTTAATATCCTTAGCAGCATCCAGCATACACAGGCACAAATACACTGTGTTTCCATCCCCACCTGCACTATACACACACACACATGCACGCACACTATAGTACACACACAAACACACACACACATACACACAAACACACAAACACACACACACACACAAACACACAAACACACACACACTGCTTCACTTCACACATGTGTATGTGAGAGGGAATACAAAGGATTGAACCCAGGGGCATTCTACCTCCAAGCCACACCCTTAGCCCTGTTTGGTTTGTTTTTGAAAAACGGTCTCGCTTTTTTGCTGAGGCTGGCCTCGAACCCTGATCCTTCTCACTCAGCTTCCCAGCTACTGTGATTCTAGGCGTGTGCCACCAGGCACAGCTCGTGCTTTTTATTGTGGTTCCTTTTGCCCTAAACGCTCTCTCCTCTTACCTTCTCTACCTGGTAAGGTTTATAACCTTCAGAGCCCAATGGCTATTCCCTGTTCACACCCAAACATTTTCTAAGGGGTTTCATTGGAGAAACCTTGAGGGACAGAGCTCTCTTCCACCTTTTATCACAGAGCCTGACACACAGTGGGCACTCAAAAAATATTTGTTTTTTTGTTTTTTGTCTTTTGTTTTGGTGGTACTGAGGGTGGAACCCAGGGGCTTTCTACCTCTGGACTATACTCCCAGACCTATTTTTTTTTTTTTTTTTTGGTGATACTGGGGTTCCTGGAATCCCTTCCATCTCTGGGCTACACTCCCTGAACTAATATATATATATATATATATATATATATATATATATATATATATATATATATATATATATTGGAAACAGGGTCTCTTAAGCCAGCGCACCTGGCTTCGAACCTGCGCGACTCTCCTGTCTCCTCCTCCCAAGCACGGGAATTACAAGTATGCGCCACCACGCCTGGCTGTCCTATTTTAAACTTTATTTGGAATCAGGGTCTCACTAAGTTGCTGAGAGCCTCACTAAGTAGCTGAGGCTGGCTTTGAACCTGTGCAATCCTCCTGTCTCAGCCTCCCAAGCGCTAGAATTACAAGTGTGTGTTACCATGCCCAGGCTCAAAAAATATTTGAAATTGAACTGTCTTGATTCCCTAGGACCAACTCAGGAATAAAGGTCCTCTTTTTATTATTTATTTATTTATTTATTTATTTATTTATTTTGCAGTACTGGGGATGGGACCCAGCAACAGTCTACCTTCCAGCTACACTTCCAGCCCTATTTTTAAATTTTTATTTTATTATTTATTTATTTATTGTGGTACTTCGGTTCCTGGAAGCCCTTCTACCTCTGGGCTATACTCTCAGACCTATTTTTTATATTTGTATTAAGAAACAGGGTCTCTTAAGCCAGTGTGGCTAGCTTCAAACCTGCGCGATCCTCTTGTCTCTGCCTCCCAAGCATGGGGATTACAAGCATGCACCACCACGCCCAGCTTTATTCTTTATTTTTAAACACAGTCTCACTAAGATACCAAGGCCTCACTAAGTAGCTGAGGCTGGCCGCGAACCCAGATCCTCCTGTCTCAGCCTCCCAAGTGCTGGGATTACAAGCATGTGCCACCACGCCCAGCTTAATAAAGGCCCTCTTTAAGCAGTTCCTCTGGTATTCTCAGATAGCTTGGCAGGCGAGTACAAGGACAGTTTGCTTGGTCCTATATGTCACCCCAGGATTTCTGCATGTCAACACTGAGTTGGGTGGCCATAGAAGCAGGAGCCTGAAGCAGCAGGAAACCCACTTCCTGAAACCCAGCTCCACTTTTGATGCGCAGCCCAGTGGCAAAGTGAGAGGAGGAGGAGGAGGAGGAGGAGGAGGAGGAGGAGGAGGAGGAGGAGGACCAAGTCAAAATCATATGTGAAGTCAAAACCAGAAGCTTAAGGAATTGTACAAAATGTGCAATGCTGGTTTCCAGTAAGTAAGTGGTGACCTGCTCCGGGGTCTGGCTTTAAAGGCTGTTGGGGGTGCCTGAAGAATCTGTGCTTAATGGTCCAGTTCTCCTAAAACACTGGCCTCTGCCATGCAGGTAGCTTCAAATCCCACCCCTAAACGGTCTTCGGGAAGAAGGCCATGACTCATCCCACAGGGACAGAGCTGCTGCCCTGGTCTCCAGGGCATGATATTAACCCTCCTCTTTAATGTGCGCTCCGATTTAAAAAGCTGCCCCCATGAACATTTGACAGCCAGACAGATGGTTTTATAATTCTCTTCTTAGGTGAAAAGCAAAGGTTGTCTAACATCTTTGGGTGTCACTTTCACCCTCATCCCTTTTTATTTTTTCAGCTAAAAATGGTTTAAGTGTTTTTAGAAAGGATACCTCTTAAGAAGATGCAAATTTATACCATCTTCCTGCATTCTTCGGATCACATGCTCTGCTTAAAAATCCACACTCCACTTCGGTTACACACACGTAATTCTGCCTGACCTAGATGGAACGGAATTCTCATAGCAAATTGAGAATATGGATCGGGCCCCAAAGCTAAAAGAGAAATGTAATGGTCCACGTATCATCGCCACACATAGGATTCTTAAGGGACTTTTTTTTTATTTAATTGTGTCTCCTTTAAAAAAGAAAAGGACGCTCTTCCTTCATTTCTTATTACACTGTAGGAAAGACCGAGACCTAACAGGGTAGACTGTAATATTGAGAGACACATGTGGAAATCGCTTTCATGACGGCAATTTCCTGAACTGCTTTCAAAAGCCCTTTTTTGGCTTAAAGAGTCCATGGAGCCCTTTTAAGATTTTATACAAAGAAACTGATCAGTTTCATAATGTTGTGATGAAATTAGAGCCCATAGTGCTTTGCTGGAATGACTTTACACACAGTAGCTACCCTTCTTTTATAGATGGGCTGTGATCGTCTGGGGGAAAGTCACCTCTCCAGGGGACAGAAGATGCGGCTCAAAGGTTGACCTGAAAGAATAGGCACTTAAACCTTGCAGGAATCTGAAGGTTCGAAGAATATTCAGACTTCCTGATTCTGAGCCCTGTTTTAATTTCGACGCTCAGGAAAGTTGTTTTGTTGAAAGAATGTTTGTTTTCCCATCTTCTTATTTAATGGGGGCTAAATAACATTTACATTTTCCTGGTATCCAGGAAAGCTAAGCTTAGAGGCATCAATGTATAATGAGTCTTGGAATGCCGATGTAACTTTACATTTAACAAAATCCTGAGTACTTTATTCGGTCCCAGAGCTTTCTCCACCTAGTGGCAGATACAACCCATATAAGTCCTGTGGTCATAAAAGTAAGTACAAAGGTGTCTCAGAGACTATCTTCCGTCCCCACATCCCCAGATCGGGTCTCCTGACCCACAGTTGCCTCCTGCTAACAAGAAGCAGCGCAGTATCATTTTGCTGACTCTAACTTGATCCCTTGCATAGACGTAAACAGCATTAAATGACTCTGCTCGCTTACGGCAAAGTTCCTTCCTGGTGAATGAAAGAGGAGAAAGAGGAGAGGAATTCCTTGTAGAATAATGATACACCCATAAGCAGGTAGCATATCCAAGGCAGTTGTCATGAAGTAGTGGAAAGCAGGGCCAGGTATGACTTTCATGGGCCACAGGGAACTTTTCCTTTTGTGGCCCTACATACACACACACACACACACACACACACACACACACACACACACACACAGTATACATTATAACCAAAATTCTATAACTACATAACTATTAGCAATAAGTGTTAAAATATTCTCTTCAACATAAACTTCCATTTTTCACCTCACTTTTTAAAACATTGAGATAAGCCACACCTGGAATCCCAGGACTTGAGAGGCCAAGACAGGAGACTGCAGGTTCAAGGATAAGCTTCAGCAACATAGTGAAGCTATTTCAAAACAGACAAAAAACTCTAAAGGACTGGGGGTATAACTCAGAAGTAGAATGCCTCTGTGTTCAAGCCCCAGTACCATGCAAAGAAAGAAGAGAAAAGAAAGGAAGAAAAAGAGAAAGGGAAGAAGGAAGAAAGGAAGGAAAAAAGGAAGGAAAATATTTTCATTGGACTTTAATAAAAGAATAAAGGGCCCTATAGCATTGTGCTTACTATGTCTCCCGAATACACTGGCTATAATGGCAAACACTTTTCACCATCTGGGTATTGTGACTCTCAAATCCCATCTCTGACATGGCTGTGGAGTCTCCATTTCTTCCAGTGCCAGATGATAGGATGTAGATTTCCTAATCTCCATTATCTAATCAGCTCTCCCGACCTTGTTTCCTATTTTCCAGAGGTTCAGAGATTTTGAGAGATTGTTCTAAATTGGGTTGGTTGGTAATTGACAGTGTTTTTGGTTTTTAGTAGGGGGAGAGGGGAGAAAAGGAAAGAGAACCAGCATTTGCCTATTTTAGACATTTCGCACACAATCCACCCTTTGATTCCCAATAACTCTGAGGATAAAGTCTGGATCCCCTATCTAAGCTGACCAGTCAGTGTAGAGCTCGGCCAGGAGTGGGACATAGACATAACAGGAAAAGTTAATGTGTTAATAACACAAAGTCCAAAGCATAGGAATGAAGCTCCAAACAAGAGACAAAGTATAGCCTCACGCCAGACAGAAAATGAAGTGAAATAAGGGTTCGGGGAAATGGAGAAAGGTGAGAATCTGCTATGTAAACAGGCCAGCATGGCCAAGGTCCCACTTTCCCGGTGTCATAGAGGTGGCAATGGGAAGACAGAGTGGATAGCTAGATAAGGGGCTTCCTATTTCAACAGCTAAGGAAACTGAGACAAAAGTATTTAGGCAGCCTCAGATCACACAGCTAAAAGGGGCAAAACTGCCCCTGACTCCTAAAACCATGTTCACCTAAAAACAGACACACCAATAAAGGCAAGTCCCCGTCCTGAGCTCTGTCAGTGGACTCTGAAAAAGTTATCCCATTCTTGGGTATGACCATCAGGATCAAGGCATGGCCAGAGAACTTGCCGGATTGGTCCCCATTAGCATGAATGACCATGCATGTCTCCAGTATAAACTCTGTGGACCACACTCATAAAGCAAACACATGATGGCACAGCCCTGGCCAAAATCTATGCCGAGTGAATACACAGAAAAATATGGGAAAATGTATGTTTTCTTCTTTATATCTTTTCAAAGAGAAACTTGGGGGAAAGTGGAATGGCATCCAAAAGAGACAGAAACCTGACCGTTCAATCTGAACACAAGAGAAAAAAGGGGCCTAGAGCATTTTAAGTCATCCATGTATTATGTGTTTGACATTTCCCAATCAATGGAAGCCCTCAGGATCCCCATTTCCGCTGAAGGGACCAGCTGTAATTCTGACTGGAGGGGGGCTGTCTCCATGAGAGTCCATTTCAGCTGCCTCCCTCCGGCAGGCTCCACAGAGCCCGAGCAGCTTGCCACCTGCTCGAAGCACAGGAGGCAGAGCCCTGCAGGGGTGGTGATTAGGATGGGCTGGCTGGGAGATGATGGCCGTGAAGAGCATAGCACGAAAATTAACCACAGAAGGTCTCTTCCATTTCTGCCCAAGACTGATTTTAGAAGTGAAATCCAGTTTGCTTGGGATTATTTCCTAAAAGTCTGGATTTCTTTCATAGGATTTAAAACATGAATTTCCCCATAAACTACACCCAATACTTTTCCCACTTAGTCTAAACGTCACATAACTAGGGCAACTTTGTATTTTCATGTATTGTCTGATTAATAATTATGTCATGTAATTACATACCTAAACAGAGACACAGAGAGGCCTTTTCTCAAATGTCTACACACTAGTTAGGCTAACAGGCTAAATGATCTAGCTTAGTCACTGGAGGGCCACAACAGATTTGTAAAAACAAAAATATAGTCTTGATAAGTCAAATGGGTCCTGGAGCCTGATAAGAACTTTTTTAAGAGCTAAAAAGAAGACCAATAGTTGGGTTCTTGACTGTTCAGCTCTCATCTGTATCTCAAAAGCTTCTTCCCTTGAAACCAATTGCTTCTCAAATATGGTTTTATTAGAAACGAAGGAGAACAGTGTTCTGATGCTGCTGCAAGAGTCGGAGCACACCCAAAAAGAAGACCCCACAAGACTTTAAAAAATTAGCCCTGGCCCAGTCCCTTTTCTCTGTGCAGCACGGAACCTAAATAGTCCCACAAGGCCAACTTTACAGCTCCCCTGACATCTGACACTCATTTACTTAAGCATTTATTATACATTTGCTAGCATATGTACATCTCAGCTCTGGCATTTGATCACGAATTCATGCTGGGAACACTTAACCGCACTAACATCGACATAAAATAGTGAGGAGTCCATCACCAAGATTTACATGGAGCCTTCCCAGTGCCGTTGGCCCACATCTGCTCACCACGCTTTGTGCTGTGTTGACTTGATGTTCGAGTTGGGATCCAAACTCGAACAGGCCATCCAATGCCACATTAAGTTTTCATAAGGAGAGCTCATGTGTATGTGTGTGTGCGCGTCTGCGCGCGGAGATTTTTGGGGAATGAGGACGAATTGAAGTCATTGGTGACAATATATGAAGCCTTTAGATGTGTCCCAGCTGCTGCAACTGGCATTCGTCCCCTGACCAAGGAATTCTGGGACGATGCGTTTTTAAGAAGTCCATTTTCACAGTGCGCTTCGGCGTCTCAGAAGGCTTTTGTGGAGAGCAAAGTCAATCCTAGGTCACTATTTCAATGTAGTTTCCTTTATACTAAATCCTACTTTCAAGAAAATTCCTGCTATGGTTCACTGGTGTTTAACCTATCATATAATATCCAGGTTTACTGTGTTAGAAGAAGCAGAACTGTATTAAGCTTTTCCCACAAGCCTGTGATTGCATTTGACCTAGTAACCTGTATTAGATTAACATTTATTCTACAACTGCACAGCAAGCCTTGCACCTTGGTGAGCCACAGTTTATAGAGGACACTAACCATTTTTACAAGTGGAACAGGAAAAGGGAATTGAATCTGAGGGAGTAATTCCAAGCAAGTATGTTGCTGCAGCAGTTAAATTGTTTATACGAGGAGTAGGGGAATTACTTCTGACTGACCTCTCTTTTTATCTGCTTAAAAGACAAAGTGCAGGTCTCCATAGCTGGGGCAAACTCTGGGGAATGCAGCTTTAAAATGTATAGGAGCCATAGGGCCCTGCCAGCCACCAATAAGAAGCCGCTTCAGAGGCAAGGCGGCACAGGAATGTAAACAGAGTGAAGTTACTGGAATTAGAATGTTTTAACAGTAGCCAGAACTCAAATGTTTTCCCATCACCCCTGCGCAGACCCTCCAGGTCAGGTGGGACAGGAGTGAAAAACACAAGTTCAGGATGAGAACAGCTTTTTCTATCATGGATATTTTGATGGAATGGCCCCTTGATTTTCCTTGGCCACGGCTCAGTATACGGTAGATTCATTAAGGAACATGTCAGACTTTGAGGGAGACTGAAGAATGACAAGGGATCATCTGAGCCATCCGTTTGGGACCAAAATAAAAAAGGCTGAACCCACGAGGAAGCAATTACCAGAAAATAAAAATCAGAACTGTCTGAGCATCCACCCAACATAACAATGGGAGGAGGTCACCCCACATTATAAAGGATCATGTAATGAAATCCAATTTATTCTTCCAGTGAACCTTGGACTCACCAACACGCCCGCCTGCTGCGATGGCTGGGGAGTGTCCCTCCTAATGGAGTCTGAAGGGAAGCCATATCAAAATTATGGACTCATCCAAGAAAGTCCAATTGTTCCTTGAAATGAAGCAAGCCACTGAGCAGTAAAAAAAAAAAAAAAAAGCAACATCCTTATACCTATACTTGAAAATTACAGAGTGTACTAGTGTAATCATCTTTGCATTCACCTAACCTTGTCCTCTCCTGCAGGAAAAAAAAAAAAAAAAAAAGATATGATGTGGTTATTTCACAATTCCAGAATTTTTTTTTTGACCACTTAATGCAATAACTTGGTCACTAAGTTGTCAGTGGAATTCTCCAGAAGCCTCTGTGTATCCAATCAAGCTCATGAAAATCACATTTTAAAAAGAGTTTATTAACAGTACAACTACCCAGCATCTCCCTAGACAAGCTGCCTGGGAGCTTGGGAATAAAGCACCAGCTTCTATGTCATTACCCACTCTCCCAGGTATTGTGGATATACACAATCAGCTGAGGACCATTGTTCTAGAGCCCACGAACACGAACAGCTTCCAATTGAGGGTCTGTTAAAGAGGTGTCAGGCTCATCTATTTAGACCCAGCAGCGCAGCAGAAGCTCAATTAAAGGTTGATGAGACTTTCACTCCTACACCACAATCAATAGGGGCAATTCCACAGCTGTCAATGTTGCTGGTAACTTGGCTCCGAGGCTGCCTACCCTCCAAGATTTTTTCCTATTGTCCATGAGGGAGTGGACCTGGAGATTTAGTTTGTGGAGCTGCCACTTGTTCCCCTTCACTCCAAGAAAGGCCTTTTAAAGCTACTCCATTCAAATCAACAAGAAGGCATTTCTCGAATTCTCTGTAGTGGGCATGAGTAACTTCTATAACCAGACACCCAGAATGGGTTGATATTTTTGTTTCCTCCTCCTCCTCCTCCTCCTCCTGCTCCTCCTCCTCCTCCTCCTCCTCTTCCTCCTCCTCCTCCTCTTCCTCCTCCTCCTCCTCTTCCTCCTCCTCCTCCTCCTCCTCTTCCTCCTCCTCCTCCTCCTGCTCCTCCTCCTCCTCCTCCTCCTCCTCCTCTTCCTCCTCTTCCTCCTCCTCCTCCTCCTGCTCCTCCTCCTCCTCCTCCTCTTCCTTCTCCTCCTCCTCCTCCTCCTCCTCCTCTTCCTCCTCCTCCTCCTCCTTCTTCTTCTCTTTTTTTTGAGGAGGTAAGGAAAGAGGAAGGAAGGACAAACAAGGAAAATTCTCAGGAGGAGACAAGAGAGAAGTAAACTAGGTGCACCTGGGGAATTTTCAGAAGTGGCGAGGATGGAGTTCTGAGGCTGGAATAAGAATGGAATGTGCCCCCGGGTTGCCACCAACAAACAGGCCTGAGCACGGAGAGAAAACGGTTCAGCTGAAGCAAAGCCTGTCAATAAGATGATCACTGAGATGAAAACCCAGGGTGTTCAAACGCCCTACTTTAAGCCCCTCTGCTCAAGTAGGGGAACGG
Source organism: Muscardinus avellanarius (assembly GCF_963383645.1). Lineage (NCBI taxonomy): Eukaryota > Metazoa > Chordata > Mammalia > Rodentia > Gliridae > Muscardinus > Muscardinus avellanarius. Next base: position 62,795,980 of record NC_137801.1, read on the forward strand.
GGAGATTCCAGACAGCCAAAGGAGACAGCTAAATGGAAGCCTGTAACCTGATCCCCCCTCATTCTCTCACCTGCAGCTGAGGTTGTCAGCCTCAGCCTTATTCTCCCGCCTGGGGTGTTCAGAGCAGCAAAGTGAGACAAAAGAGGGTGCTTTCTGGGGACGGCTAATCCTGCAGCCAAGGAGCTAAAGGAGCTCACACCCAAGTTCATCTTAATCCAGGCATTTTAATTCTGTTGGAAATCTCACTATTGCTTGCTCCCCCTTTAGGGAGGGGGGAGAAAAAACAGAAGACGACTGAAAAACATGACCATGGATGGTGTAATAGAGGATTTTAGCATAAATAAATCTCTGAGGTTGTGTCATTTCGAAAACACAAAGCAGACGGACTCCTAAGCATACCTACATATGCCACAAGCAGGTAAACAGGTTAATGTCCATCCATGGCTGTACTTATAGATGGAATCTTTTACCCAGAGATAAGGAATAATAGTGGTATGGCAATGAAGCACCCAGAGTCTCACCATTCAAAGTAGAAAAGGCTTTATAGATTATTCAAGTCAACCCCTTCGTTTTCCAGATGAGGAATGGGAAGTAACTTATCCAAGGTCAAGTGCCGCCTCCTGGGGACCGAGTCCGGGGCAGGTCCCTCTCTCCTTGCTCTCTGTCAGTGCCACGCTGACTGCATGATGAAGGGTGATGGAGAACATGGCCTGAAATGTCACCCTGTCGGTTTTAGGGTGAGTCATAAGCATCCGAGGAGCTTCTCTATACGGTGTGCAGAATTTCAAGTTGTCTGCTGTGTATAATGCATCCATTTAACCAGAGCCTCTAGTATTAATTACCTTTGTGAGATACAATATGGCATCATGCAGCTTTGGAATCTGTACCCTTCATTAACTGTTTCCCCATTAACCTTGACTGGAAGCGAATTCCCACTCTAACAGGTAAGATGTGTTCTATTTGTAAGCACTCCCATTTCCTCTTTGAAACCATTCTCATATTCTTATTTCATTGTAAATGGTCCTGCTTGCAATAAAGTGCCATTGAACGTATTTACTATTTGCTGCTTAATTCTGTCCTCCTGGAAGGAAACCGATGTCAGCTCCGACAGTAGTTAATATACCTTTGAGCACACACTGTGACCTTTCTCCAGCTCATGCCTGACTTCATTCTCAGATCTCATTAAACAGCAGAAATTATCTTCCGAAAGAGCAAAACCAGAAATGTGCAGGTTTTGTGCTCAGCTACAGAGAAGAATTTGATTTAAATGGCCCTACAATGGCACACATGTAGAAAATAAAAGAGAGGATAAAACTTTGGGCTAAATTGGCCTGTTCTCTCTACACACTGGGCAATATTACACGTACTGTCCTGGATGTAGAGAGGCTTGCAATGTTTTTTGTGTGCTCACCTGTTCTGCCCTGTGTGTTAAAATATGGGAAGCTCCTTTTTAATACTCACCTGTGTGATCTATGAATGAGGTTTTGGAATTTATCAACCCCTATGAGAGCCCTGAGGGAGTAGGGCAGAGGAGAGGGAATTTCTGATGAGGAAAGGAAGAAAGTTAAAGGTTGGAAAAGGTCAAGAAACCAAGAGAATCAGGTCTGGGAAAGACACCACAGAGGCCCCAGTCAAATGTGGTTCCCCAAATAACAGAGGTGAGAAAAAGTACTCTCAAAGCAAATACTGCAAAACAAAGATGGAGGAGGGGTTGGGGAAGGGAGAGACCAAAGTCTAGTTTACCAAGAGGCGATCCCCTTCCTAGACATTGACCCTGTGCTAACTGGAGAGATCTTTAGCCCAGAGAAGCTAAAACACCCAAGCTTTCCCAACTCCATCTGCTACCCAGCTTTAGCCTCCAACTCACTGAATTTTCTCTGCCACAAACCCTGCTATCATTTTTAGTAGCCTTGACATAGATGATCCTTCCCAGCCCCTGGCTTCTCAGCTCCTTGACCTCTGATTGCTAAAGGCCATTTTCCTCTATATCCATCTCACTCAACCACTCCCAGGCTCAGTCTCCAATCTAGCAATCCTCAGTTCTACTCACACATTTGAATTACTTGAGGAGGGTTTTTTCAATTATAATATCCAAGGCCCATACCAGATCAATTATAGTCAGAATCTCTGGAGGCAAAGCCAGTTATCAAATATATATATATATATATATATATATATATATATATATATATATATGTATTTTTTTTAAACCAGCTTTCCTGGTCATTTTACATATAGGCCAGAACTGAGAACTACTGACCTGGATATTGTCATTATCAATAACTGCATCGATCACATATTTTCTATTTTAAGCACTCTACTCTCGAAAGCCAGTCTCCCAGTTTTCAACTTAATCATTTTATATGTCATCCTCAAATCCCTTGACCCCACTGGGACCTCTCACCTACCTGCTGGGCCCCTTTTGCAGTCCATCTACACTCCTCTCGCCCGCCTTTCCTCCTTTCCTTTGCTTAGAGTCCTCTTTCCATCTTCCTCTACACATTGTATACCTGAAAATGCCATCTTCCTTCCTCCCTCTGTGGGACTTCCCTAAGCACACCCCCAGCCAGGTGCACAGTGGCCAGGGACTTCCCACAAAATGGCTGAGGCAAAGAGAGAGCAAACAGGGAGATGTTAATAAAGGGACTGTTTCTTTTCTCTCTGGCTTTTTTATTTTTGTTATTGCTGCTGCTGCTGCTGTTGTTGTTTTGTACTGGGAACTGAACACAGGGGCATTCTATCTCCCAGCTATACCCCAGACCTTTTCTTTTTCTTTCAGCTGTACAGGCCATAATTACTTCCTTCTGTTAGCCTTTGAGTGCTTCTTTTTTTTTTTTTCCTTTTTTCTTTTTCTTTTTTTTTTTTTTTTTTTTTTTTGGTGTTACTGGGGATGGAACGCAGGGGCCTTCTACCTCCAGGCTACACTCCCAGACCTATTTTATATTTTATTTGGAAACAGGGTCTCTTAAGCCAGCTAAGGCTGGCTTCGAACCTGCGTGATCCTCCTGTTTCAGCCTCCCAAGCACGGGGATTACAAACCTGCGTCACCATGCCCGGCCTTTATTTCTTTATTTTTCTTTTTCTTTTTTTTTTTCTTTTTTTTTTTTTTTTTACTTGTGTACAGTTTTAGAAATATAGTCCCTTTAGAGTCAGGTGTGTGGCACATACCTATAATCCCAGTTTTGGGGAGGCTGAGACAGAAGGATTGCAAGTTCAAGGTCAGCCTCAGTAACTTAGTAAGACCCTGTTTCAGTTTTTTTTAAAGGGCTTGGGGTACAGCTGGGAGATAGAATGTCCTTGTGTGCAGTCCTCAGTACAAAAGAACTAGTTCCCAGAGCTAAAAGCCGCAGCGACGGGGAGTCAAGTAAATTCACTCCTTCCCACGTGTGTTCCCACCTTTACCTTCTCTCCTGACCCAGACATGGTCAGTGGCTCCTATTCAAGGCCAGTCTCTCCACATATGCACAGAAGTCCATCTTCCTTAACTACTTAAAATGTTGCTTCTTCTTATTTATTTATTTATTGGTGGGACCAAGGATTGAATCCAGGGCCATTCTAGCTCCGAGCTACATCTCCAGTCTTATTTTTATTCTTTATTTTTGAAACAGGGTCTCACTAAATTGGTGAGGCTGGCCATTAACCTGCGATTCTCCAGTCTCAGCCTCTTAAGTACTGGGATTACAAGTGTGCGCCACCACATGCCCAGATCGAAAGAAGTCACTTCTGAAACTAGCTATCTTCACTCTTTCTTTCCTGCATCATAAAACCAAACAAAATTTCAAAGCCTTGCCCAGCCCCCCTCTGATCTTGGAGTCCCATGACCACGCTAAGCATGTTACTTATTTGCTTTCCCATCATCTTGGGATGGTCTTCCTCAAGAGATGTGCTTGGTTCACCCCTTCCCTTCATGCAGGCCTCCGCTCATATATCCTTTGTCCTCCTCTGAGCACCCAGCTAAAATAACTGCGCCCCTACCCTGCCAACTCTCCATCCGATTCCCCTCATTAAATTGTCTTCATAGCAGTTATTGCTCTGTGGAAATACTGTGTATGTTTAGTCATGATCTCGTTTTTTTGAAGCTCCAACTAGAATCGATTAATAGGTTCCATGAAGAGTCTGCAGATTTTGTTTCCTCACGTGTCTCCAGTATTTAGGCCAGTGTCTTGTGTATGACAGACTTCCAGTAGGACGCGGGGAGCGGGAGGAAAGAGGCTCAAGTGCAGAGGTCTGGTGGTATGACTACTTGCCTGCTGCCCTGGCAGAAATCAGGTGGATGAGATGAAATGCCTCTGATCTCAGTTCTTAGGAAGAGGTCTGTATTCAGCAGCTAGAGGGTAAGCAGATACACAGAAGCATGTGCTTAGAGTGAAGAGTCCTAAGTCCTGACTTCACGTCTGTTTCCAGACCTGCTTACCTGTGTCACTTGGGGAAAGTGACTTCACTTCTCTTAGCTTCTATTTTTTCATCTGCAAATGAAGAGGAATCAACAGAGGAAAGAAGGATCCATGCAGGAATGCTTGGCGAATTTTAAAGCATTATGTAATTATTTCTTCAATCCTACTGGATCTCATTGGTGCTTTTTCTTTTTCAACTCCGACATTTTCTTCTTATTTTTAATTTAAATTGTTTCCTGGCAAAAAGATGGCCGAGATCATTTCCCGTCACAGGGACAAATGACTCATGATGACATTATTAGTATTTAATGTGTCATTTAATCTTTTTCTAAATTATAACCCTTTTAATTTTGATGACTGATCACAATAGTAAACACAACATTTTTAGCCCTGAATCTTATTTAAACAATCAACAAAAAAAAAATGTATAAGTAGGTGCCCTGGTTGGACTGTAAAGAGGGAATGGAGTGAGGTTTAAAAGCCCTTGTTTTCCATTTCTTCTTCATGTTCCCAGAACTCTAGAAAATTCTGGAGCACTTAGGACATAGTTTGAAATCCTCTGGTCTGCACATCACCTTTCAAGACACTTTGAGCATGTAAACCAGCACTTCTCAACTTGACGTTCTCAAGGAGTTGTAGTAGTGGTGGATATTGGAATTGCTCATCCCTGATTTAAAGAAATAAACAACTGATGATGGCAGTGTTAAGCTACCAGTCATTAGACCAAGGGCTAGCATGCCTCCCACTCGGGATCATATGCCTATCAGCCTTGGACATCAACCTCTGTATTGGAAACCAGTTTTTCATAGCTTCAAAGAGTAGCATAGTGATATATACTTCATTAAACACCCTTGCAGAACAGCTAGATGTATCCCAATATCTGTTCTCCTATTATTTTTCAAAGTAATAGAACTCATTTTTATCTGAGCACATGGCACAGAATAAGAAGTATAATCGCAGTACTCCTTGCAGCTACACATAGCCATATAACCAAGTTCTGGATAAGATAATGTGAACATACAAGATGCATTCAACTTCCAGGCTGTCGTCTTCAGTGGTGAGGCCCCTCTCTCCTCTTTCCTCCATCCCCTTTGGTAGATTATGAACATGGGAAGCCATCTCAAATTGTTCATATGAAAGCAATACCCAAAAAATGGAAAAAAGCAAATTAGAAGATGCTAGACAACTTTCTGAAACAAAATTCCAGGCCAATCCTAGACCTCTTGCTTCCTGGCTATTATAGGAAAGAAAAATAGTCTGTCTTAAACCACTATGTTTGGGGGATCTGCTATATGTAGATAAACTTTTATCTGACCATAGGACCAATGTTAGAATCCGAAGAATATTGCTTCAACCGTACTAGTCCTCCACCCACAAAATCCAGGCCTAAAATCACCCATCCTGGTGACTGCATCTAGTTTCAGGGAAAATCCTGAGACTACTCTAAAGCTACCTTTACTTCTCATCTTAAGGGAAGGAGCCAGGGTATTTGACTGCAGGGATTCTTGGAGGTCATTTGACCTAGTGATCGTTCTTGCTTTTTAAGCAAAAAATGTCTTTAAGGAAAATAAAATCATACACGGAATCCCAATATTTAAGTAAATAAAAGCAGAATTTGACTAGTGTCTATTTCGTGAGTTCAAATATGCCATATATAGAGTGCATCACCAAGAGCTCTGAGCCTGATTCGGTGAATGCAGAAATTTGAAGTGGTCATAATCATACTATTTATCAGCATCCAATTTATTGTTTTATTTTGGTATAGCTGCACAATATTTAAAAATATTTATTTTATCTGCCTATGTAGTTGAATGGTAACAGTTTTTGTGTTTAAACAAATTGCCTTACTCCTTGGGTTTCTGTTCAACTAAATTCATCCAGAAGCTTTCAGGTGAAGTAGGAGGAAATATCTGTCACAAAGTTTAATTGTTGGTAATATCTAGTAGATTCTTGTGTTTCTTACCATAAAGTCAGAACACAAGCATCATTCTTGTTCAAGAGTGATGTTTTCTTGATTCGAGAGTCTGGTATGGGTGCATGAACAAGTCTTGTGCCCTGAGAGGAGCAAACGCGGACAAGCTGGACCTGACAGTAACTGAGCAGGTGCAAAGCAACGTGCTCACAAACTCTCCGGTGCAATTTTATGACTCAGTAACCATGTTTTAATTTAAGGGACAGACCCACACATGAGTGCAGAATATCAGTGCTCCTCCTAAAAATAGTGTTCAAAAGCATGCTTTTTTTATATTTTTGTATGAATTAAAGATGTGGAGTTAGCAGAAAGGCAGATAGATTTGAAAAATATTAGGGTAGGTTTGGGAAGCTTCTACGTTTCCTAATTTATCTCTGTCGGTTTAATTTTTTTTTTTTTCATTTTGCGAGACTGGGGATGGAAACCAGAGGCATTCTATCCCTGAGCGACACCTTCAGCCCTAATTTTTTATTCTTTATTTTTGAAACAGGGTCTCACTGAGTTGCAAGGGGCCTCACTAAGTAGCTGAGGCTATCCGAGAACCGTGATCCTCCAGTCTCCGCCTCCCGAATGCTGGGACTAAAAGCGTGCGCCACCACACCCAGCCGGTTTAATATTTTTTTAAAAACTGAAATAAGGCAGGAATAGTGGCATTCTCCTGTAATCCTAGTTCTTGGGAGGCTGAGACAGGAGGATCACAGATTTAAGGCCAGGCTCAGCAATTTAATGAAACCCTGTCTCCAAATGAAAAACTAAAGTAGTCCTGTGGGTATAGCTCAGAGGTAGAATGCCTCTGGGTTCAATTTCCAGTATAAAAAAATTTTGGGTTTAAGATAAAGAAAGGTAAATTTTGAAGGCTTCTAAATACGTAGAATGTTACAAGTAGGATAGTTCTCAAACTATCCATATAGTTTGTGAACTTTAAAATTTTCAAAAAATTTAGACTCTTAAAATCAGTTTTAATAAACTCTAATTTTGTTAATAAATGAAGAGTTGGTACAAATAAACAAAAAGGACAAAGCCAGGCATGGTGGGGCATACTTGTAATCCCAGTACATAGGAGGCTGAGAAAGGAGGATCACAGGTTCATGGCCAGCCTCAGCTATTGAGTGAGGCCCTTTGCAACTTAGTGGGACCCTGGTTCAAAATAAAGAATAAGAAAAAAATAGGACTGGGGGTGTAGCTCGAAGGTAGAATACCCCTGGATTCAATCCCCAGGGCTGCAAAAAATAAAATAAATAAATAAATAACAAAGGAAGCCAGGCATAGCACATGATTGTAATCCCAGTAACCTCAGAAATTTAGCAAGACTCCCAGAAACCTAGTGATATCCTGTTTCAAAAAGAAATAAATAAAATAACAAAAAGACTAGAGGTGTATCTTGGAGGTAAAATACCTCTGGGTTCAATACCCAGTATCAAAAAAGAAAAAGAAAAAGAAAGAAAGAAAAGAAAAAAGGACAAATGATCCTGTTATTAAACTAGGCAGAGGGTAGATAAATGAATAGATAGGCAAATGACTAATCTATACATTAATGATTTTCAATATTACTCATTAAAAATGCAAATGAGAAAAAGGAGATATCATTTTCTACCCATCAAAATATTTGATAACACATCATTTAAAGCAGGTATGGAAAAACTCACCCACTGTTGATAGATATGTAATTTGTGATTCAATTTTGCCACATTAGTAATATCTGGAATTGGCAAAGAAGTTTCTGATATCTTCTGTAATGTTGAAAAGGCTCACACCCAAACAGCTGAGACAGGCCTGGTTAGGGTTCTAGAATCATCTTCATCCATAAGCTCCTCTCCCCACAGAAATCAGGACTTGACAGATGATCATTCAAGGTCATCTTTAAGGGTGGAGTATACTTATTTATAACATACTTTCTCCAAATGACACGTGATCATAATGTCAAGTCAGCCCATAAAAGTACTTTTGCTGTCCTATAGTCATCGACAGATGTCTGGCATTTCTTTCTTTCAAAATTGCTCTAGGATGAGTTCTCCCTCTGGCCTAATTCTTACTGACCCACCAAGGCCCCAGTTCATCCTTTTACACCATGCAGAATCTCCCATCAGTACCATAGCCACTAACCCCCTTTCTTCCTTAGTCTGTATCTCCTTAATTCACTCTTTGCATCTGATTAGTTCTTGCTTAAAAATCCTCAAGGGCTACTCATTACCTATTTCATCTCTCTCAAACATCTCAAGAAACTCAGTAATATGGGCCCTGAAAACATTATTATCATTACTTTTAATTAGTCCCATCTTCCCTTTACCAAAAACTCATGATCATCCCCACCTCTATGCCTTTGATCCTACAGCTTGCCCACCTATAAATGCCTCACTCCTCCCTTCCCAAATGCTACTTCTCTTCTAAAATCTAAAAGTGAATGAATCAGTGTGTGTGTGTGTGTGTGTGTGTGTGTGTGTGCGCGTTACACTGGGGATTGGATCCAGGTGCATTCTACTTCTGAGCTACACCCCTAGCCCTATTTTTTTTTAAACAGAGTCTCACTGGGTTGCTAGAATTATTCATTTTTGACAAGGTATGATTTAGTATTTTCGTCATCCATGATTTGTATGGCAAATAACACAAACACTTTCATTCAAACAAATATTCACTAAATTTGTTTCTCACAAACATTCTGATAGACGCTTGTGATATAGAGACTCTGCTTTAACCAGATGAAGTATAAGAGAAATAGACACTCCAGGCAGAAGAAACAGCCAAACATAAGTATGTATGTGGCTCTTGCAGGAAGCAGTCCTGTCTGATGTAGAGTGAGGATGGAGTGGGTCAGAAGGAGGATGAACATTTTCACATGGAGTCAATATGTGTTCCTCAAGTTGCTTAACAGGCAGATTAGCATATGCCATTAAAGAGAAATATGCCCTTGTAGAATGTGAGCTTCCACAATTAGGCTCTCAAAGGCATCTCTGTGAGCCATCTTTTTCTGGCTTCAGTTAGGTAGGGTAATCAGAGATTTCCTTCAATAATTAATGTGGTTCTAAGATTTTATTAATCAAAATTCTCTGGAGATAGTCATGCAAGGTACAGGGCTCAGGCAAAGCAGGACTTGTCACGGGCTAGATTTGAGGGTCGGGGTGCAGGTGAGACAGGCTGGCAGAGCCCGTAGTGACCAGTGCTCCATTCAGCTTGGCCATCTAAAGGTGGGGCAAGAGTTTTTATACTGCCAAGGTGCCTTTCTTCAAAAGATCTCAAATCTTGTCATAGGTGCTGTTGACTATGTAGCTTGCCAATTCCTATGCCTCTATCCAGAATCTGGCCCTGAAAGAGCTGGTCTAAACCTCTCAGTTCTGATAAAAAAAAAATCAGATGATAAGATTGGCGAATGTCAGTTGGGGAGTGCCACACAGTCCTATCACCCCAGTCATCAGAATGGCTAGGCTTGATCTACACGTCTACATACATGTGCTCCCTCAAATGCCGACACTTAGAAAATCCCAGACCTCTTTTCCTAAAAAGCAAGGCTCTTGCTGCCCCAACAAAGGAATCACTGTTCTTTTTTTTTATTACTATTATTATTACATATATTATATTATTATTCCTTTTTACCTTTAAATTTAGGTTATATGGCTTCAAAAGTATCTGTCCCACCTTCCTCTCTTTTACCTAGTCCAGTTTATTTACTTGTCTTACCTTAACTGTTACAAATCACATTTTCAGGATCACTGGAAGGGAAGGCCCAGCAATATGCTTCAAACTATATAATTCACAAAAATGTCTGCCAAGCAGCTTAACTTTTTATTAAACCAAACAAACTTAGATTTACACTTCAGGGGAGAATAAACTACTAAAAAAATTTTTTCTCTGCACACTGAGGTCTTCAGTTGTTATCCAAGGCCACGCATTAAAGGTGATGTGTAAATCTAGAACGTTCTCTCTCTTTTGGTTGGAGATCTCCTCCTAAGAATGAAACACTATTATAAAACATCCTCACGTGGATCAATAAAAATGTCTCTTTCCCTGTGATACATAATATAAAACATCAATACTGAAAATATTCAATCCTCAGCATCAACAAAATTTTTTGCAATTTCATATTTTCCTTTCTTTCATTTACTTTTCTTTTTCTGTTTTTTGTTTTTTGTTTTTCGGGGGTTTCTTTGTCATACTAGGAATTTAACCCAGGAGCACTCTAACTCTGATCTATACTCCCAGCTCACTAGGTTTCTGAGAGTCTCCCTAAGTTGCTGAGGTTGGTCTTGAACCTGTGATCCTCCTGTCTTAGTCTCCCAAGTACTGAGAGTACAGGCTTGCTTTTCCTGTTCTTGTTCCTGGTACTAATGAAAACCAATGGAATGTTTGACTAAAATTTTTTTTTCTTCCTGGAAGCATTTTTCCTCGGGGATTTGTATGTTCCCAATGTCCATGTCTTTTCTCCTAACCTCAGCCTGCCTTTGTAGATCAGGTCATTTGGGGATTAATGATAACAAAGAAAGAGGAGAGAAAATTGCAAAGTATCTTTTCAACCTGGTCCAGGCTCTCAACAGCTGTTTGATTGGTCTTGGATGGAGTGAGGGATGTGGACTCAATCTCTATCCAATTTCAGTTTTTAGTGAAGTTTTTTGGATAAAAACAGACCTACCAAAGAATCAAATTGAACAGCAGGTTGGAGCCAGGATGGAGCAGGAATGGAGCACTGCCATATTACAGAACACATTTATGCCCCAGGGAGGAAAGGGAGCTGAGAGAACATAAATTCAGAAACTCACGAACCCTGGGAATAAATCTCACAGTCATCTCCCTCGTCGCTGTCTTTGAATCAGTAGTAGCTGGAACCTGCATGACTTATTTTAAAACTACACCCATTCTAACACCCTGGAGATTTGAGCATCATAGTTTACTCTTGGAGGAATCAAAGACCTTTAGAGGACTGAGGCAAAATAAATGATCACTTCCCTGGGCTCCGTGGGGCAGCTGAGCACCCTGCTTTGAACTTTATTAGAGCATTCATCACACCATTGTAATTAATGTTTACATCTCTCTCCCCCCCACTGGACTGTGAAGTTCCCAAGGGCAAAAATCATTTCCCAGCCATTTCTCTATCCACAGTGCCTAGTTCTTTTCCTGACACAAAGAAGACTCTACAAATATTTGCTGGTTAATGAATGAAAAGGAAGGAAGGAGAAAGGGAGGGAGAGAGAGATGTTGGTTGAAGGAAGTAGTCCTGGAATTACAACAGAACGGCAACAAACATCAGCAATAAAACTTTTTAAAAAATGGAAACTATCTCCAAATATTTATTTATAAGGGGAAATCCTTGTACCATATAAAGACTAATAACTGTGTTGAAAGTTAGGGGGAGGTGATTTTTTACAATATTATTGCAACAGTGTTATCCCAAATCTTTCTGCCTTGTCTTTGAAGGAAATTTACTTTAACTTTCCAACAAGATACAAATATTCCCAAAGATTTGGGGTGATGTGGTTGTTGCTGAACAAGTAGAAACTGTGTCTCCCTCCAGTGTTAGGATTACCAAGAGTACCCAGCAAAATGTGAGGCTGGGGTGAGGTAGCAAAGGAAATAAGGGTAAGGACAATCTTGGACACTTAATTGGTGAGTATTGGTGTTTGTTACCAATGTACCAGCCCCGACTCAAGGGAATTCCCAACTGGAAAGAGAGTTCTCCGAGCTCTATCCATTCTAACAACAGAGTAACGTATCTTTACCACTCTTTATCTCATGAGAGTAAAACTGCAGGCATCTTTTAAAATACCAGATACCTTTCACAGAAAAATTACAGGAACCATGCTTTAAAATAAGGATGACAAGCCAGGCTGGTAGCGCACACTTGTAATTCCAACATTTGGGGAGGCTGAAACAGGAGGATCACGGTTCGCAGACAGCCTCAGCTACTTAGTGAGGCCTTTTGCAACTCAGTGAGACCCTGTTTCAAATTAAAGAATAAAAAAAAATAGGGCTGTGGGTGTAGCTCAGAGGTAAAATGCCCCTGGGTTCTATAAGAAAATGAAGGAGGAGGAGAAAGGGGGGGGGGAGAGGAGAAGGAGGTTTACCCTAAAATAGAGGCAGAAGTTATGTCTGGTAATGACTACTCATTTCACCTCTCATAGATACTTTGTTTTCTCCTCTTTCCTTCTCTTCAATCCACTTACTTCACTACTTTTCCCAAGACCTGTACTTTAGTCCCACTCATCGAAATTTATAGTCCCCATAGATCTTATTTAACCCACTTATAGCCCTCAGAACTAAAAAGCATTTTGACCTCTGGCATAAACACAGAGTCATTGCTATTTATTTCCAGTTACTTTTCTGAAGGGTTTCTCACATTTCACTGTGGCCTAAATATGTTCCATGAACCTCAAGAAACCCAAGAGATATGAACCCAGATGGGCCAAAATATCAACCAGAGTCCCTCAGACTCTCCCAAAGCCTACCTTCATCACCTCCCAACCTGTGTACAAGGGCCCTCAGGTATCATAATTTAGAAGGAAAATGTGGTTTCTATTAAGAAAATCATTGTCTCATGTTTTGAAAAGTTGTTTTTCCTTCCTCTTTTCCCCAACTTCAAATTAAATCTGCACTTTTGTGAAGAAAACAAAACGAAGGCCCTTTCCATGTGAGGGGAAGAGAAGCCAGTGATGGCTTTATTACCCTGCATGTGAGCTCACACTTCATCTGCACCACCTCGTGGCTAATGGAAAGGGAACAATGGAGACACAGGGTCTAATTGTGCTTTATTGGAAACACATCTGTGCAGATTCCAAGCTGGGAACTTGTCTTTCATATCCTCCACCAACAAAATAGAAAAGGAACTCCCTGTAGCCTCATTTAAATTGCATGTATGTCTTAGAAAGTTGTAGATCTTTGTAGAAAATGGAATCTGAAAAAGCAGCCTGGACTAATAGGAAATTGTTATTGTAATGACTTCTAAGAGGTATCTGTCTACATTTCAGATGAATTAAGGTTTCCATCACAGCATCAAAGGTGACAGCCTCTTCTAACAGCTCCTGCGTTAGGCCATTGTGTGTGTCCTATTTAGAATCTGTTTTGAAATCAAGCAACCTACAACACAGATAGGAGAGAAGATAGTGATGTTTGTATGGGAGGACAGAGGAGTCTTAAACTTTCCTGCAAAAACTAAAGTTGCGTGTTAGCAAAGGAGCCTTTCCTAAACAAACGCCTTGAAATCAGACTCCAGGCTGCATCAAAGCCAGTTCAACACCATTTAGCATTTAATTGTTCTCCAAGCGCTTAGTATCTGGACTCCTTATCTTTTTAACTTAGATGGAAGGCTGACTCCAGACAGAAACCATGTTTATATTTCTAGTATAGAGCTTGAGAGACCAACACAAGGTCAAGGTTTGTCTGTTGATTGATGGCAAAGTGTGCCTCTTTGACTTTATTTAGTAAAGCAAGACTGGTCAGAAATGATCAAAGCCATATATTTTATGCTCATGATAAAATTCCAGCGCCATATTAAATAAGAAGTTTAATGAGAAAATGTATATTGGAATACCACAAAGGAATTTGACCATAAGAAACTACCTTTCTGAATAGATCATATAGTCCCTTTGGGCTTATATAGTCTTTTGTGTACTTTAGACATTTGAGAATTTAATATTGTTCAAAGTTGTCATGTTATTTCAATTATGTTTCCTCTAATTATAATTCCACCCCCAACTTTGGAGCCATACTTTGGAGTAAATGCACTTGGAATGGTTTTGGAACAGGCTCAAGAATGCTGAGATTATATGCCCCTCAAATCTCAAAAGTAACCAAAGGAGCTGAAAGTCACTAGTCTTCTTCCAAGTTCAGTTTTAAATGTTAATTTGAAGCTAAAAACATGGAGAACGATGCAAGTTAGGGCATAGAGTGGGCACTAAACCACAGTGGTCAGCCAAGCTTATCTCACTTGTTGGAGTACCATTGTCCTCTCCAAGCATCAGATAAGACAAAGGCTACATGGAGAGCTGCGTGAAAAATGTTGGGATGAACCCAAGATAGAGACAGGTAGGAAGCAGAGCCCAAGTTTCACAAAGAAGAGATTAATTCGTTTTGGAAATATCTTTTAAAAAATCAAGTTGTTACTGATACTGGTCACAGCAAACCAAAGTTCTGAAACCAGGATAGTAGAAAAGCAGAAATGCAATGTATGAGTTTGCTGAGGATGCTATAACAAAGCACAGCCAACTAAATAGCTTATCCCACCGGAATTTATTATCTCACAGTTCTGGAGGCTGGAAGTTTAGGATCCATGTGAGAGAGGCTTGGTTCTTCCAGAGGGCTGAGGGAAACTCTCCAGGCTTCCTTCCTAGGTTTTCATGTTTTGCTGGCACTCTTTGGCTTTCATTGGCTTATAGATTTATTATTTTGATTACTGCCTTCATCTTCACATTGAATTCCTTCTATCTGCCTGCCTGTTTATGTGTCCTGATTTCCCCTTTAAAAAAGATGCCACTCATCAGATGCTTTCCCTAATATGTGAGAGTTAGGGAGAAATGGGTCATAGGAGAAACTCTTGAAAAAGGAAATCCTATAGAGGAGCAAACAAGACAACCTAAAGGAGGAGAAAGGAGGGAGGAAGAGGAAAATCTCTAAAACACAATGTAGTTAAACATATCGAAGTCAATCACTAAGCCAAGCAAGGGAAGGAGGGACGAGGAGGGAACGGGGTAGGAATTGGGTAGGGGTTAAATCAGAGATGTGTACATGTTTGTACACACAAGTTTTTTTACCCCAATATGATGTTTGAATATAATGCACCAATAAAAAAATTTAAAAGGAAAAAAAATAAATTAATTAAATTAAAAGCTAAAGACCTGAAAAAAATTTTTAGTAATTACAGGGCAGACCAAGTCTTTCCCTTTATCCCAAAAGTATTCTCTAGAATGGACCTTGGCAGTATAGAACACTCAGAGCTGCAGCAGCCAGAAATGCCAGAAGAACTGGGCCATAATAATTAAATCTCCCTTTGGGTCTCCTGCCCCCACAGGGGATCTCCGTGGACCATATCCACAACACACCCCCACTGGGCCCTCAGTGTAAATCCCACCAGGACAGTCACTGTTCTTGGAATGGGGCCAGATGGCCCACAGTCTGCACCAAGCACCGAGCCCAGGGCTGACCCAGTGCCCTTTCTGCCACAGCCTCATTTCGACATCATACACAAAAATGCAAGGTCTTGATGCTGTTTCTGGGCTGCTGTCTTTCTTTCCTTCCTCCATCACTGGTCTCTCACTCTTTCTTCCTCCAGATTTGCCTCGGACCTGCCATTTTTCTTCAACCAAAAATCGGGACATGGGATCAGGCAAGCACCGTTTGCAATCAGTTCATTTGTTTCCACCAAGCCTCACGCAAGTAGAGATTTTCATCACCCTTACACAATTAACAGCTTGACCCCGCAGAACAGGGGATGAGAGAGAAGCAATCAGAATCTGAGGAGAAAGAAAGTCAGGCTTCAAGGATGGATTCCATTTACTTGTATGTACAAGGAAGTCTCTGAACCTAAGGAAAAAAAAAAAAAAGAATAGCTTTAAAAGTAGACAATGCACTGCTGAGGCAGGTGCCGAGTAAAATCTAGGGCAGCTGCCAGTATCGACTCTACATTAGGGTCAAATCCAGTCAAAGGTCAATGAACGTGTGTGTCTTTAATTCACCTGCTCCGTGGAGCTGCAGACACAATGGAAAACACGGACGCCCTGTCCTGCTGACTGCGCTCCGACGCAGGCCCCATTCAGATAATTAGGCCAGCTAAATCTTTTAATCTCAAAATTGGAAAACATGACTTCACGTGGGTCTGTAAATGTTAATGACCAATAAAACCAGCTGTAGCACCACATTTGGTTCAGTTTATTAATGTGCTATTTTAGACGAGCTGAAGTTAAAAAGAGACCCCATTAGCCAGCTTGAGAAGCCTTTCCTGTGTGCACCCATTTATACAGTGTTTTTATTCAACTCGAAGCACAGATTCTCCATTCGGCCTGTCCTTTTAGGGCTTACTGCTGTTGCTACGGCTGGATTTTTGGTTCGTTGGTTGGTGTGTGTGTGTATGTGTGTGATCATTTTGCAAAGAAGCAATTAAGAAATAAAGACAAGTGGTCCTGAGAGGCCAAGATAACTACATCTCACAGCGGCTCTTTCAACCATTGTTTCATGGGACTCCAACAGTTACCTCAACTCTTTGCTCAGAGATCTACATTTTCAGTTCACCCCTGTACTCATTTACTTGGCCCACAGAGAAAATTATTACTGCCTGACGAAGGAACATCCAGGCACCGCAAATTTAAAAGTCTAATTCATTTGCAAATGACTACAACCACTATGGAAAATCAATATGGAGGTTCCTCAAAAGGCTAGGAATGGGCCACCATATGACCCACTTCTCTGTATTTATCCAAAAAAACTAAAATCAGCATACCATAGCGATAGATACATACCCATGTTTATAGCGGTGCAATTCACAAGTCATAAAACCAAGGTGCCCATCAATGGATGGATAAGAGAACACGGTATACACAGTGGAGTTTTACTCAGCCATAAAGAGGAGCAAAATTGTGTCATGTGCAGGACACTAGATGGAACTGGATAATATCATGCTACATGACATAAGCCTGACTCCAAAAATCAGCGGCTACATGTTTTTCTCTCATATGTAGAAGCTAGAGAGAAAGAAAAGAAGAGAAGAGAAAAGAACATAAAAGAACCTCCTGGAACTTAGGAGAGAGAGAGAGAGAGGGATGAGGAGTAGTGAAAGGGAAGAGGGGGAGGGAAGAGGAGAGGAAAAGGGGAGGTATGAGGAAGTAAACAGATCAAATCATGTTATGTGCATTGTGAACATACCACCATGAATCTCACTGTCATGTATAATTTTGTGTGTGTGGTACTGGAGACTGAGTCCAGGAGGCATTCTACTCTGAGGTACACCCTCAGCCCTTTTTAAAAATTTATTATTTTGAAATGGAACCTCACTAAATTGCTGAAGCTGACCTCAAACTTGCAGTCCTCCTGTTTCAGCCTCCCAACTACTGGGATTACAGGTGTGCACCGCTGCACCCAGCTTACATATAATTATAAGGCATCAATAAAAAAATTTAAAATAAATAAAATAAAAATAAAAATTTAATTCATGGTTGCCTTAGTAAATACTTATAGAGTCCTTATTCTGTCAGGTATTGATACAAAGCAATCCAATTAAGTGATTATAATCTATTCATTCTTTAATTCAGCACATATCTAATGACCTACTGTGTACCAGGCTCTGCTCCAGATTCTGGAATTAAGGAGTAGAACAAGATGGACTCCACTGTGCTCCACCGAGCTTATTTCCACTCAGTGAGACACATAGTAGAGAAACACATAAATGCTAAGCAGAATATCAAGTAGTAATAGGTGCCACCTCTGAAAAAAGAAAAAGAAAAACCATATTAAGTCTGGGTAAGAAGCTAGAAAGTGAGCCAGGTGTGGTGGTGCATACTTGTAATCCCAGTACTTGAGAGACTGAGACAGGAAGATCCTGGGTTGGAGACTTAGTAAAGTTCTCAGAAACTTAACAAGACTCTGCTTCCAAATTAAAAAATAAAATAAAATAAGGGGGTGCATATAAGTCAGAGGCAGAATAACTTTGGGTACAATCCCAGTCAAGGAGGTAAGGGGAGGTTGTTAGCAAATGACAGTAGAGGACAGAGCGTTTAAGTCCCTATAGACCACTGAAGAGAGAGAAGGAGATAGAGAAAAAGAGTAAACAGAGAAAGAGAGGACAAGTACAAAGACCACTTACTTAGGAAGCTACTACAATAATCAAGACAAGAGGTGTGATGGTAGTTATTATGGTGTGGATATCTGTGTCCCTCCCGCAAATCTATATTCTGAAATCCTAACCACCAATTGATGGTATTAGAAGATGGGGCCTTTAAGAGACATGATTAGGTCATGCAGGTAGAGTCATCGGGAATGGGATGTGTATCCTTGTAAAAGAGTCCTTAAGGAGCTCAGTTATATGAGCTTCCACTATATGCTATTACAGCAAAAAATTTGATCAACTAAGCAGTGGGCCCTCACCACACACCAAATCTGCTGGAACCTTGACACTGGGCTTCCCAGGTTCCATAACCATGAAAAATAAGCTTCCATTCTCTGTGAGATACCCAGCCTATGGTATTCTGTTATAGCAACCCGGATAGATTAGGAGTGACTTAGCCTAGGTAGGAAGTGGTAGAAGGAATCACAAACAGCTGGATAGCTTTACCTTCCCGTGGTGGTGCTGATGGAAGGATGATGTTTAGCCCTGACATAGGGTCTTTTAGTTTATGAGACACTTTCACATAAATTATCTCATCGAAGACTCATATGCACCGCGCTTCTCGGTGTGACAAGCAGACAAACCTCATCGACGTTACCTGGGAGCCTGTTAGAAATGCAAGCTCAGGCTACCCCAGACTCCGCGTGCATGTCAAAGCCAGAGAAGCAATGTTGGAGTGGCAAGAATGAGGATAGACGTGTGGATGAGGAGGGGGATGATGATAATAAAACCACCTCCCAGCTGTTAAATAATTTGCGTACATCCACACGGTCGGAAGTCATTGGAGGCCACGATTCACGAATCATGGGAGAAGCTTCAGAGAGGAGACCAAATTCATGTTGGTTGTGAAAATGAGTAGAATTTAGATCAGGAAAGGGACAGAGAGAGAGAGAGAGAACTGTGGGGTAGGGAGGCACGCATGCGTGTGTGTGTGTTGGGATAAGGAGGGGACATCACCAGAACCACATGGACAGAACGCCCAGAGCTACCCGTGACAATGATAAATCACACTCCCCATCACATCACGCCTACAGACGTATCGATCCTGAACCAATCAAGTAGCAAGAGTCATTGGGGGGAAAAATAACAGGTTTTAAAAAAAATAAATCCCCCTCCCTCAATTACTGCTCCAGGAAGAGTAAGCTGGACCTGGCCGATGGTGAAATTTTCAAAGGACAAGGTAGACACAAGGACTGAAGAGAGGACAAGGATGCTGGAGGACAGGCCTCTGCCCGAGCGGACCCCAGCAGACCCTGCGCTGCTCGCTCCCGTTTGTCTTTTAGCCTGTGATTGCTGCATTCGGCTCCGGTGTAACATCTGGGCTCAGTGCAGGCCTGATTTAATAATGTGTTGGGAGCTGGCATTTGCCTCAATCCCGCAGCAGCAGTAAATAGTGACAAGGAAGATGTGTACCAGACCTAATTTGCCCCCTTTTTCTACTTAGAAAGGCACATTAATATTTAATAGAAGAAAAATAATTCATGCAGATTTGAAAGCAAAATCCATGAAAAGATGCATTAAAAAAGCTGGGGGAAAGTGGGTCTGTTTCAGGAAGGTTCAATTTCCCCCCTCAGTGAACTAAAAGCTCGTGATTTATTCTCATGGAGGCAACCTAGGCAAATTTCACCCACCTGCCTCCTCCTCTATTTTAGTTTTGTGGCTATACTTTCCACACGGGTCCTGTGTTGATGCTGCCTTCTCGGTCTGTTGCCGGAAACTGAGCAGCAAGGCAGACTCAGGGGCTGTGTTTAGCGTGCTGGGCAAGGAGTCAGGGGACCCGAGTCCTCCTGTCTCCTAAATATCTCTTAGGATGACTTTAGGGCCTGAGGATGAGACCCCATTTCTATTAACTATAGAACAGGTTGTAAGAAAGCTGGATGCTTGCGGTCCCTTTAGAAAGAACTGTAGTCCTGGTCTAGGTGGGAAACGGCATACCCCATCCAGTGCAGACCCTGCAAGGACAGCAAAATGTGTCGCCAAACATTCTTCTTTTGGTAGCTCTCTCTGTCCTCTATTGGGATGCTAGGTGATGGTCAGTACCCTCCGACTGTGCTTTCACCCTCAACTTGATCCTGTGACACCCATCATAGAAAGAAGGGCCATGCCTGGGACCTTCCTATCCTTCCTACACCCATCTAATCTTGCCATGTGCATCTCTTATTACTGCCAGGGCCTGGTCTTGGCTTCATAAGTAGACGGTTGCCAACTCTGCCATCCTATCTGTTCACCAACTCATTGGTGTGGCAGCAAAGATGGGCCATGCACCTTATTTTTTCCTTTTTGATGGTAGTAGTGGGTATTAAACTCAGGGGAATTCTATCTCCAAGCTACACTCCAGCCCATTTTATTATTTAATTTAGAAACAGGCTCTTACTGGGTTACTAAGAATCTCACTACGTGGTTGAGGCTGGCCTCAAACCTGCGATCCTTCTGTCTCTGCCTCCCAGGTACTGGGATTATAGGAGTGTGCCACCATGCCTGACCCTCATATGCATTTTATTTTTTTTATATTATTATTATTATTTTGGTGGTATGGGGTTCCTGGAAGCCCTTCTACCTCCGGGCTACACTCCCAGACCTATTTTATACATTTTATTTGGAAACAGGGTCTCTTAAGCCAGCGCAGCTGGCTTCGAACCTGCGCCATCCTCCTGTCTCTGCCTCCCAAGCACGAGGATTACAAGCGTGCTCCACCATGCCCGACCTCATAAGCATTTTAACAAGGTTCCCTCAGAGGTCATGCTAACCTTCAGAGACTGTGTCGCATGGTGTGAACTTCAGGCATGTGTCAGGGCCATTGAGCCTAGGATAGACCATACCCCAGGAGGCACATCCTACAATATGTTGCAGTGAGTCTTATTTAAAGATGCCCACACCAGCTCCTCTGACTTCCCATCTGCCAGCAGAGCAGGTCCCACTCCTCTGCCACTCTTGAATTCATTTCTTTCTGCTTCTTGAAAGCTTTTACAGAAATTTCCTAATAGTGTTTCTCACTTCCACAGCTTGAGTGGGACTTCCACCCAAGCCCTATGACATGTGCCCACTTGCTCCAATGAAGCTGGGCGAAGGGCAAGAACTCAGCCCCAAGGGCACTGATGCTACAGAGAGTGTGGGTCCTTTCCCAAGTGGATGGAGTAATTTCCAGGCCACACCAGCAGGTTTTCATTTGGTCCAATTTTGCCTCATTTCCTCTGAAATCATTACGGCAATGATTTAATGTTCAGAGCTGGGAACAACACATCTTCTTTCTTTTTTTCCTTCCACGAGCCGCCCTCCCTTGAGGACGTAACTGAGACCTCAGCCTAGTGGCCAGAACCATTTAATAAACGTAATATGACACAGTCTTATAGGGAAAAATGTGTGACTACATTTTTTCCATGTAAATAATGTAATTTTTGTGAGGAAGGGAACTTGGATATTTTTCCCTATGAATAGGCCCATTATAAGTTGCACCTGACCAAGAATTATTTCAGAATTCTTTCCTGAGCTTTATACTTAGCAAATATTTCCTGAGAGTAAATCACCATAAGCCACATTTTATGTCACTGTGAATTTGCTCAAAATAAGTTATATATACTTCCTTGGATTCTACTTGAAAACTCCCTCAGCAAAAATTTGGCCTTGAGAGAACTTTCTCCTCTTCCTCCTCCTTTTTCCTCCTCCTCCTCCTTGTTCTCCTCCTTCTCTTTCCTCTTCTTCCTCCTCATCTTCCTCCTTTCCTCCTCCTTCTCCTCCTCCTCCTCCTCCTCCTCCTCCTCCTCCTCCTCCTCCTCCTCCTCCTCCTTCTTCTTCTTCTTCTTCTTCTTCTTCTTCTTGAGGAAAATAACTTAAGAAAATAGGGTTGGATTTAGAAAGAAAAAAAATCAGAATCCCAAAGAGTTTTGAGCACTAAAGCAAAGCTTATTTCGAATTTGCTTATTTTTTAAAGCCAATAGAAAAAAATAAAACCAACAACTATGCTTACAGAGGGGGCTGCTGCCCAGGTGGAAGCCCAGTGGAGCACTTTGCAGGGAGAGTAGGTCAGCTCAGCCTATCTCTGCCTCAGAAAAAAAAATACTCAGGAGAAAGCTACAGCTTCTCTAGGGGTCAATCTCAGCAGGTAACCACGGATGGAAACAGAGTATTAATTATCCCTTCCTGAGTTTTATATTTTTAGATTTAACAGACATTGGAAATCCAGACATTGATAAAAATGACAGGAAATATTCTTAGTCAATTAAATCGCCACAATGTCAGGCCTAACATCTGTTCTGTGAACCCTGCAGAAATGTGTGGCATTAATATTTAATAAAAAATAGCCCTAGTTTGGATTCAACAGCCATTTCACACTGTTCTCCCAGGACATTCCCTTCAGATCTTATAACCTTACAAAATTTAAATACATATGTCTCTCCCCTGAGCCACGGTCCTCCCCGTTCAGAGGCAGGCTCAAAGGAAGCTTCGCTTTCACTCTGACTGGACCACATGCCTTCCAGCAAGACCATGTTTCCCAAGGGTTTCTACTCAGTGAAGGCAGCTGTCATCGATGACTGCGAGCAGACAGCAGCTCTACTGTTCCAGGGCTCTGCTCCACCAGCCTCTCCTGTTCTTGCGGCTCTGAGTACTCAAATTCCAGCTCACCAGGTTGTGTCTGGAGTGCCATTTTCTTCTATATCCACCCTGATGAGATGCCCCAAAGGGTCACAGTGGGAACTACCTATAGTGTCACAACTGGGAGCCCTAAGAGGAAAAATAAAGAAAAGAAAAAAGAAGACAGGCATGGTGGCACACACCTGTAATCCTGGTATTCGGGAGGCTGAGACAGGATGATCGTAGGTTCGAGGCAAGCCTCAACAATTTAGCAAGATCCTGAGCAATTTAGAGGGAACTTGTTTTAAAATTAAAAAATAAAATAGGGCTGAATGTGTAGCTCAGAGGTAGAATGCAGGGCCCTGAGTAATTCAATCTCCAGTGGAAAGGGAGGAAGGGAGAGAGGAAAAGAGCAGGGGGAAGAGTGGAGAGGGGAAAAGGGAGAGAGAGAATGGAAGGAAGGGAGGAAGAGAGAGATAAAATGAGAAAATCTACAGGGAAGATGTCTACTCCTCTTATCTGGAATATATATTTCTAAACAACTTTAGGGCCAGCCCTCTGATATTCATGGCAACTCCTGGACTTTCTAAGGAAATATCTTATTTCCTAGAAAGAGTATGAATAGCTTTTCCTTTTCCCAACTGGCCTCTGGGGAAATCACTTCTCCAGAAATTAGTTTAATCTCTTTCTTTCTAGTCAACCATATTACCTAAAATCTAAACCATAGTTTGGAGGGTGGGGCAGAAACTGCAAAGGCCATCCATTCTCTGGGGATAATAACAAATCTTCTTTCATACGAAACCTCCTGGGGCAGAAAAAAGGAAGGACAGAGTCTACTCAGGGCTGGAGGCTGGTGCAATGGAGGAGATGGAACTCACAATACCTGGGGTGCAGATTTTGTTGGGAGAGTTCGGTGACTTAAGCTTTAGCACTCTCTCCCCAACCCTGGTTCTACTCAAGAATCATGAGTGCAAGTGGTGATGAGTCATCAGATTTATTAACATCTAAATAAATGTCCCATCATCCCCAAACCAGACTTTCTGATAAAACTGCATGTGAAGGCACAGCTTAGACTTGAGGGCCAAGTAGTGGTTTTCTTCTCCATCTGCCAACCTAGTCCATAGAAACTCTGTGTAAGGAGAAACTAGTCTAGAGAATGCATTCTAACACATAGCTGAATGGTGGGCCGAGATTTCTACTTGATCCATAAAATGGGACGTATCTAGATTTAATAAGACTTTGGGATTTGTTGTTGTTTGTTTGTGACAGGGTTTTGCTCTATTGCCCAGGCTGACCTCAAACTTCTGGGCTCAAGCAATCCTCTCAGCTTAGCCTGCCTCATATCTGGGAACTACACACAGCACGCCACTACACCCAGATTTTAATAAGATATTGATCTCTCATTTTAGCACCAGCAGAGAATCCATTCCAAATTCTCCTATAAAGTCAAAGGGGAGAGTGAAGACTTTATTTAATCCGATGTCCACACGGAGACAAGAAGCACATGTGTCCACCTGTCCTGGCCACAGGCAGAGCACCATGGCACACTGACAATGACCTTGAAGACAGCCCCACAGATGTCAGGAAGTGGACCTCCCAATTACCCTCTGCACTACCCTACGCCTTGGGCAGAGGAGGTGTCACCTGCACATTTTCCACTACTGAGGAACACAGTTCTCTTTCTCTATGGGAAATGTGAAGAAAAGAATAAGAGTCTCTATTCTCATTTGATTAAGAACAACCAGGCCTCAGAATTCCTGGAGTTCTGTAAGGCTTGTTTAGGAAAGAATAGGCTATCCAAGTTGTTGTGTGACATTAAACAGGGGAACAATATCAAGAGAAGAAACTGACTTCCGTATAGTCTAAGAAAGGTGTCATGATTACACATGTAATCCTAGCACATGGGAGGCTGACACAAGGAGGACTGCAGGTTGGGGACCAGTGTGTGGTAACTTAGCAAGACTCTGATAAAAGAATAAAATAAGACCAAGGGTATAGCTCAGTGATAGAACATCTCTGAGTATAATTCCTAGTTACAATACACACACACACACACGTACACAGGACTGAAGTCATAGTTCACTTTACCTAAAAGAGAAGCCACATCTGGGAAGGGAACGTCAAGTTTCCTCCTTTGAGTCCACCACCAGCAAAGAAACATCTGGCAAGGATGTTTCTCTTCCTTAACAGAGTGGTGACCACACATGGGAAATAGCAAACACATAAATAGCCACATTTGGGGAGTCCTGATGATAGAAAAAGTACCTAGGTAAATAGAATAAGCCTCTACTTTTCATATACAAATAAAATCAAATAACAGACGCTGAGATGCGTGGGTAAAATACATTCTTTCACTTTTGGATAGCATATGAGACTATGACTAACTCTATCATGCTATACAGATACATAAAAACTAGCCAAGTCATTTTTAGCTACAAATTTAGCTATACTGACTTAAATTTTGACAAGCAAGCATCAGAGTCATCACTTAGAAACAGTTTCTTCAGAAATAGTATGAGATTGTGTTCATAAAAGCAACATTTTAAGTATCACCGGACATAAAGACCTTTTGAAAGCTCTAAATCCTTTAGCATCTCAGCCTTCTCCCCTGGTATATTCTAATGTTGACATTCTATTCACTCTTTTGTCTTAACCCATAAAATGGAGAGAGCCTCGATTTAATAGGATTTTGCTCCTGAGCTCTCTTACAACACAGCAGAAAATCCATCCCAAATTCTCTCAGAAAGTCAAACAGGTGCATAGCAGCCAATACAAGCAAGGGCTTGGCATCTTAATGAAGTTCTATAACTAACCACTTTTGCAGTAGAGGAGTCTGTGCCAAGTTAGCATCGACGGGAGATCTCCCCCCTTTTTTTGTAAGTTCCTGTTTTCCCACTGTTTTAAAGTATTTAATATCAGTAATGCTTTATCCTAGGTTGATTTTTATTTTGTGCAAGTTCCTAAATATTTAGCCTCAAATTCCTTTGCCATGGATTCTCCCGAGAAGGTAAAGGATCCTTAGACATTGATCATAGCTAACACTATTGAGTACTGTGCTCACTGAATACACAAAGTCACTTTGATTGACATTCTTCATCTAATCCCAACAACTGGGTAACGAAGAAGGTACGAGCATCGTTCCCCACTGGCAGATGAAGAAATCGAGGCAGGTGGAGGATAAGATCCCCACCTGAGGTCACCTCTCAAGCAACAGAAGAGGGAGGAATGGAACTCAGAACTCCCTCAAGACCCTACTGCAGCACAAGGTCCCGTCTCCATTAACACCTGCAGCTGAAGCATGCTGCTGTACCCTGGGTAATCCTCACTGAGCGGAGGGAGGCTTTCAAGTCTCAACACATGAGGCTTGATTTGCTCATGAGCTACACCCAGGTGCTCAGCAGGCACTAGGAGAAACTTGCAAGGGACTTAAAATTGACCCATTTTCCACAGAAAGAAAAGTAAAAGAAGAAATGTTAGCCAAGACTCGGCTCTCCTTATTCCTTGGAAGGAAGCCATTGAAAATGCTGAGCACAAAAAGGTTTTACCTCACGGGTGCAAATTGTACTGAACAGGAAGGAAGCAGGGTGTTTTCTCCAATCGTACCAATTAAACATGCATTTCCCAGCATCCCATGATAGTGCCAGGAGAGAAAGATCTGATTTCCTATGAGTCCGGTGTCTACCACTCATGCCAGTGGTAATGGCACCACACATTTGAATGGCATTTGTCCTTTCTTTTTTTTTAATTTTTTATTGGTGCATTATATTCATACATCATATGGGGTAAAAAAAAAAAACAAACGTGTGTGGACATACATGTACACATCACAAACAGGATCACATTTCATCCTAATAGTGTTTCTGTTAGACATATAGCAGGGACTCCCAAACCATTTTACAGATCAAAAAGTACTGATTTGCTGAAAGTTACCTTTCAGAGAGGACTATGGAAAGATTTAAAAAGTCCCAGAAGAGCCGGGCGTGGTGGCGCACGCTTGTAATCCCCGCGCTTGGGAGGCGGAGACAGGAGGATCACGCTGGTTCGGAGCCAGCCGCGCTGGCTTAAGAGACCCTATTTCCAAATAAAATATAAAATATGTCTGGGAGTGTAGCCCGGAGGTAGAAGGGCTTCCAGGAACTCCAGTACCACCAAAAAAAAAAAAGTCCCAGAAGAGCCGGGTGTGGTGGTGCACGCTTGTAATCCCCGCGCTTGGGAGGCTGAGACAGGAGGATCGCACGGGTTCGAAGCCAGCCTCAGCTACTTAGTGAAGCTCTCAGCAACTTAGTGAGACCCTGTTTCCAAATAAAGTATAAAGGTCTGGGAGTGTAGCCTGGAGGTAGAAAAGCCACCCTCAGTGCCACATATAAACAAAACAAAAAGTCCCAGAAGAAGAAATGCTGAAAGAATTTTCTCTTTCCTAATTTTTCTCACTCTCTCTTTCTTAGTCTTGAAAGATAACTTTAGGCAAGTGTTAAAAGAGACAGTCTATTGTTGATTTTAAAAAAAAGATGTTGGTGGGTGTTTCGCACTTCGTCTCCTTTTGTGTCCCTTCTTATCTCTCTCCTCTGGGTCTCTGGCTCTCACACCACCCACATGCAAGAATGTGCCTGAGTCTGTTCAAGCCAGCGTGCCCCCCTGACCTCCAGTTCTTAGCCTCATTCTCATCCATCCAAATAATGAGATCTTCAGGGACAAGGGGGCCAAGCTAGGTGTCCAGAGGAAAGTAATCTAAAAGAATTAGTTCACCAAGTATGCATGCTTATTAGCCTCCAACATCCTCAAAAGTTGCCGTATTTTTACATGAAATTGGTTAGATCTCCTGAATCTGTATTTGTTCCTCTAATTGAACGTCCCTGAAGTAATATGAAGAGATTCAGGTAATAAGCTGTTGTTCTTAAGTAGAATCATTTTATCTATGCAGGTTAACCATTCTGGGTATTTAAGCTACAAACTGGGGATAGGACATATTGAACTTCTCGTGATTTCTGCCTTTCTCCATCTCACTCCTAGATATAGAAAAGCTTACACTCCCAAATTACAATTCCCATGACAGTGGCATCACAGCACTGGTAAAAGATAAGAGCCTCCAATGGAGCTTCCTTGTTCCTACTGTCCCCATGATCAGAGTTTATAAACCAAAGATGCTCTTTAGAACTTCCTGGGACAAAGTGTGCCTATGACAAAATGGGAAAATTTCAAGTATGCATTACCATAGTATTAGCTAAATGCCCCCAAAACTGGAGAGAGGAAAAAGTACAGTGTGCTCATTTTTGTACTTCAATTAGATGAAAATAGACTCCCAAAACATTTTCTAGACAATGCCTTCAAATGTTAAGTCATTCATTTTCCTAAACAGACCATCTGTACCATCTGTATCTTATACGTCCATGTAGTTTCCAGCTCAACCAGTCCATCAAGACAAAAGTAGATGTCTGGCCAGGAGGTTATTATTACCTTGAAATGTAAGTGGGATCATTTCTTTCTAAGGTCAATAATCTACATGTAGGTCTCTTTCTTTCTCTTTTCTCTTCTTCTTCTTCTTCTTCTTCTTCTTCTTCTTCTTCTTCTTCTTCTCTCTCTCTCTCTCTCTCTCTCTCTCTCTCTCTCTCTCTCTCTCCTCCCTCCCTCCCTCCCTCCCTCCCTCCTTCCCTTCCTCCCCCACTTTGTCCCTCCCTCTCTGCCATAGAATCACCTCAGGATGTTAGAGAGTGAAACAAAAGGGAAAAGAGTCGACTGACATACTCACATATATTCAAGGAAAAATAACTAACAAGGGAAGTAGTGGTTACAAACTCCATTTATGGAGTGATTCCATGTGCCAGGTGCTAAACACGTGCATCTTTCCCATTTAATCATCACAATACTGCATAATAGGTACTAGAGTGTCCACATCACAGCAAATAAACATGGATTCAGGCATGATAATTAATTTACCAAAGGTTCTATGACTAACTCAAAATTTGAATTCAGGTTTGCCTCAGTTCAAAAGCCCAAATATAACTTGTGGCAATTAGTATTCAAACACTTCTCGGTTCTATGGACCTGTCCCAAAGATCCAAAATAATTATCTATGAGAATTAGTTTTTATTTTCCTAGGAATCAAATGGATCATCCTGCACTTCCAACTCAGAAGAAACTTCTGGTACTCAGGACAAACTGGGACTGCAAGCAGGTTTAGTGGTTGGATCCTAACTTCCTGTGAGAACCACTTAGAAATGCTATTAGCAAGAATCATAGTAACAAATGCACAAGTACTTCCTTTGTCTTAAATCAAGCAATAATTGGATTAGATACCCACTCAGTGCTATTTTTGACTCAACAATATAGAACTTATCTTTTTCTCCAAAGAATGACACTAATAGAGTGATTAGGAGACACCTCATTGAAAGGGGCATTTGAGGATTGCTCCCTGGCAGAGTTAAGGATAAGGAAATGATCTAATTATCTTGAACTAGCAAATCAGGGCCAGAAGTTTCTTTTAAGTCATTTTGTACAGCATTATTATGCAACCAGGCTTTCTCTGTAGTAGTCACTGAAGTCCAAATAGAGGAGTAAATACAACATAGAATTGAACTTAACACTGGATTTTTCAGCTCCCAAAACTGATGCACACAATTTTATTTCAATAAAATATTAATATTATTAATCACAAAGTTTTAGTTTTAGCCTTCCTGTAAGATTTTTTAAACATCTTTGGTGTTATACAAAATCAATACACATACAGAGTTTTTTACTTTATATATTATGTACACACTTACCTTTAAAAATATAAAGTTACCCAGGAGACTTTTTCTCACCTTGAAAAGGATTCCATGTAGTCTCAAGTTTAAAACACACAGTTTTTCATTGTATTCTTTTTCAGACATGCTCATAAGAAGATACTAACCAAGGTAAGTATTTATTAGTCAGTATAGGTTAGGTTCTGCTGTTATATAATACATAGGTCCTGAAATTGCCATACTTCAACATACTAATAATGATTTCTTTCTTATTCATGTCACTATTTAAGGCAGGTGAGGCAGTTCCCTTCATTACTTCTCCTCCAACTCGGGGAGCCAAGCCAATTCCATGATATAACTCTGCCATTTCTAAGTTCTCAGCTGCAACCCTTTCTCTCTCCACTCAAATTAGGAGACAAAAAAATGGAGAACTAATACCTGCTCCTAACTGTCTCACAAAAGAAATGATACATATCACTTTTCCTCAAATCCCACTGGCTAGAACTCTCTATTGTAGTCTCATGTTAAAGCAAGAGAAGCTGAGAATATAATCAAGAACAAGAAATAGTTGGGAAGTACTATCTTTGTTAGAGATAAGCAATTAAACACGAAGAAAAAATAAGACTGGAAATTGTAACAAGAATTTCTTATGTAATAGTATCCCATCTATAAACTACGTTTTATTCGTCTTCCCATATTCAGTGTATAAAATGTATACACTATAATTCAGTAAACATGGATGATTTCTAATGCACTCCTGGAACTAAAGAGATAGAGATTAATCAACACAAGAGATCTGAAAGAACACCCATATTATCTAATGACTTAGAGATAAGGACTTGTGAAGACAAACTGGAGTTAGCTTTTGTTTCTTGGGAAAGATTTCTCTGAGGGAGAAAAGAACTAAGACAAAGATAAAGTTTACATGTAGAAAAGACACTCCTCTGATAGTAGTCTATCCCCATGACTGGTTGATTAAAAGCTTAAATAAAATGGCCTGAGTGAGCAATGTTTTATGGAAATACAGAAGAAATGTGAAGGTCATAAAGAGCTGCTCGGATCTGAAAGAGCTTAAGGTCTTCTCCCCTGTAACCACCATCACACCCCAAACCAGCTGTGCAATGTCAATCCCACTGGATAGCAACCACCTTCACCTGTGAAATAGACAATGGTTACTTGCCCTTCCCACTCAAAGTGAGCAATTGACTACAGTATTTCAAAGAGATGTCACTTGGAAATGGCTCATGGGTTACAGAGAGATGCCAATATGTTTTGAACTGAGATTAATTATGGTTTATGGAGCTACTAGTATACTCCTTTCCCCTTAGAATAAGACAACCCTGACTTTCTTACGTAGTCATATTGGAGGCAAAATTATAAAATAGACAAGCTTACCTAGCTCCTCTGGTACTTTTTTTTTCTGCATCTTTTATTCTAGTGGACCCTTTTCACTCCCTCCTCTAGATACACAACATTTCCCTTTACTTCCAAGTTTCCTTTTAGGAAATTCTACCTAGAGGAATGAGTTGATGAGACAAAGTTCATACTAACGGGTGAGTGAGTAAGTATCTACTAAGCATCTATTCTGTACCGGTGACCATGCAAGGTGTTAGCCTGGAATGAAAATGCAGTTTCTACACTGAGTTCTGAGAAAGCCAAAAGATTAAAATGCTACAGTTTTAGAAGAAACAGACACGGGACCACTAGAAGGTTACAGAGCCTAGCCCAAAATCAAGCTTTCCTTTAGGTTCACACGAATGGGTATGAACAGAATAAGAACCTGCTTTTGGAGAAATTACAACCTGACCAAAACAAATGTTTAGAGTAAATTTCTAATTATGCAGTTTCAGGAATCTGAAAATCAGAAAAAGAGATATCTGGAGAATCAGAGATAGTCTTCCCAGAAAATCTTCAGTGTTTCTTAAAGAAGGGCCTTTGAACCAGATTCTTCATCAAAATTACCAGAAAACCCTGTCATAATGCAAAGCACAGCTCCATGGTTACTAAGTCCAAATCTCAGGGGAATCGAACTCTCCAGATAATAACTATGTCAACTAAAATTTGAGAACCAGTACATCAACCTATGGCTTCTGAGCCACAACATACTTTGCAGATACAGCAGTAATGATCAAACCTCCCTGTTCACTGTGGTAACTTGATTGGTTTTTTAAATTTTCTAAGCTTTTATACTTTTATTGGTGCATTACAATTATAATTATGCTTGTAATTCCAGCATTCAGGAGGCTGAGACTAGAGGATCGCAGTTCACGGACAGCCTCAGCTACTTAGTGAGGTCCTCTGCAACTTAGTAGACCCGGTTTCAAAATAAAGAATAAAAAATAGGGCAGTGGGTGTAGCTCGGAGGTTGAATGTCCCTGGGTTACATCCCCAGACCTGCAAAAAAAATGTGAAAGAAAAAAGACAAAAGTGGGCTCAAGATGGTAACAAAGTCTTAGAAAATGTTAATAAAAATATGGAGGGATTGACTAAGAAATCAGAATTCCAAGGGCCTGTGGAGAGGAATATAAAACAAGTGCTATGTAATAACTCAGAGATATTCAGTTATATGGCTCAATTTCTTGAAGAAGAAAATGTCAAAAAGTAAAGTCAGGTTGGGTGTGGTGGTGCCCGCCTGTAATCTCAGTTCTTGAGAGGCTGAGAAAGGAGGATCACAGGTTCGTGGCCAGCCTCAGCAACTTAGCAAGGCTGTGCACAACCTGGTGAAACCCTGTTTCAAAATAAAAAATAAAAAGGGATGGGGGTGTATCTCACAGACAGAATGCCCTTGGATTCAATCCCTACTACACACACAAAAATTAAAATAAAAAATAAAGTAAAAATTTTGGAACTTCTACAAGAGACAGAAGAGGGGAGGGGGCAGTACTAGGAAGTCTAGAAATGGCAAATCTTGTTTGCACATTGTAGAAACATCAACTGATAGCTGGAAACTAGCAAGGAGGGAAAATTAGACCAAACCAATTAAGTTACTAAGTTTAGTAATTTGGATTTTATGCTGTAGGGTGATTAAGGTACTAAAGAAAAACAACTACAAAGGGTTTCAGGCTCCCGGGAACTTTTGAGTTTTAGCTGTGGAGTCAATGTGACGAGCACTTTCTGATGGATGGCTGCAACATAGCTCGACCACCAGCTAGTCTAGGTGCGCACCATTTTCCTGGTTAGAACTCTTCAGTACTTAGGAGGCTGAGGCAGGAGGATTCCAGGTTCAAGGTTAGCCTTGACAATTTAGTGAGATCCTATCTCAAAATAAAATTAAAAGGGCTGAGGATGTAGCTCAGTGGTAACTCTCTTTCTCTATCCTCTAAATAATTTTTTTCCAGAGAGAATACAGGCTCAGGGATGTAAGAATAAATAAATATCCTTTCTACCACTCTCCTGTCGATATACAACCATCAGTCTCACACAACCACTACCTTTGGAAGAAGATTGGTAGACTCTTCTCTAGAGAAACTCACTCTTTTCTTTTAAAATTTTATTGATGCAATATAATTATACATCATAGTGGGATTTTAAGTGATACATTTATATATGCACACATTTCTAAGTTTAGTGCCTTCCTAATTCCATCTTGCTACCTTCTTCTTCCTTTTCCGTACAAGACCAATTGATATTCCTTCAACAAAATGGCCAGCTCCACCTGATCATTCTACGGCAAAGCCCATTGGTTGACCCAAAATACTAAGGACAAAATGAAAACACATCAAGCATCCATTCAACTTACTATTACCTCATTTCTAAATACAGCTGGACACTAGAAACACCAGAAGATTAAGGAGATTCTCCAAATTAGAAAGCAAATAAACAGAGTAACAGAAACCTATATATATTTCAACAAGGTTTATCTACAGGTAAATTTAGTTTTTAATGCAGTGTATAAGATAGATAGATAGATAGATAGATAGATAGATAGATAGAGCTAGATAGATGATAGATAGATGATAGACCAGAAAACATGGTGAGCAGAAGAAAACTGAAAAAAAAAACTTTACTTGATATCCTCAGAATAAAAATATGTATATGGCCGGGCATGGTGGTGCACACTTGTAATCCCAGCATTGCATTTGGGAGGCAGAGACCAGAGGATGGCGGTTTGTGGACAGCCTCAGCTACTTAGTGAGGCACTCCACAACTTAGTGAGACCCTGTTTCAAAATAAAGAATAAAAAAATAGGGCAGGGGGTGTATCTTGGAGGTCAAATGCCCCTGGGTTCCATCCACAGACCTGCAAAAAAAAAAGATGCATATGTAAGTTATATTTAAAATAGGAATTTATAAAATATCTCTGTGTATACATGCATATCTGCTTATATGTATATATAGTCATGCATCTTATAATGTTAGGTCAACAATGACAGTAAATGCAATGGTGATCCCATAAGATAGAGTAGAGCTTAGTGATGTTCCTGGATGATTCAACTTCTTTTTCCTCCTTTAAAGAGTTTAGCCTTCTGAGGAGAGACATAACCAAAATTATCATGCCCAGACAGCTGGTGCACCCTTTTATAGGCAGCAGCTTAGAAATAGTGAGTGAGCAGCCGCGTAGGATCAATAGTTCCTCCTGGTTTGAACTCACTCCATGGATTGAGAGTCCAGAAAGCCAAGACCCCCAAAGCAAGATAGCACCTATCCCTAAACCTGAGGAGTTTTCCCATTCACTATCAGAGGATCCGAATGGAGTTTAAGAAGCAGCCCACTTGCTCCTTTTACAGATCAGAGAACCGGGACAATGGAAACTTCACTGCCTTGCCTGAGATGACAACTAGTTAATCAACAACAGAAATGCAACTTGAACCCAGGGCTCCAGGCTCCTAGGTCTTCCTTCCTTCCTTGTTGAGCTTTACGCTCCAGGTTTAGCAAATCTGCATCAATGGTTCGGATGCCTCCCTGCCAGGAGACAAGCCATACAGGGATCAAAGCACATCTGTGAAGCTAATGACAGTCTAATTCACTATTGGCAAAAACGTGGGAAATTTGGGGAGAAAATTGCAACAGACTGTTACAGACCGTTCTGCAACACATTGTTGAAAACAGAAAACACCTCTTAGATCACAAAGCATCATTGAGAGGGGAAGCTGACATTCCCTGCTCATTTCACATTCAGTTCCTTCAGACGCTTGGTGGGTCCTCGAAACGTGCATGATCCGAAGGCACATCTGCTTTCATGCTGGAGAACTGTGCACCAGGTCTCTACTGAACTCATAATAAATATGTTTTTTTTTTCAAAAGCAAAGCTTAACTGGATAAACTATGAAATCAAGAGATCATGATGCAAGCAGTTCCTTCATGTTCCAAAAAAACAACCATGGTCCTGACATCTCCATAGTTACATTTACAGAAGCAAACCACTTGCTCCTTTTACAAGGACTGGCCAGCTGGCTGATATCTGAGTGTAAACCTATAGGTAATTTTACTAGCCTAGGGAATTTCAGAATATGATTGTATCTTATGCTGCTTATTATTACTTGGTACTAAGAGTATCTCACTCTTCTAAGTTCCTCCCTTCAAGAGCGGAGGGCCTGGCAACTACAATTCAGATTCCCTTGCTAAATCTCACCACTGAAATAAATATACATAGGATTTAGAAGGCAAGACAGAAGGAAACTTTTCCCAGCTGCCTGGGGAAAGACAGACACACAGGCCTTGGGAGATAACAGCTGGAAGATAGCAACTTTCACCTTTGTTTTCCAGGCGTGCAGGACTCCAGGACCCTAGATGGACACTCCCAATAATCTGTGAACTACTGAATTTCTTGAAAGTGGTCTTATCTTTGTTCCCCAAGATGGGGAATGTCACTATATAGATACCCAGTTCCCTGCATGAAACCTCTTCCATCTTGAAATACTTAGAGTGACTTCCACTTCCCTGAACCAATAGTGACTGAAACAGTAACAGAGAATCTTTACTAGCCAGGATTGCTTGGGCTCTGCGATTTGCTCCAGGAGCTTAACCACATTCAGGCCCCCCATCGTCTGACCACTACCCAAACCTCCACCCCAACTCCAGCTATGTCAACAGCAGATAATTGGTGAACACATCAGGTAACTTTGCATTTCTTGTATTTTCTCATGCTGGCTTATAATTCCTTCTTCCACTTATCCCCCCGCCTCTTACTCTGCCAACTCCTACTATTTAAACAAGAAGCTCAAAACTTTCTTCTCAAGGAAATCTTCTCTGACCTCTTTTGCTGCCGGGCTGATTGCCTGTCCTTCTTCCAATCCTACATTAATCCAGTATTTTTATCATCGTATTCATCAAGCATATCTATGTTTTCAACTACAGGCTTACATATACTTACAAATGTGCGCATTAAATGTATATGTTCTTCTTGAATGCAAAAACCATGTTTTATATTCCCAGTGCCCAACACAGAGTTTGGCATAAAGTAAACTCTGACAAATATTTGGCAAATAAACAAGCACATGAGCAGTTTCTCATCAGCTACAGCAACATAAAGAAGTCTGTATCTAGGGGGAATGAGGTAATTGAAACTCGGCATTGAACTTAGTAAACCTGTACACTCCAATACATAATACCTTCTTCTATTCCCATGTGGATATTTAAATTGAGGTTTTAACTAGTTAAAATTAAATAAAATTTAAAATTCAGTGCTCAATAAAATTGGCCATATCTCAAGTGCTCCATAGTCACACATGGCTAGCAGCCACCATATTGGGCAGCTCAGATGCGGGACATTTCTGTCACTGCAGGAGGTTCTATTGGACTGGCCTCTGGAACTAGAGGAAGAGTGAAAGTATTTTCAGAGGCGGAGCAAGAAAAAGTCTCTTCATCTGGATACAGGTGGAGACAACATGCTTTTCCAGGCTGACCCAGCAAAAAAAAAAAAAATTAATAAACCTGAATGCTCAGTAACAAACTAACACCAAGAAATGGTTTACAGCCAGAGAATGAGGTCTCCATGCTAGCTAACATTCATTGTGCAGTGACTATGTTGAAGCCACTGAAGTAAGAACTTTGCACACACTTAATTTAAATAAAATAATTTTGTGCTCAAATACAGAGTGGCTGTGTCTCATCTACAATTCCAAAATCCAAAAAAGCCCTGAAAACCACCTAATTTTTTTATGTTTGCCAAACTCATGTGGCAATAAAAACGGATCTGAATTTGAATTGCTATGTAGCCATCCATCTTACTAAAGAATCTTTAAAAGGTTATAGGATATCTCCTAGACTTGGCCCATATTGAGGGCTTAGTCTATTTGTCTAAGACCTGAAAGAATCTGAATTCTAAAATACATCTGGGCCCAAGTGTTTCAGATAAACAATTGACACATGTGTGTGTTTTTTTGTTTGTTTTTTGTTTTGTTTTGTTTTTTATTGGTGCATTGTAGTCATATATCTTAATGGGGCACAAGATAGTGGAGACATACATGCACACATCACCCAATTAGCTTTTACCCACACTTGTGTTTTTATTTTCCTGTTTTACAAATGAGAAAGCAAAATTTGGAGAAGCTAGGGTACTTGCCCCAAATCATAGAGACAGCAAATGGGAAGTAGGGATTTTATTTTTTAATTTTTATGCTTTTATTGGTGCATTATAGCCTTACATCATAATGTAAATCATGTTGAGAAGTAGGGATTTTAACCCAGAGTCCATGCCCCAAACCCAGCCCTTCACTACTAGTTAACCACACTTTTTCAGCTGTGGTTAAAAATATACAGCAAATTTATAGTTCAGCTTCACTATGAATGTATAGCAGAGGCCAAGCCACACAACTTGCAATTAAAGTAAAATCTACATGTTCTAAAGGGTTTCCCCAGGACCTAAACATAGTCACACCCAAGAACGTATTTGCGATATTTCAGATATTTCAAAGCAAACAATCTTAATACCAAGTACAGACATTATAGCAATTAGCATTTCTAGGAACTCCCTCTTTAATTCAAAATACAGCAGGATAGGGGTTCCTCAACAAGAGAGAAACAATGGAAAAATTCACCCTCTCAGGGAGCATAGCTTCCTTAATCACAGCTGAGAGCAAAGATTCCCTCATGCTAAGAGGCCAACACAATTTTCTTTGTCATGACCCTACTGAGAAAGAGAATGCTAGGAAAAATCAGGGGAGAAGCCCTGACATGCCTGGCTGTCACTTGCAGAGGGCAGCCAGGGACTCATCAATCCACTGGCATCGAATCCACAGCCACACCAGGGACATGGCTCATGGGCAGATCAACAGAAGTAGCATCCCCAGTTTTGTTAAGAAATCACTACAGAGTCATTACTTTAGCGATATTTGACTGCATGGATAACGCTCTATCTGGAATTGTTTACATAGTTAATGAGGTCAGGGTGCAGTTCTTCTTAGGGATCATTAATTAAGGTTCAAACTTGAGATTATAGTAAATTCTCATTTGCGTGAGTCAGCAGATTTCTCTTCTCTTTGATAGCCAATCGGAAGCCTTTACAGCATGCTTATGATGCTGTTACATCTGCGGTATTCACCACAGCAAAGTTTGCTTCCAAGTTTTCAGCCAGATAGACTCTTGGAAGCAAAAGCCATTACAAGTAGAGTTTATGCATGAACTAGGGAGGTGTTG
Organism: Muscardinus avellanarius; assembly: GCF_963383645.1. Taxonomy (NCBI): domain Eukaryota; kingdom Metazoa; phylum Chordata; class Mammalia; order Rodentia; family Gliridae; genus Muscardinus; species Muscardinus avellanarius. The sequence continues at coordinate 62,834,004 of NC_137801.1, forward strand.
GTCAGTATTAAACTCTCTTTAAAGGAGTTTAATCTTCTTCCCTCCTACTCCCTATATTTTGGGCTTCCGGTGATGATCATACAGTAACCTGATAGTCCCGGACACATATAACTGTAAAAGCATTAAAGAAGATTGTCAATCCATACTTAATGTTAGAACAAACAAAATATGTTCTTGTGGCTCAAAGAGAACACCTACCTGATTTCCTTTCAACCAGGTTGACCCCATAAATCGAGGTAAAGATTCTAAAGTGATTGTTGCTCCCTCACTCCCTCTGGAATGTTCTTTATCCCCAAAAGCACAGTGAAGAACTCACAAATCATTCATATACATGCCTTGAGTCCTCTGAGGATGGATCTGACTTCAAAAGATTAGATCAATCGATGCTTCAGGAAGACATTTGTTCCAGATAAATGCAAATTCTCTTCCTGACCCAGAAAGTTCAGGCAGGGACATGAAGATAATCTCCGTGGTTAACTCTTTTTTCAAAATTTTTTTTTATTGGTGCATTGTATTTATACATCATAATGGGATTAAAAAAATTGTGTAGACATAAATGCAGACATCACCCAGCCAGCTCCCACCAAGTCCCCACCCCACTCCCTCCCCATCACTCCATCCCATGCTTGGCTTAGTAGTTGACTGTGATATGAATAAGTACTTTGTGTGCTTTAAAGAGTTTCCTTTCCCCCCACCTCCCATCCCCACAGTTAGGTTGCCTTGTTTGTTCCTCTATAGGATCTCCTTTTTAACCTGGAATTTCTCCTATGACCCATTTCACCTTAGCTTTCACATATTAGGAAAAGCATCTTCTGATTTCTAACTTTTTGCGACTGACTAATCTCGCTTAGCATAATGTCCTCCAGTTCCATCCATTTTCCTGTAAATGCTGCAACTGTTTTTTTTATGGCTGAGTAAAATTCCATTGTGTACATATCCCACAGTTTTGTAATCCATTCATCTGTTGATGGACATCTTGGCTGGTTCCATAATTTGGCTATGGTGACTTGTACAACTATGAACATAGATACACATGCATTGGTTTCGTAGCTTGGTTTCTTTTCATTTGGGTAGATACCCTGAAGTGGTATTGCTGGATCGAATGGTAAATTTGTTCCCATTCTTTTAAGAATTCTTCATACTGTTTTCCAAAGTGATTGCACTAATTTTCAATCCCACCAACAATGTTTTAGAGTTCCCACTTCTCCACATCCTCGACAGCATTTGTTGTTGTTTGTGTTTTGAATGGTTGTCATTCTAGTTGGAGTAAGGTGAAATCTCAGGGTACTTTTGATTTGTATCTCTCTGATTGCCAATGATGTTGTCTATGGCCATACCACCCTGAACGTGCCCGATCTCATCCATGGTTAACTCTAGGGAAAGGAGCTGTATCCCTCACCGGTCAGAATGTTCTTCGTCTGATCAACAGAACTCAGTTCTACATACCTTTGTGAGAGGGTCTGTCTCAGGGAGCTGCCACTCTTGGCCATCTTATCTGGGGTCAGCCAAAGTGAGAGTCCAGGCCAGAAACCCAAAGTCACTGTTATGAAGTCATACCTGATGGGGATGTTTTATTCCAAGCAAGGCAGAAATAACAAAATAAAACTAAAGGACATACACTTCAAACCCATAAATGTCTTCTCTTTTATGTACGGTTTTTTTAGGCTTTTTGCACCCTACTGCCTATGATTGAGAAGGTGAATTTAGAAAATACTGGGGCTTTGATGTCCTGGCCATACGGTCTAGAGTTTGGATGTCCCCCTTTCCCTTTTGTATCCATTATCCTTCTTAGTCAATTCACAGGCACAAACTCATCAGCTGCTCTGGAGCAGAAACCAAAATTTTAGAATCTAAAGCCCCATAATGCTAATAGTTCTCAAATAATGTACTGCAGACAGTGTGGTATAGGAGTCAAGTCCACTGAGAAATCACAGCAAATCTCTTACCGCCTCTGCCATCACAGGCAGACTATGCATGATCCAGAGCATAAACTTTGGGCAGACGTGGTTGTGCACACTTGTAATCCCAGTACTTAGGAAGCTGAGACAAGAGGATCACAAGTTTGAGGACATCCTCAGGAAGGAAGGAGACTCTCATCAACCTAAAGAAATCTTGTTTCAAACTAAAAATAAAATGCGAATGAAGGTATAGCTCAGAGGTAGAACGCCCCTAGGTTCAGTCTCCAGTACCAAAAGGAAGTACAAAAAGTTATAGATGCAAATTTCCTACTGTCATTTTTATAACACATTTCATCATACAGCATATCATTGATTCTGAGACATGTATTTTTCACATTTTAACATCCCTGAAGTTAGATGCATCTTGCATTTGATAGTGTGATATAATTTAATGGCAATTTTTATTTATAATGACATATAATGATGTCTTATAATTAATAATATCTTAAATTCAATTAAATATAATAGTTTTCAATAAATGCAAATCTGTTTACTTCTAGTTTCAGACATCCAATCCTACGCATGATGGCGAGTATTCTTTATATGCCTTCTTTTTTTTTTTTAATGACACGCTAATTTGTTCTACAGGTAGTAGACCGTGTGGCAGAGAGACTGGTACCCAATCCCAGTCAAAATGCCCACATAAGCATGGACAGGGGCATTTGTAAACACACACACACACACACACACACACACACACACACACACACAAAACAAAATCTCATCTTGGAAAAGAACACAAGAAAGTCAGGATATTTTATGAGAAAGAACAATCCCAAGATAAATTCAGGTATAGAGACCATAAAGAAAAGCACCAGTACATTTACATTTAAAATTTCTGAAAGGGAAAACAAGTCAATAGACAAATAGCAATGAAAGGAAAGTCTGTGCGGATGCATATGCTAAATTCCTCACAAATACAGTTTCCTGATTTTTGAAGCTGAGTTTTAGAAAGGAGACAGAGAATTCCAATTATGCCACCAGTTAGCTTTGTGACTGTGGGTAAATCTCCAACCTCTCTGCGCTTCTACTTCTGCTTAGAGGGAGCTGGATTCAATTGTCCACAGGGTCTTGAAAAAAAAAAAAAAGAAAAGAAAAGAAAACAGTGCGTACCACTGAGATAGAATTCCATACAGACTACAAGATCGTTTTGCTTGAATTCATAAACAATAACGCTGCAAAGTACAAAGTAAGATTTCTTGTTTGTAACTTTAAAATTCATCAAGAAACTTTACCAGTGAAAAGAAATATAGGATCAGATGAGCCTGGTCATAAGTGAATAAATTGTACAATGGTTCCCAACTCTTAGGGAGTATAATAAAAGGTCATTCAATGGCTACCTTTCCTCCAGTAGAATTAAATTCCAGTAAATCTGGAAGGAGGGGGCATGGCCACTGAGTGAACCCAACACCTACCAAAACCAAAGAGGAAGTAGGTGGAGGGCCGGTTTCCACTGAGCTGTAGGGGGCTGAGGTCCTGGGAGGTTCACTGCTCACCTGCTCCCCATGGTACTCCCAGATTCTGAGCCTGAGCGACTCTGGGGCATGAATTGGCCCCACCTGGCCCCAAATAGTTTCCTAATACCCTATGCTCTGCTTATCCCAGAATATGTCATTCTTTTTTCTTTACCCCCAGGCTTCTCTGCAGACCCCAGACTTTGCTCTAAGGACTCCACAGCCTCTAACCCATGATGTCATCCCCACAGCCCACCGTGGTTCCCTCAAGCAGCCCCACAGTTCCAGAACAGTGGCACGTCAATAAAACCCAGAGTTAGTTATTCAGGTTACATTAAGCTTTTGAGGAAATCTTTGGCCTTGGACAGTTAGTAAAGGAAACAGAGCAAAGAAATAAAACACCAGCTCATTAGACCTGAAGCAGAGCATAGAACTAAACCCAGCTCACCGGGAAGGGGTGGAGCAGGGTCTCGGAAGTCTGCAGGCTCTGTGCGAAAGAGTGTTTCCCCACAGAGATTGAGCAGGCAAATTCATCCGTGGTTTTTAGAGGAAGGGCAAGTGGTCTAATCCAAGCCTTCCCACATGGGATTGAGGACAGAGCAGTGCTGTTTGGGGAGCATGAACCTCTTAGCTGGTAACAGTCCAAACTCCAGAAATTGCCCGGCCCACCTGGGGCTGCTTTACAACCTAAGGACTCTTATCCAACTTGCCTTCTCCTTTCTTCAAGCAATTCTTCCTCTAAAGAAGCCACACTTGGGGGAAATCACTTTTGAAACAGTTATTTATTAAGGGTCTATTCCTCACCAAGTGCTGTGTACTTTGGTTCACATCGCTCTACCTCACAGGGATCTGGGTAGGGGCAAAGGCTGAGGGTTTGCAATGAGCTTACAAGAGTCTCAGACAAGCCTCCGAGATGAGGTCCGAGTTTTACAAACTGGGGCTTGGAACAAGCAGTCATTTGCTCCGTACTTTAATAGGGGGAACTTGTTAAAGTATGGGTTGATTCTGCAGATCTGGCCTGGGAGGTTGACATTCTGCATTGCTGACAAGTTCCTGGAACACTCTTCCAGCATCAAAGCCCTGGTTCTAGAAGTAGAAATACCATCTCCAGTGGGCCACTCCAGCCTTAGTCTGGTAGGAGTGATACAGCCTCAAGGCTGAGAAAAGATTGGTGGAGGTAGCTGGTGCTATCAGAGGAACCTTGAGCAAAAACATCCAGCCCCCTCTGCTCCCCCAATTCAATCCCCTAAGGAGGACTTTCTTTTAAATAAACCCAGCGGTTAACAACTAGCTTGTTAGTTAAAGGCCTTAGGGACACCAAGGGAGGCTCACGCTCTACGATTCAGTTCATTAACTGGAGTAACAACCAATTTCAAGGTGATTATTGCTATTATAAGCTCTGATCAATTCTTTAAACATGTTTTCAGATTTTGAAGCAGGAATATTAGGGCTCAGAGAGCAGCTGTACTGAGAATTAGTCATATCCCCAGATTAATATCTAATCTCTCCATCAAAGGGAATATACAGGACACATTTAGTTAGGGTTCTAATTGTACCTCCAATAAACCTCCACCACAGTGAAATATGAGCGCCCATAATTTTTAGGTTCAACTTCCTATACATAATCCATCTGACTGGATGGTCTCAAGCAGAGGCAGTTAAAGCAATTTGTTTCACTTATATAAAGGAATAAATCAGTGCTTAATTATGTGAGGTTTATTATTAACAGTGCTGGCAATCTGACCATATGCCATGACTTCATCTTTTCACATCAAGAAAAAATATGAGAATATACTGATTGCTTTTATGATGCCTTTCCCCACTCAGGGGTGGCGCTTGGGGAAGGGTGTGACATGCAATGTGACCCAGGGAGGAGAAGCAGGGGTGGCTCTCACTGCTCCGAGCACCCAGTTGTGGGCCTAGGATAAGTACCCACTGGCCAGTGCAAAGACCATTGCTCACACTCTCCCACACACCACTTCGTCTCATGAGCACAAGCTCATTCCATCTCTCTATAGACTCTCAGTGTCCTTCCTGAACCAACACTAAATCACCAGCATGCAAGAGAAGACAGGATACAGATTTAGTGTCAGAAATGTGAGTTCAAATCCCTTCTCCCTTACTAGCTATGTGACTTGAGGAAATGACCTAACACCTCTGACTCCCTGTTTCCCCGGCTGAAAAATTGGTGTATCAGTGGTTCCCATGCAAGCTCATGCGGCGATTAGATATAATGGATGAATAACATCTGGCCTATATTAAAAGCACAGGGAAAGGTGGAAATTCCTGTGCTGGAGATAAATTGGAGAGCTAAGACTTAAGCATGTCTGCATTCTATTGTCCTTGGTAAACTGTAACCCCAGTGACAATACTTCAAATTGTGCTTTTATTTTGCTCTTGCTTGTGATGTTGATTTCTTGCATCCACAGTCCATTTCCAATCCTTCGGGTTTGTTTTAATTGTTGTGTATCCGAGAGCAAATTGGTGAACATCTCTGACATCCATCTGTTTCATGTTCTTGCAAAACAAGTCGTTTACATTGTCTGCATCATGAAAGATGCTAGTGGGCTCTGAATTTATGAAGAAAAAGAGTGGTAAAGCCTCAAGAATGGGAACTGTGACCAGGTCAACTTGTAGTAAAAAAAAAAAAAAAAAAAAAAAAAAAAAAACTTCACACTGGCACACAGAATCCCTGCTGTAGCACACAGTTGATTATCCAATTCGTGTGCATCCTCCTATCATTTCTGGTAAAACAATCCAATTGCAAATGCCCAGCTAAACTATTTCTTTTTTTTTTCTTTTTTTTTTTTTTTGGTGGTACTGGGGTTCCTGGAAGCCCTCCTTCCTCCGGGCTACACTCCCAGATCTATTTTATATTTTTGAAACAGGGTCTCTTACGCCAGCACGGCTGGCTTCGAACCTGCGCGATCCTCCTGTCTCCGCCTCCCAAGCGCGGGGATTACAAGCGTGCGCCACCACGCCCGGCGCAGCTAAACTATTTCATTGCAACTCAGAGTGGCTTAGGATGCAAACAGGAAGCTATTGAAGAGGATTTCTAGGACACTTTGTTGAGGAAGACTTAGCCAGCTGGCATCTCCTCCTCTCCCCTTCTCTCTCCTCCCTCCTCATTACTGAATTTGGATGTGATGGTGACTAGAACTCCAGCAGTGATAGGGGCCATAAAGCAACCCTGGGGATGGAGGCCATGTGCTAAGGATGGAGAAACGGGAAGGTGGAAAAAAATCTGGGGCCATGATGACAACAACATGGAATCTCCATATTCACCTAGACTGCTTGTCTCTCAATTTGCATTGCATGAGAGAGAAAAACTCCATACCCCATATAAACCACTGTTATTATTGATCCATATTCCTGGTAGCCAAATGCAACTCTCTTTTGCATTTGTTTGTGTACACACCTCGAACAGACTTGCACTATCCATGAAGGGAAGAACAATGTTCCATGTCTGTGCTGGGCTTTATCCAACACAAAGTTATTAAGCAACCAGTACGTTTCTTCTACATGACTGAAAATGTAGATGTTCCTTGCAAAGAGAAGGATTTATTTAATTTCATGATACTCTGGACTTGCAATAAATACCCCAAAGGCACACCTTCCTTCAAGGTTTCTACTTAATTGGGTCCATGTTTTGCAGTCTATGAAGTCACCAGGCCTAAAATAACTCTGCTTTTCATCCCTCACCAAGGCAGACTTAAACTCTTTACTAGACACTGTGGCAAAACAAAACGTTCTTGAAAACATTAAGGGCTGATGAACTGGCTTGGATTTTCTCCAATCCTCTAGACTTTCTCTCTTCCCCATAGATCTAAAATGAGGTCCAGCCACTCTGAAATGAAGGCATTTGATTCGAGGCCACCACACTTGATTTATCTAGCAGAAGGAACTTTTCATTTTTCAAGTCAGAGCAAAGCCCTTCCGCGGCACCCTACCACCCTTTGGCATGGTGTGCTAGGACTTGGCTGCCAGGTTGAGTAGGCTGTCCCATTTCTAGCTCCCACAAAGAGGCACTGAGATGGACTGACTTGAGAAAATAACCACTTGCCACTGGTGAGATATATCATTTGAGAGAAATCTAAATCCTGCTTACCTTTACCCTCCATGTTATGCTTCAGAGAATTAGGGGTTGGAGGAGAATCCATCCAAATCTTAGTGAGATGTTCAGTTCCAAGTAATGTCCTTGCAATATGTCCATGTTGTCTGTGTGTCTGTCTGTCTCTCACATAAACATATGTACATATGTATAATATGTATGTATTGGGGATTGAACCCAGAATTGATTTATCTCAAGCTTAGACCTTTTTTGGAGATAGAAGGTACTAAGAGCTCAGGCTGGGCTCCAACTTGCAACCCTCCTATCTCAGCCTCCTAAGTCAGTTGGATTACAGGCATTCACCACTGTACCTGGCTCATTGTACAGTACTGATATAATATACACTGACACTCAATAGGTGGAAATTATTTGCTCACCAACGCTCAATAGGGTAAACAGGTTGGTCTCTTGAGTGTGTTCTGGTGGGGTTTTTTTAATTGTTATAAATAATAAAAGAATAACTTGTTTTTTATGTGCAAATGCAATAGCTAGATAAAAATATTCATATCAAGAAAAGTAGAGATAATTGTGTGTGTGTGTGTGTGTGTGTGTGTGTGTGTGTGTGTGTGTGTGTGGTGCTAGGGATTGAACCTAGGGGCATTCTACCTTCAAGCTACACCCCCAGCCCAATTTTTTATTCTTTAGTTTGAAACAGGGTCTCACTAAGTTGCAGAGGGCCTCACTAAATAGCTGAGGCTATCTGCAAACCTGTGATCCTCTTGTCTCAGCTTTCCAAGTACTGGGTTTACAAGCATGTGCCACCACACTTGGCTGATATAACTTTGTGTGTGTGTGTGTGTGTGTGTGTGTGTGTGTGTGTGTGTGTGTGGTACTGAGGGTGGAACCCAGGGGCTTTCTACCTCCAGGCTATACTCCCAGACCCATTTTCTATTTTATTTGGAAACAGGGTCTCACTAAGTTGCTGAGAGCCTCACTCAGTAGCTGAGGCTGGCTTGGAACCTGTGTGATCCTCCTGTCTCAGCCTCCCAAGCACGGGGATTATAAGCGTTCGCCACCACACCCAGCTATAACTTTTTTTTTTAACCAGTATTAAAACCAGGGGTATTCTATCTTTGAGCTACACCCTCAGCCCTATTTTATTTTTTATTTTGAAATAAGGTCTTGCTAAGTTGCTGAGGCTGTCCTGAGACCTGTGATCCTCTTGTCCCAGCCACCCAAGTATTACAGGAGTGGGCCACCACTCTCACCATTCCAGACAAGAGATAAAATTTAAGATGCATTTATTCAATTAAATAAAATTGTTAATTTGAACACAGATTAGTATTCAACAGAGAAGTAATGCAAACACAAAATAAAGACACTGCCCGGAAAACACTTGTTTGAAAGGAGAAACTCTAAGGACCATTATTTTCTCTGGGTTATCCAAAGATAAAATAAGACGATGTTAAATGAACACCAGCTAGCTAGTGACCCTTGTCCCAGCCAAGGTATCAGGTTAAACATGCTATTTGGTACTTAGAAAACACCTTGAAAGCATGGGGTTCTAAACCTGGGGCTTGGTGATACAAAACTTCACTTCCTAATTCTACAATACCAAGCCGTGATTAGCAGGATTAAGTAGACCACTAGCAAAGAATCCCAGTTCTGCTTTCAGCAGAATCCAGGCGGGAGTTAATGAGCGTGTATTTGCACAGCAAAGTAGATTCCTTCATTAAGTAGCTAATTAAACTCCTTTTCAAATAGTGATCTTGAACAGAGCTGGTAAATTCAACCCAAATTAGAACATTAACTAACTCAAACCAGAGGTCTACACTCTAAAGTAGAAAAGGTTTATAATGCCTACCTCCTCCTGCGCATTCTCTTCCCCCCACATATTACATATGTTTTCCTGTCTGTCTTTCTGCCTATGTAAATTACCCAGATCTGTCCTAAATTTTCTCACTGTGATTAAGCAGGTTGGCAAGGGACTTTGAACTAGAATTTGTGATTGTGGGAGAAGCCAGGTCTCACTCTAATTCGCACTAGAAGGTGTGGAGGGATCCCAGCCGACCTCTGCTTCCAGGGCTCAATCCATTTCCAGATCAGGTTAGCACTTTGTTGTCTAGTTCTAAATATGTATGTGCTCAATAATTTAATAGCTCCTTGCCTTTACTTGGAAATTTCAAAGTAGTACTTTTTCTATACATATCATCTTTGTGTTTCTTAGGACACACTAGATTTTCCAGGACAGCAATAAATAATCATATGCTCACATATGACTCATCTATTTCAGATGGATATATTTTCTAGCACTTGATCCTTAGCCCTCCCATACATACACAAACACACCTGTTAACATTTTTGTCTTTTTTGTAGTTCTTTTACAAATGGTTAAAATATAGAATTCTTTTTAGAAAATAAATATATATTATTCTGTGGCCCTCTTTTTTAGTAAGAAATATATGCTGGGCATTTTCCCATGGCATTAAATATTCTTCTACAAAGTTATTTTGAGCTGTGCACACCTGTAGTTGCAGCTACTGGGGATGATTAGGCAGGAGGATTAAAATGTTTGAGGCCAGCCTGGGCAATTTAGCTAGATACTGTTTCAAAATAAAAAGGACTGAGAATGTAGTTCAATGGTAAAGCACCCAGGATTCAATCTTCACTACAAAAAAAAAAAAAAAGTAGTGAGTGACTGGATACTATTTCAGCAAATATGTATACTTTAGCCAATCTTCTATTACTGAATATTCAGTTTGTCCCTAATTTTTTACCATTAGAAATATTGCTTCCGTGCCTGTCCTCAGAGATAAGTGATTGCTTACGTTCACTTGGGACAAATTACTAGGCATAGAATTGGTGAAACAAGGGGTGTCAATGAATTTAAAATGCTTATGAATTTTGGTCAATTTCCCTACAGATAAGTCATATCGATCATATTCTACCAGTAATATAGGAAAGTATCCCATGTATGATCAGTTTTTATATATCCTTACCAACTTTAGTATTATTTTCTCTTTCTTGCCAATTTATAAGACAAAGAAAGACATATTAATTAAAATTTAATTTCTTTTATTGCTTCTGAGGTTGAACCTATCTTCATTTGTTTTATTTGTCCATTTGTATTTCTTCTTTGTGAATTATTTGTTCGTGAGATTTATCCATTTTTCTACAAGAATACTTGTCTTTTTATTTGATTAGTAAGAATGTGATAGCCACCATTTAGCTGACATAAAGATTATGCATATGCTTTTCCCTGTCGTTTGTCTTTTAATTCCATCAGTTTTGACAGAAAAAAAATTTAGAATGTTTTCATAGGCAAATTTATCCTTCTTCTCTCATATTTTTAAATCCTTTTATAAAGCCCTTCTCTGCCTCAAGTCATCATTTATTATATCCAGCAGCATTTCTCCCATTACATTCATTGGTTTGTGTTTTGCTTTTGTTATTAACCTATACATTTAATTCATGCGAAATTTATTTTGCCAGGGTGAGAAGAAAGGCCACTCTGACCATTTACCTAATGGTTACCACAAGCCCCAGCTTTTGCCACTCATACAATATACATTCATGACTTTCTTATTTATACAGCACCATAGTGGGGCTGTAATTTTAGAGCTCCAGTTTTGGAATCAGACAGATTTGATTCAATTTCTCTCCTTCAATCTCCAAGACCTGAAGCCAGCTAGTCAACCAGTTTAAGCCTCAATTTTCTCACCTGCAAATCATATAGCACAAGGTCTAATAATAGTAATTTTGCAAATAAATATTAGGCATTGGCAACCTATTCAATTACACACAGAACAACCAGCCAAATCCAATATCTGCATCTCAGTTGTTGTTACTAGTTTAACATTTAGGGATTAGTTTAAATGAAGTCCCCAGAGCCTGAGCCTACTGGGCATAACTGTTCTCACTTCACCAGACCATACAGAGCTCAGAGACAATTTGAGGGGACTCAGTATCACTGTATTTTATTTTATTTTTGAAGTTTTAAAGAAGTTTATTAAAAGATAGAAATACAGAGGATAGGTACGGCTCCATACCAGACTGGCATGGAGGGGTGACTCGAATGAATACACCCAGTATCACTGCATTTTACCACAAAGCTTCCAGTCTCCTTCACACCTTCTGCCTACCAACATAAGCCACTGCAGGGCAGCATCAGAGGGAGAAGACACAGCCACAGGTCAACACTATGGGCCACCCAATCTCAAGACACAGGCTCTGTCTAGCCTCTTCCCTAATAGAGAGCATTCCATCTCTGCATCTCAGTTGTTGTCACTAAGACAGAGAAGACTGCTCCTCCACTCCATGGCTTACAGAATTTCCTTAAGAAAGAATTAGTGGAACATTATGCTAAGTGAAATTAGTCAAAAAAATAAGAAATCGAATGCTCTCCCCCATATGCAAAAGCTAGGGAGAAAATGGGTCATAGGAGGAACTCTAGATGAAGAAGGAGATACTATAGATGAGCAAATAAGGTGACCTGAAGGGATGGGAGGGGGAAGAAGGAAATTCTCTAATGCACATGATGTACTTTAACAAACATATCAATCACTAAGCCAAACATGAGAAGGAGGGAGGGGGAGGGACCCGGGCGGGAATTGGGTAAGGGCTAAGTGGGTGGTATGTGCATGTATGCCTCCACCATCGTGTACTCTATTAAGATGTATGACTACAGTGTACCAATAAAAAGTTAAAAAATAAAAATAAAGAATTAGTGGTGTTCTATCTGGAGACTGCTGTGTTTTAGATGTGTTCCCCAAATTCATATGGAATATTTGATCCTCAGTGCAACACATGGGGAGGTGGCTGGTAAGGAGAGGTGACTGGGTCGTGAAGGCAGAGCCCTCTCGTTTGCCCTGTGCCTTATGCTATGCCGTGATGCCACATTAAGAATCTCATCGGCCGGATGTGGTGGCATGCTCGTAATCTCAGTACATGGGAGGCTGAGATAGGATAGCAGGTTCTTGGCCAGCCTCAGCTACTTAGTGAGGCCCTCCGCAACTTACTGAGACCCTGTTTCAAAATAAAGAATAAAAACTGGGCTGGGGGTGTAGCTCAGAGGTAGAATGCTTTTTGGGTTCCATCCCCAGTGCTGAGGAGGAGGAGGGTGGGGAGGAGGAGGAGAATGAGGAGGAGGAGGAGAATGAGGAGGAGGAGGAGAATGAGGAGGAGGAGGAGAGGAAAGGAAAGGAAAGGAAAGAAGGAGAAGGAGAAGAAGAAGAAGAAGAAGAAGAAGAAGAAGAAGAAGAAGAAGAAGAAGAGGAGGAGGAGGAGGAGGAGGAGGAGGAGGAGGAGGAGGAGGAGGAGGAGGAGGAGGAGGAGGAGGAGGAGCTCATCTGATGCCACTGCTCTGCCCTTCAACTTCTAGCCTCCAGAACCATGAGCTAAAGAAACTTTTCTTTATGAATTACCCTGCCCATGGTCTTTTGTAATAGTAACAGAAAACAGATGAAGACAGTATTCCTGCTAGTTTCAAATTCAAAGTAGAGAGAGAAACAGAAAGAAAAGTAAAACTCCAGAATAAAATAGTTAGTTTTCATTGATTTCATTAATTTAGCAATCTGTCCCAACCTACAATGATTTCTAAAGAATGAGAAAGCTCCACCTGGCTGAAAAGAGAAGCAATTAAACCTGAGGCAGAGTTGGGGCTCGGTAACAAAGTTCTTCGCCTCTCTCTTAAATCATTACACTTGTTTTAATATTTTCTCAGCACAGAGAGAGAAGACAGCTTGATTTAAAAATGGAAAGAGTTCAGCATTTGGAGTTAGATATAACTTCTAAGCCAGTTAGATACCTGCAAAACCCTATCACCTCTCCGTACTTATTTTAGTATTTACTAAGTGCCACGGGATGGGAGTAACCTGGAGGATTCTCTTCCCTTGTATAGTTCAGAGTGAGTTTTTCCCTGAGTGTCCACTCTCCCCCAGTAAAGAGCCCTCTGCTGGGGAGACTGTGTGTGCTACTACCTTTCAGACCCCCCCAGGAACCTTGTGATGCATACAACAGCTACCCCAGAGCAATTTGGAAGAAAGCACTGAGCCTGCCATTGCTGTTTCACGTTAGATCTGCTCCAGATGAAGAAAATCATTTTCCCAAGCAACTCAAGGCCCTCACTACAACTTGCTTATCCTCCAGGGCACCATTCTCTCCCTGGCCTCAATCCAGCTCCATAAGAGTAATAGGAAAAAAGAAAAAATCAGACGGAGGCGTCCAGGCCTCTCCCCACACTGTCTCCTCTGCTGTCTCCACTGAGCTAGAATACAGTAGGAGCCTCAGGGCAGCCCAACCTTTGAGTAACAGTGAGCGCCTCGGGAAAGCGGGGTGACTCTGGGCACCACTGACGCGCAGGCATTGAGACCGAGCTTCTGACTTCGTTGCGTCTTTTTTCTGAGATTTCACTGCTCATCTCTATCAGCTCTTAGATGTCCTATCTAGATCTTTGTTTTCAGTGCCTCCAAGTCGGCTGCACTATCAATTAATGGCGGCAAAGAATTCTCTAGAAGCCAAGGCTTCCCGCCAAGCACCCTGGGGTACAAGTGGCTCATTCGTTTTGGCAGATGGTACCCATGCCTTCCTGGATTGGCTAGTCAGCATCAAGGAGATTGCAAGCCACTTCCAAATTGCTTATCCCCCGTGTGCCTATTCCAGTCGTCTTCCTCTGGCTAGAGTCGAGAGAGCCAGGGAGGGAGGTCTCGTTGCCTCCGAAGAGGATCTACCTCTGCACATCGCCATAATTTGATGCCCCTCTCAGGGATACATAGAGGGAGTTATTGCGCCAAGAGTTTATTATCGAGCTTAGCATGAATATACAGCGAGGAAAGCTAAGTGCAAAACCAAATGTTCCAAGTGTTCCTAATTCCATGTGTTTTGAAGTGCCTGAAGCAGGAATTTTATGGAAGAGGGAGAGAGACTCTTCCCTGGTGGTAAATTAAGGATACATCTCTTTAGCTTTGGATCACGACCAGGCCTTTAGCAGTCAACGAATCCCATTCTCTCTTTATTTTCTAATTGTACTCTTACTGACAAGGCTGAGCCTTTTTCTTTTCTTTTTTTTTTCTTCACAGCATAGTAAGCCTTGCTAAAAAAGCTTCTCCATTCTGAGGCTCCCTCTAAAACGTGTCTTCGCTTCCAAGGGTAATGAACTCTTTTATAATAAACGCCTAGTTTTAATGCACGCTCTCTTTGGTTTCCAGGAACTGCCTTCTAATTACGCCGCTCTGTATTGCATGTCAGAGGTTTGTTTCCCCTTTAATATTTTATGAAGAAATTCAGATTTTGACAGTAAAAATATTTAACCCAGAGGACCCGAAAGCCAGACTATTATTTTGTAAAGTAGCCATCTAGCTGCACACTTGTACAGCGCCGCTCTCCCCAGCGCCCGCTCACGCTCTCTGATACTCTCTGAGCAGACCCAACCACATGCTGTCCAGATGGAAACCTGGCTGTATCATTACATTATATTGAAATAACCCAATACCACCTGTTTCTGTTGGGGTTCCTGCCAACATTTTCCCATAAAACATTTATTTTGCTAATATTTTAGTTGGTCACCACAGAAGGACACTTGAAGTTAAAGATTTACCATGTGTTGCAGCCTCTCAGAGCCAAGAGAGGCAGAAAAAAAATAAAATCAAATAAAAAGCTCTTTGAAACCAGGCAGCGGAACTGGAGAAGAGCAAATGTCTATCTATTGTTTCGGAAGGTGGATACCTCGCCGGGCGTGATGTAATCACGGGCACGGGGATTTCAAAACAAGGTTTTCTTGGCAATCTTCACAGGGTGAATTATCCCAGGGTCTCTCGTGTTCATCTTTGGATCGTAAAAGTATTTTCGGCTTTGTGAGGAGATTTTTCTGCTCCTTGGCAAATTTTCCTCCTCCAAAAACATTGCATTTGTAAACAAGCTCATGGGGATGTGAAATTAATTAGATGAATCTGATGTACAGAAACAACATGTGCATATATTATTTTTATTCTGTCAAGAGCAGAGTGGGAGGGGTCAGTGTCACATATTAGGAACTGACCTTGAACACGGTGTCCAAAGTCATTAGATGCCCTTGGGAGCAGAAGCAGTGTACATGAGCATCCATTGGAACTCCTTGGTCGAGAGATGTAATATAACCTTTACAAGAATATCTAGTGTTTCTCTCTGTCTCTCTGTCTCTCTCACTCTCTCTCACACACACACATACACACCACACACAGGACATTGGAATAATTTGTGAAAAGTATCATTTGAAACTAGATTGGAGAAAGAAAACTATGTGTATCTAGCTTTGCTTTTATCTGCTGCCTTGAATGCTTCTGCTGTTAACCCCACTTTTCCAGCTTTTTTTTTAACTTACAGAATTCTGATTCTGCAAAGTGGTTTTCTTTTTTATTATTATGATTGGTGATTCACTCACAAGCATTTAACAGCATGACCTTTCTCTCCACCCTGCCTATTTAGGAGGTTAAATCTTCCCCTAACCCCCTTCTGAACTGACTCATCACTAAAAATCAGAGAAATGGGGAATTCAAAGAAAGATGTTAGCCCGAAGCCCCGCTCATGTAACATGTCCATTTTTCAGCTCAAGGAACCCTTTAACACCAAAATGCCCACTTTGCATTGTAAAAGTAATTTATATTTTAGATATTTGTTTTAAAAGTCAACTTGTAACCTGTAATGGCTGCAGATATAGATTAAGGGGTACAAGTAAAGCAATGTTCCTCTCCCAACGGCTCCTGTTCATGTTCACAATCCTCCCTAAAGACAGATAATCATATAATTAAGCGATCCATTGCTCAGCATATATCTGCTGCACAGGACACAGTGAGTCCTGGTGTGTGCTTTGGTTCAAAGTATGAAATACTGAATAATCACTTTTTTATGAAAGCACTTGACCTTTAAATTGATATTTTCCCCAACAGATTATAATTATTGTTTGAAGAGGTGCTGAAAGTGGCACAGCTAACCCAAAAGGTGGCCTGTCTGTTACTGTTACAGCTTCTGTCCAACCTACAGCATCATCCAATTGCCATAAAAAGGGCCAAAAGAGTCTCCTTTGGCTTTCTGTCAATATTGGCAGGTCAACATAAATGTATAAATCTTTTTTTTTTTTTTTTTTTTTTGGTGGTACTGGGAGTGGAACCCAGGGGCTTTCTACCTCTGGGCTATACTCCCAGACCCATTTTCTATTTTATTTGGAAACAGGGTCTCACTATGTTGCTGAGAGCCTCACTCAGTAGCTGAGGCTGGCTTCGAACCTGCGCGATCCTCCTGTCTCAGCCTCCCAAGCGCGGGGATTACAAGCGTGCGCCACCACGCCCAGCTCTAAATGTATAAATCTTAAGGTCAACATACATGTATAAGATATCACTTGAGGATTTGCATATTTCTCCTTAGAGAATCTCAACATAAGTGACATGAGCAAGATGCCCCAAATGTTGAACCTGCTCCTCAAAAAAGAGTCTTCCTTAAGTCAAATTACCAGTTAGCAACTCATGATACAGGATGTGCTCTGCTACATTTGAATTTCAGAAGTGTAAGTATGTCCCATTCAGTAAATTATTCATTGCCTATCTGAAATTCAAATTTGGCTGGGCAGCTTATATTTTATCTGGCATCTCTACCCTGAGCATTCAGTCTTTAATTCTGACTTGCTCTAATTATCTCTTTTTATTTTTTTCTTACTTTCTTTCTTTCTTTCTTTCTTTCTTTCTTTCTTTCTATGGAGGAAACATCAAATATGAACAGTAATAGCAAGCAACATGCACAGGTTACCACTGGCTGACACGAGGAATGCTAAAATGCCCATATCCATCATCCTTTCTGTTGTTTATTTTTATTAGGTACTGATTGGAACATTTCCCTCTTTGTGATTAAACAACACTCTTATTCATTGCCTCCATTCCCGGAACCCTTTATCAAGGGCAAAGACAACTCTTTCCAGCCTGAACAAGAAAAAATGTGAAACTTATGCTAATATTTAAAAGCTTCTTGTTTGCCCTGCCACCATCTATCAGGATATGCACAGTGTGAGCATTTACCATGAGAAATGTTCAAGAAGATTCTGTGGTTTCTGACACAACATATTCTGGGTTTTCAGGAACCTGTTTATTTTTTTTTCTTGCTTTGGAAATAAACTCAATTCTCCTCCCAAGTATTTTCCCTGTGCTCCAAGCTCAGACATAAACCTAGGGGGAAGACTACAATCAACCAGAATGGGAAGGAGGCAAAGAAGAACATCTCACAAATACCCACAGTATGGCTGCCAGGCCAGAGAGCATCCTGGCTCAGTGTTAGGAACCTTCTTCCCCACTGGCCATCCTACTCTGGACTGCCTAGAAAGGAGGTCATGGGTACCACATACTTCTCATACTACACTGAATCCAAGGCTAGAAAATAAAATCTCCCTGACTCTCCCTTCCACTCCCTCTTCCCTCATACCATAGAGGGGACACCACAGATTAAATCTCAAATTGCAGTGTACCCCAGGAAAGCAAAACTTAGAACCCATATCAAAGCAGTAAACCAAGAGGGGAGACTGAAACCGTGATTCTTTTCTTTATTGCCCTATTGCACTGATGAGAATCAATAGCGATTTTAAATGTTTTCATTTCACATTTAAAATGTTTTATATTGGTCTATAAGTTGAGAGTTGAAAGAGCATGTTCGCTTACCTCATTTTTATATTGCAGTGATTTATTGTCCAAAAGGAGCTTGAGAGCACTTTAATCAGTCTCTAAAAGGCATGGACCGATTTCCATGCCAAGAGGTTCTCAAAGTGTGGTTCCCAATCAGCAGCCTCAGCACCATCGGAGACTTGCTAGAAATACAAGTTCTCAGTCCCTTCTCCACACTTGCTGGATAGGAAACTCTGGGAGGGGCCACCAATCTTTGTAACA
This sequence comes from Muscardinus avellanarius, assembly GCF_963383645.1. Lineage (NCBI taxonomy): Eukaryota > Metazoa > Chordata > Mammalia > Rodentia > Gliridae > Muscardinus > Muscardinus avellanarius. The sequence continues at coordinate 62,852,365 of NC_137801.1, forward strand.
AGTCTCTGGGAGATTCCTGAGTGCCTGGTCATTTGTAAACCATTGCTTTGACCTCTGAGAGACTGTCAGGACATCCTGAGTTCCTCTTTGCCATCAGAGACTGTCAGGACATCCTGAGTTCCTCTTTGCCATCAGAGACTGTCAGGACATCCTGAGTTCCTCTTTGCCATCAGAACCAAACAGTAAAATTTCTCAGCACCATTTATAGATGGCTTGTTCCAAGTGTGAAGTTGGTGCTTCAGATTTCGGTGCCAGATTTAAGAAGAGACAAGAAGGTAAGAGTTTTCCATAATAATAAAATAATCCCCATTTATTAGTCTTCATATTCCTTTCTGATGAGATGCACATACACACTCTTCCCTTGCGCATTTCAAAGTGTTTCCTTCAGCTTCTCAAGCCCTCATCCCGGAATATCCTGCACTCCTTCTCCACACCCTCTTCTAAAAACTAAACCTTGTTCCACTTCCAGCTTCCGCATTTACCACCCATTGTGTCCCCCTAGAACCTGTATCTCACACCTCATTCTAGGCTCCATCTTTCACCCAACACCTTGTGTTAGTTTCTGAAACCTTGTCTCCTAGCTCTGCCTCCTTCCCACATCTACCCTGTGCCTGCCCATCCTCTCTCACACACAGACTCCATTTCCTGCTACCCAGGGCAGCCAGACCCTCCGTATCTGTCTCCACTGCTTTCCTGATGGCTCTGTTCTCAGTCCCAGGATAAGATTACAGCCCTCCCCCTGCCCCAGGCCTCCCTCTCCTCCTCTGACATTGCCAATATTAAACTTTTATTTTATAGAAATAGGAGTTTTTTTTTTTCCCTTTGAGGTCTTTTTCTTTTATTATCTATCTACTAGTTTCCTTTTAAATTATATTTAAAGGCAGGTGCAATGTACATGCCTGTAATCCCAGTACTTGGAAGGCTGAGAAAGGAAGATCACAGTTTTACAGACAGCCTCAGCAATTTAGTGAAGCCCTCCACAACTTAAATCAGACCCTATTTTATAATAAAAATGCAATAGGGCTGGGTCTGTAGCTCAGAGGTAGAATGCTCCTAGGTTCAATTCCAAGTACCACAAAAAGAGGGCCTTGAGGTATAGCTCAGAATTAGAATGCTCCTAGATTAAATCACCAGTACCAAATAATAAAATAATAATAATAATAATAATAATAATAATAATAAATTTAAGCAAGGTGTAGTGGTGGACACCTGTAATCTCGGTGTTTAGGAGTCTGAGACAGGAGGATTATAGGTTCCAAGCCAGCCTTAGTAACTTAGGGAGGCTCTTAGCAACTTAGTAAGAACTTGTTTCCAAATAAAAAAATAGCAAATTTTGCTATATCACAGAACAAATGATGCTATAAAATGCTGATATAGTAGAGGGAGCATTTCAGGAAGTAGAACATGTTCAATATCTGCAAAAAAGATCTTAGATATGAGCATATTATAGCATTTGACATCGGGGATGCCTGTGTAGGAAGAGAAGGAAGATGCAGGTAAAACAAATATTTTAACCTTTCTTAAATCAAAGTCCACTTTGAGAAACTAATGAAATCTAACAAGTCTTTCTTTAAAAATGCCAGGTAAGAAAAAAAAAAAAAGAACATTTAATTCCATAATTCTAGGCACAGAGAAGGATCCAAGGAGGGACGAGGTCCAAAGACCTCAGATGAAGAAAGATGATGGATTTGTAAAGTTAAATTTGAGTGTCAGTTAAAAGGCTTTAATGTCAAGAAATACAGGAGAATTTGACTTCATCCAAGTAGTGGGGTGGCCTGTCTTTTAGGATGCCCAGCTTGGGAAACCATATTTAACACATCACATACCCAACCTTGAGTATGATTTTGTGAGATCTGTGTTTTGATTTCCAAAACCCCAGGCCAGTCACATCGGCTTGATGCCAGAAAGACCAAGTACTAACATATTTTGAATATGATGTCATAGATAGAGTACAGGAAATGATTATCACTGGGAAGATAAAAGGAAAACATCTTAAAAGAGACTATAAACTTTTTAACCTGACATGGTGAAAATGCCTGTGCACCAGAGGAAGAAAACTCAGTAATGTGTGTGAGGAGTGCTCCACACGTGCGTGAAGGGAAAGAGGAAGCCACACGTGGAGCACAAATGTCGAGGTTCCATCCACCAAGTACTCATCTACCAACCCTGAAATGAGAAGATTATCATTTCTGTGTTTTCAGTGTCATAATATCAGTTAACACACATCAGTCAGTTGCTATATTCCAGAATTTCACATGCATTATATAATTTAATCCTATTACCCTACAAGGCAGATGCTCATACAAATTAGGAACCAGGGCCCAGAGCTTAAGCAAAGGTGTTTTAAGCTAGTATGGACTCCACCAAAATTAAACAGGATGGCCTGTTCAATTCTGAGCATCCTTCTGGATCTAGCCTTGGTTCTTTCTGACTTACACCAACATGAGTCTAAATCAGAATTCCCCTATCTGATTGTTTTCCAACTAGATCCACAAATTGTAATTGGATTCGATAGGGAGGAAGAGAGAAATGGGAAAGTGTGGGTAATCAAAATAATCGTCTTTAAAGGCAATTCCTACATAAGTTTTATTTGAGGAAAAGACCTAGAACATAATCACTACTTTTTGAGATCCAGGTTGATTTCTCCCAATACTTACTCCTCTTCTTGTTTTTCCAGAGAAAATTTTGTGTTCTCATTTATCAAAAATAATCTTGGGACTTCCGGGAAGATGGCGACCGAGAAAAGCAGCACTTAGGAGCCCTGCTAAAACTCGATCTCTATTGCCACAAAATCAGCGCCATCAGCAGAGAAATAAAAAATGTAAACACAAAGGACAGAGAAAAAAAGACTAGAAGAACAACCAGAGACCAGAAATCAAGCCCACAATGCAGCAGCGGGGCTGTGCCAGCACCATCTTCCCTCACAGCACCAGGATCCAGAGAGGAAAGGTAAACAAGGAGCTGAAGTGAGCAGCTGTGGATCATTCGGGTGTAATTCAGCAGTTCTTTCAGTGCAAAGAACATCTAAAACTCCCAGTGGCCAAGCTCATCATGCCCTCCAGGGAATCAGAACAGAGCTCAAAACCAGAAAAGAAATATGCCAGCCTCACGGCCGAGGGCGGGACAGAGGCACCATATTGACAGCAGCTCCAGTGAGTTCACCGCTCCCTCAACAGCTCCTGATCAACACGCACAATAACCATGAGTGAAATTGCAGCCCCTAAAGGAGAAATACCTGTATTGCATGCCCAGGGACTTTGATAATCTCCCTGTGTCTGAGATTTTGTAGTTCAACCCAGTGAAGGAGTAGCAGTGGCAGAGTTTAGCACAGACTCGAGATACAGAGCACACTAAGTGAAGTCGTAGTGATCCAGGGAAGACACAAACTTCTGAAATCATGGGAAAGAGGAACAACAATAGAGCAATGAATGCCCACAACCCCATATTATTAGAACCTGATAACACAGAAATTAAGAGATCTCCAGAAGATCAAATCAGGAATATAACTGTCGAAATAATACAGGACCTTCGAAAAGAATTTAGAGAGAATCTAAAAGACATAAAGGAAGCAATCATTGAGGTAAAGGCCTCAATTCAAAATATAAACAATCGATTATACCTCATGGAAATAGAATCTCGCTCCTAGAAGAGGATCACTACCAAAACAAACGCATAATTTATAACTTAGAAAAAAAATCAGACAGCAGGAATCTGACATTGAAGAAATATGGGCCCATTTTAAGAGAGCTAACCTAAGAATAATTGGAATAGAGGAGGGAAAAGAAGGTGAAACCAAAGGGATCAATAATCTCTTCAAAGAAATAATAGCAGAAAATTTTCCAGACATAGAGCAAGAGATCGATACACAGGTCCAGGAAATGTATAGAACTCCCTTTAGAGAGGATCAGAGAAGAGGTTCCACACGCCACATAATTGTCAAAATGACCAATGTGGAAGCCAAGCAGAGAATCTTAAAGGCAACAAAAACAAAAGGCCAAGTGACAATCAGAGGCAAACCAATTAGAATCACTCCAGACTTCCCAAACCAAGTCATGAGAGCCAGAAGGGCTTGGAGTAATATATTCCAAACTCTGAAAGAAAACAACTTCCAGGCAAAAATTTCCTACCCAGAAAAACTATCTATCAAGTTAGATGGGGAAATAAGAAGCTTCCATGACAAACAGAAACTGAAGGAATTTATGTCTTCAAAACCAGCACTAGAGAAAATACTCAAAGAGATTAACTACAAAGAAGAAATAGGTAATACACACCAGAACCAGACAAACAAGATTTTCCATCCAGCAGACAACTAAGCAAAGAATATATTCATGTGTTTATTGCTTAAAATCTTTGGAGATTCATTATTTATTTTAGTCTTTTACCTATTTCTAAATTGTATTGTTTGCTTTTATTGTTGCTAATTTTTAGGATTTCTATTTGGAATATTAATATACCTTCAGATATAGCATTTGGAAATATTCTATCAGTGACTTTTAACTCTGTTTACATTGTCTTCTGATGTACAATATTTTTTAGGAAGTTTGTTTGCTTATTCTGTTGTTGCCTGTGCCTTTGAAATCATATCCAAGAAACCACTGCCAATTTTAATGTTGTGAAGTGTTATGACCCAGGTTTTCTTCTAAAAGTTTTATAGTCTTAAGATTTACATTTAGGTCTTTAATCTATTTTGAGTTAATATTTGTATATGGTGTTAGGTAAGGGTCCAACTTTATTCTTTTTCATGTAATTATTATTTTTCAACAATATTTAGTGAAAGGATCATTATTTCCTTCACCAAATGTTCTTGGAAACCTTGTCAAAAATAACTTGACCATATATGGAAGAATTTATTTCTAGGCTTTTTATTTTACTCCACTGGTTTATATACCTGCCTTTATAGCAGTACTACACTGTTTCAATTAATGTAGCTTTATAAGGTTTGAAATAAAAAATGTACATCTTCTAGCTTTGTTCTTTGGTTATTTAGAGTTCATATTTCATGTTAAGATAGATTTTTTTTCTGGGAAAAAAATGTTTGATAGTTTCACCTTAAAAAATATCGTCTGGTAAGAAAGAAAGCAAAAAGAAATACTGAAATGTTATATCTAAGTTATCAAAAGTTTGATATCAGACAAATGAATCTGTTATGTGAGATTACCATTGTTAATTTTGGATAAATTGCTATAAAATTAGATGTCAACCACTAAGCCAAGCATGGAAAGGAGGGAGAGGGAGGAAATGGTGTGAGGTAGGGGCTAACTGGGCAATGTGTACACGTATGTCTACACAATTTTTTATCCCATTATGATGTATGAATACAGTGCACCAATAAAAAAATAAAAATAAATTAAAAAAAAGAAAAACAAAATAATCTTGCACCCCCGTTCAACCCAGAGTGAGGTTAAATGGTTACCATGAGATATATGAGAATGGTGTCATTTCTCTTAAATTCTCAAGGGTGCTGTTCTGCTATTAGGAGCAATGAAATTGCTTTCTGTTAATTTTTTTTCATTTCCAACAGTTACTCCCGCATTTGTCTGCATGTTGGAAATTTAGTCTTCATTCAAACCAGTCTCTACTTTTAGGGCAATATACCTGGTAAGACTCAGATCCTAAAAAAGGAATACACAGAAGGATAAAATAATCAAAGACACACACTTGCTTTCTCGTTAGATAAGCAAACTAAAAATACATAAAATAAAATAAAATCCTGTACCTCTTCTCAACAGACATTGGGCTTCATAGACTGGACCTGAACCTGTCAAGACTCAAGGAATGAGGTTGGTTTCCTTCAGACATCATATGTTCAACCTTTGCCCTGTGGCTGCATGCTAGCCAGGTTTAATTCTGAAAACTGAGGTTCATGCTGGTCTTTTTTTTTTTTTCCCTAATATATAGATTGTGCCTGGTGTTGTAGAAGGACCTTTAGTTCGTTGTTCAACAGTTATCATATTGGAGATGACTTTTATCACTACATAATAGTGGCCATCCTTATGTGGGTAATTGGTCTCTTTCCATCCAAGTAATAGGTGTAGCATTATAAGAAGAGAAGGAAATGGGGGGGGCAGGATGCTCAGAGGAGAAAAGGATTATTTACAAGATGCTTCCAGATTTACTATAGGGAACACAAGGAATACAGGAGTCCTAATTATTATGCCCAACAGTGTCAATTTCTCCCTTTGCAGATGTTAAGTGCCCTTGGTATAAGCAAAGACATGAAAGAGTTTAAATGGCTCATCTTTCTGGAAAACAAGGCCAATTGCACTTTATTTTCAAACACTTCTTACTCAACTAAATATCTCCACACTATTCCCAGTGAGTGGTTCTTTACTAGGGAAAAATTACATGGGAAAAGGAAAAGAGAGACCATATACAACTCCTTCAAAATTGAGAGAAACTCAGAAAAAAAAGGGAAAATGTTCAAGGGAAGACACTGTGTAAATATGTACCATAATTCATCCTAACCACCTCTGAAATATCACTTGTGGCATAGTTGAAACCTGGAAGCCCAAGTTTCCACTTGGTTCATGTTAGCATTCAAATATATCATCACGAGGGCATTATTTTCCTGTCTCTGTTTATCCTCAGCTACCCTCAGGACCAGCACACAGTACATGCCCAGTAACTACTTTGTTGAATGGATAAGAAATTGTCCCGTCAAGTATCTAACATAGCCATAGAATCTTTTTAGTAATTACTAAGTTTCAGATGTGTTAAGGTTATAAAAATCTGGTTTGGGTCAGCAAGTTCAGAAAATCAGCCTCATAAAAGGAGTTGGAGGAGAGCCTTTTCCATTGACCTTTTCTTCACATTTAAAACGTCCCTGAATTTGACAGTGGATATCAAGAGATTTGGTAAAGGTCATCCCTCTTGCCTGAATAGCTCAGCTTCAAGTTATCTACCCCCAAGGAAGTCATAAGTGTGAACAAAGATTTATGAATGGAGATGTTCATCATAGCACTATTTAGAATAGCCATAGATACACATGTCCAATCACAGGGTCAAGTTTCAATTAATCAGGTATGGAGATACCACCATGCAATGGTATCTCTGACCATTAAATGAGATGAAAGACATTTTATGATGTAATGATAAATGAAAAAAGCAGAATAACATTCTACTGATAAAATATGATCAAAATCTAAAGTACAGGGATAACTACAGGTAAAGAGAGAGAGACACACACACACATAAAAAGAAAAATAAAGTTAATATTCAATGGTATGAATAAAGGTTACTCTCTAGTTATGAAGTTATGGGTGATATTTTTCTTTTTATCCTTTTTTTTCTTAATTTCCCAGTTACTAGCCAGATACATGGTACATGCCTGTACCACCAGTACTTAGGAGGCTGAGATAGGAGCCTTAGAGGTTCGAGGACAACCTTAGAACACAGCAAAACTTTTGGCAACCTAGAGAGACCCTGTTTCCAAAGAATAAATAGGAAGGGCTGGGGGTGTAGCTCAGAGGTATAATGTCCCTGAGTTCAATCCCCAGTACCATAAAAAAATTCCCAGTTACTATACATTCCCAAGTTGTTTTATAACCAGAAAAAATTGATTTTGATACCCTAGAGGATTTTAATATTTTTATATGTATTATGCTGTGAATTCATAGAGAGAAACTTCTACCAGCTCAGTCTCCTGCCTCCGGCCTCTCACAAAACCTGCTTCTCTGGGCAGAACAGACTGGAACAAGTACTTTTCTCTTTGACTTTTTTTTTTTCTGATCTTTTTTTTTTCCCACACATTTCAGAAATCTATCTTGGTTCTTCCAGTGCTTGTCTGCTCAATACACATGCTAAGTCTCTAAATGAGCACTTCGCTCTTACCTTGTTTGTAACAATGCCAGCCACAGGCTGGGTAACACTCTAGTCTTTTCCAGGTTTGCTGCAGTATCATTTGCAGGGCATTCCATGTTGAACAGTGACCATTCTGTTGACACCATATGTATGTGATTCATATGTATGTGGTCAAAGAAACAACTGCATGTTTCCTAAGAGGTCTAGAGAATATATATCAGGTACCTCTCCTTCCTTCCTCTGGGTTTATCATTTTGGAAAATGAAAGTTCCAGCCAAAATAAAAGCAATTATTTTTATTTTATTTATTTATTATTTGTGTGTGTACAAATGCACATATGTCATATGTGTGTATATATACGTGTGTGTGTGTGTGTGTGTGTGTGTGTGTGTATTACTAGGGATTAAACCCGAAAGTGTTCACGCTACACCTCCAACCTTATTTTATTTTTGGTTCTGAAACAGGGTCTCACTAGGTTGCTGAAAGCCTCCCTGCTGAGGCTGTCTTCAAACCTGTGATCCTCCTGTTTCAGCCTCCCAAGTACTGAGTTTACAGACATGTGCCACCATGTCTGGCTTGCAATTAAATTTGAATTGTTAGCTGTTTAAGCCAGGTTAAAAAGCCTAATCAATCACAAAAGAAATAAGGTATATTGTAAATTCCAGAAAATTTATGCATTGATTAAAACAAGGTCCTAACACACCTGATATCAGACGACCTCCACTCCTCCCCTGCATTTTCTTCCAGGCTTCTGTGCATTTTCGAGAGTATTCAGTTCTCATGGTGTGTGTGCAAGGATTTTTCTCCTGAAAGCAAAGTGGAAAGGGGAGGTCAAGAGAGTCATTCTCCAGCAATGCGTTGCTACTGACTTGTTGAGCAAATCACTTGAGCCTTTGGGACCTCTTTTGTGTCAGTAGAAAGTTAGACTAGGTGATTTTTTTTTTTCAGTACTGGAAATGGAACAGAGGGGCATTCTACTTCTGTGCTAAACCTCCAGAACCATATTTTATTTTATTTTCTATTTTGAAACAGTCTCACTGAATTGCAAAGGACCTAAGTAGCTGAGACTGTTTGCAAACCCAGATCCTCCTGTTTCAGCCTCCCTGGTGCTGGAATTACAAGCGTGCACCATGATACCCAGCTTTATTTCTATTCTTTGTCTTGAAACGGCAACACTAAGTAGCTGGGGCTGTCCTCTAACCATGAACTGTGAAATGGTTCACAGTTCATGACTGAGAGGTCTGGCTGTGAGGCCTGGCCAGAGGAGATGGAGAACAAAGATCCCCAACAGTGGAGGGGAAAGTGGCCCTAACCAACTCCCTGCCCAAGCCACTGAACCTACCTGTCCTGGGCCCCTGTCAACACCACCAATGGGGAAAAGCCATGACTGTGTAACTATCCCACCCTCCTAGTGCTCCATAAAAAGCCCTAGTCTGTAAGGCAGTGGCCTGTGACTCTCAGGGACTCTTTCTCCCAGGCATGTGCCTCTTCCCAGATTTATCTCCAAATAAAACTTTTCCTGCTGTCAAGCTGTGCACTCCTGGTACTGATATTTACCAACATATGGTATTTACGACTAGAACCTCCTGTCTCAGCCTCCCAAAGGCTGGGATTACAAGAATGCACCACCACACATCTGGCTCTGAATTTAAGTTTTGAATTGTTTTTTGGATATGGTAAGAGGTTAGGGTCTAATTTTCTGAGATATAAAAATAGCCTCAAGCCAGTAAAAGTGGCTCACGCTTGTAATCCCAGCACTTGGGAGGCTGAAACAGGAAAATCACACAGGTTCAAAGACAGCCTCAGTTACTTAGTGAGGCTCTCAGCAATTTAGGAAGACCCTGTTTCCAAATATAAAATAGGTATGGAAGTAGAGCATGAATGGAGAAAAGCCCCTGGGTTCCACCCCCCAGTATCACACACAAAAATAAATGAATAAATATAATCTGGGTGTGGTGGCACACGCTTGTAATGCTTGTAATCCCAGCCTTTGGGAGGCTGAGACAGGAGGATCGCGGTTCACAGACAGCCTCAGCTACTTAATGAGGCATCTGCAACTCAGTGAGACCCTGTTTCAAATTAAATAAATAAATAAATAAATAAATAAATAAATAAATAAAAAATAAATAAATAATTAATAAATAAATAGGTCAGGGGCTATAGCTCAGAGGTCAAATGCCCCGTGGGTTCCATCCCCAGAACTGCATAAATAAATAAATAAATAAATAAATAAATAAATAAATATAGTTTGTCCTGCTTACTTTTTTTCTTTTTTTTTTGTACTGGCTATTGAGTCCTGGAGCATTCTCCCTCTTAGCTACACCTCCCATCCTCTCTATTTTTTTATTTTTTATTTTTTTTCTTGTGATACTGGAGATAAAACCTGGGGCCTTCTACTCCCGGGCTATACTCCCAGACCTATTTCATATTTTATTGAGAAACAAGGTCTCACTAAGTTGCTGAGAGCCTCACTAAGTAGCTGAGGCTGGCTTTGAACCTATGTGATCTTCCTGTCTCAGCCTCCCAAGAGCTGGTATTACAAGTAGCTACTATACCTGGCTACTTTTGTCTTGTTTTGGTTTCTTTTGTTGTTTTGTTTTGTTTTGTTTTGTTTTAAAACAGATTTCTAGAGAGCCGGGCATGTTGGCGCACCCTTGTAATCCCAGCATTGCAGAGACTGAGACCTGGAGGATCATGGTTCCTGGACAGCCTCAGCTACTTACTAAGGCCCTCTGCATCTCAGTGAGACCCAGTTTCAAAATAAAGAATAAAAAATAGGGCAGGGGGTATAGCTCGGAGGTCAAATGCCCTTGGGTCCCACCCCCAGACCCGAATAAATAAATAAATAAATAAATAAATAAATAAATAAATAAATAAATAAATAATTTCCAGCCAGGCATGGTAGCACACACTTGTAATCCCAGTGCTTGGAAGGCTGAGGCAGAATTGCACAGCTTCAAAATAGCTCTGGGAGTGTAGCCTGGAGGTAGAAAGCCTCTGGGTTCCATTCCAATACTAAAATAAATAAATAAATAAGAACAAAATAAAATAAAACAGGGTGGCTTTCAACCTGTGATTATGTCTCAGCCTTCTGAGTACAAGGATTGCAGGCTTGTAGCACGATGACTATGCCTGTCCTTTTCCTTTCCTTCCTTGTTTTCCCAGGGAAGACATGCTATTTTTTCCCCCTATGGTACTGGGAATTAAACTTAGGGTCATTCTAACTCCAACCTATACTCCCAGCCATATTTTATTTTTATTTTTATTTTGGAATAGGTTCTCACTATTTGTGAGGCCCTCTGCAACTTAGTGAGACCCTGTTTCAAATTAAAGAATTCAGATCTCACATTGGGCTTGGTCTCCTTGGAACTATGTGTGTGTGTGTGTGTGTGTGTGTGTGTGTGTGTGTGTGTGTGTGTGGTATTGGCATTGGAACCAAGGGGCTTTCTACATCCTAGCTACACCTAAATCCCTATTTTTTGTTCTTTATTTTGAAAAAGGATATCACTAAGTTGCAGAGGTCCTCACTTAGTAGTAGCTGAGGCTGGCCACAGCTAATAAGATCCTCCTGTCTCAGCCTCCCAAGTACTGTCATTAAAAGCGTGTGCCACAGCTGGGCGTGGTGGTGCACGCTTGTAATCCCTGCGCTTGGGAGGCTGAGACAGGAGGATCGTGTAGGTTCAAAGCCAGCCTCAGCTACTTAGTGAGGCTCTCAGCAACTTAGTGAGATCCTGTTTCCAAATAAAATATAAAATAGTTCTGGGAGTATAGCCCGGAAGTAGAAAGCCCCTGGGTTCCACCCCCAGTACCACCAAAAAAAAAAAAAAAAAAAAGCGTATGCCACTATATCTGGCTTCCCCAGACATTCTTATTTTTTGTTTGAGACTGTTTCCCAGGCTTGTCTTGAACCTACTATCTTCCTGTTTCAACCTCTCTACTAGGTGGAATTGCAGGCATGTGACACCACTACTTTTGTTTGAGGAGGACCTTGCTCACCTGAGGCTGGCTTTGAGCCCACAATCATCCAGTTTTAGTCTCCAAATTTCTGGCATTTGGGAGACTGAAACAGGAGAATTGCATTTCATAGCCAGCCTCTGCTATTTAGTGAGTCCTTTTGCAATTCAGTGAGACCTGTTTCAAAATAGAAAATAAAAATAGGGCTGGGGTGTAGTGCAGAGGTAAAATGCCCCATCATTTCATCACCAGTAGCACGAAAATAAATAAATGAATAAATAAATTAGGATTGGGGGGTTATTTTTGTTGTTGTTTTAGTGGTTCTTGCGGTGGAACCCAGCGGCTTTTCTACCTCTGGGATATACTCCCAGACCTACTTTATATTTTAATTTGGAAATAGGGTCTCAAGTTGCTGAGAGCCTCACTAAGTAGCTGAGGCTGACTTCTAACCTGTGGGACCCTCCTGTCTCAGCTTCCCAGGTGCTGTGATTACAAGCATTCACCAACAAGTGGGGCTTCAAGGATTGGGGGTTTAGCTCATATTTAGCATGGCACTGAGATCCATCCCCAGTACCACCAACAAAACTAATTAATAAATTAAAATGCACCTTTGCTACCTCTCCAAGTCCAGAATAAAGCCCAATCCAGTATTAAAGAGGTGCTGAGAGCCGTTGGCTGGATGGCATCCCATATTTTGCCCTTTGAGAAGGTTCTCCCCTCTCTTCACCAGCTGGCACTCTGTTCTACACCTCTTTGCTGCCCATGGCTTTGCTGCCCCTGTAGCTACCCCCCCCCCTTCCTTAGTGAGCTCTGTCAGTGGGCACGGGTCATGGCCTTTGAGTCTACAGAGCAGCCTCCTCTTTTGCCAAATTAGGGTGCCCCAGGGCAGAGCAAAAGGCTCTGCCCCCGAGAGCCACAGTGGGCAGAGGTGGGGGGCCTCCAGAGATCTCAGGAAGGGAGTCCCTGAGTTTCAGGGTGGGGAGAAGAGGCACTGACTGCAGAGCCTCCCAGAAGCTAGGTGCCCTGTTGAGTCCTGGTTTCTCTGGCCTCATTGGACTGGAGAGAGTTGGAGGGGAGAGAAAGCAAACTTTAAGTGGAGAAAGATGGACAATTAAAAGGACATACAGAAGGCGAACCTGGTGGCACACTATGATTTCTGGAGATGCAGAAATCCTGTGTACTGTGTACCTGGAAGAGCCTGAGAAGGTCTGGGAGGATCGCTATTTCCTGGGGCTCAAGGTACACCGGGGCTGCCACTATTGCAGAAGACCTATTGAATAAGTTGCTAGCTCTGCTTTCCAGACACAGCTCTGGATGGGTCAGCATCTTCAGCTACCACTGCCTTTCCTCTCCCGGCAGTACGTAGTCCAGGATCAGCTTCAGTCTGCCGCCACTCGTTGCATGCTGCCACTCATCAGACGCTGCTGCTCATCACAGCACGCTGCTGCCACCACCGCTGTTCTGCTCACTTTCGTTCCGGTCTATCGGTTCTGATAATACACTCTATTACTTAAATTTTGTTCTGGGCCTTTCAGTTCCGCTCACTTCCGTTCCTTTTCTATGGGTTCTAATAAAGCACTCTAGTGCTGAACTTTTGTTCTGGGCATTTCGGTTCCGCTCACTTCCATTCCTTCTCTATGGGTTCCGATAAGGTGTGCTATTGCTGAACTTTCGTTCCAGGCTTTTCTGTTCTGCTCACTTCCGTTCCTTTTTCTTTGCAGTACTGGGACATATCCCAGGAACATTCTACCTCTGAGTGACATCCCCAGCCCTAATTGTGTGTGTGTGTGTGTGTGTGTGTGTGTGTGTGTGTGTGTGTGTGTGTTACTAGGGGTGGAGGCCAGGGGCCTTTTATCTCCAGGCTATACTCTCAGACCTACTTTATATTTTATTTGGAAACATGTGCCACCACACCAGGCATTGTTCTTTATTTTTGAAACAGGTCTCACTGAGCTGCAAGGCATCTAAGTAGCTGAGGGTTCACAAGCCTGCACCACCACCCCCGGCTCCTGGAGTTTCTTGGTTGTTGGGTTTTGGGGTTTTTTTTTCTGTGAAGTTTTATTTTGATCTAAGGATTTTCCTTCACACCAAATGTTATTATAGAAACAATAACAAAACTGAACATTTGGCTTGTAAATATTACTCAAGGAGCAAGAGAGTTGGGCAGTGTTGTTTTTGAAAATAGATCCCAGAGATCCGACCTTTCATCCCCGTCCTTGGCAGGCTGAAACACAGGTTCACAGCCAGCCCCAGTAACTTAGAGAGGCCTTTACCAACTCAGTGAGATCATTTCAAAATAAAAAATTAGCCGGGAGTGGTGGCATGCACTTGTAATCCCAGTACTCGGGAGGCTGAGACAGAAGGATCGCAGATTCAGAGCCAACCTCAACTATTTAGTGAGGCCCTCTGCAAATTATAGTGAGTCCCTGATTCAAAATAATAAGAAATAAGGCTGTGGGTGTAGCTTGGAGGTCGAATGTCCCTAGGTCCCATCAACCACCAGTACCTAAAAAATAAATTTAATAAATAAAAAAAAATAAAATCAGGCTGGGTGTGTAGCTTGGAGGCAGAATGTCCCGGGGTTCAATCCCCAGTACCACAAAAATAAATAAATGCAAGCTGGGCGTGGTGGCACACACTTGTAATCCCAGCATTTGGGAGGCTGAGACCGGAAGATCATGGTTCATGGCCAGCCTCAACTACTTAGTGAGCCCCTCTGCAACTCAGTGAGACCCTGCTTCAAAATAAAGAATAAAATATAAGGAGGGCTGAAGGTGTAGCTCAGAAGTAGAATTCCCCTGAGTTCAATCCCCAGTACCATTAAATAAATAAACAAACTTACAAATAAACACAAAATAAAAATTAACAAAGAGGATATGTGCCGGAGACCTGCTCCAGCCAAGTCTGAAGTCCTTGAAGGTTGGCGAGGAGTCAGCACACGAGGGGATGAGAGATGATGCGCTTAGTAGCAGGGGGAAGGTGTCTCTGCCTATGTCCTAGAATATAATTTATTTATACGTGAGTCTAACAGATGACAGCAAGCCATGTCACACATATTTTTTCATCTAGTTTTTCATTAACCAAAATTCCACAAAGCAAGCATACCTCGCAGCAGCCTGTTTTTCCTGTTTTTGTGCATTATTAATTTGTTATGAGGTGAACTATAAAACGTACTACTACTCTACGTCACAGATGATAAACTTTAACTGAACTTTTCCTATCCTCTGTCTTAACTACTTAGTGCTAAAGGTACTGTCTCCGGTTTTAAAGTCAACTGCTAATCTTATCTGCCATTCAGACCACTAGGTATTTTATTAACTTATTCTGTCCCAACCACCAATACCACCCAACTTATTCAATTTCTCATAATCTTACAATGTATGCACTTAATTTCCTATTAACACCTATCAGGTTGTCTACCAAGAGAACTCTTTTGTGCTTTAGTGAGCAGGCACCAAGGAGGTCTCTGCCTGTCCAACCTTCTGTAGGAATGGCAGAGTCCTGATGTCAAGCCACTTTCCATTAATATTAACTCTGAACTTTCCATTCATTATACATTCCTGTACAGGAGAGTGCAGGGTTGGCTGGAGGAAAAGTATTCTGATGAGCGCCAGCCCCCCACAGGGGATACCACAGTTGACCAACCATCATTTTTTTTTTTTTTTTTTTTGGTGGTACTGGGGTTCCTGGAAACCCTTCTACATCAGGATAAACTCCCAGACCTATTTTAGATTTTTATTTGGAAACAGGGTCTCTTAAGCCAGCACAGTTGGCTTCGAACCTGTGTGATCCTCCTGTCTCCGCCTCCCAAGCATGGGGATTACAAGCGTGCGCCACCACTCCCAGCGACCACCTTTCTTATAAGTGACATTCAGAAGGCCTTGCACAGTAGGTATAAATTTCCTAAACTTAACTTTTCCTTTCATGGCTAAAACCTTAAGTGAGTTAGGAGTTGTAAGCAGAGGAGCAAAGAGCTCTTTCTACATAGGTCCTTGAAAAATTCCCAATTACACAACAAAGAGCTCTTTCTACATCACTCCTAGAAAATTTCAATTACAAAAACAAAAATTATGAAAATTTTATATTCTTCTTCGTGCTATTCCAAGCACAAATCTTAAGACATTTTTCAGTCATATTCATATCAATTTCTAGATTATTACAGAACAGCAATCTCCCCTACTCAAAGCAATTTTCAATTTCTTCCAAAGAATCATTAATATTATCATTATTATAACTGAAATCAAGAGGGATAATGGCCTTGTTTTGGCCAGCATCTTCCAGCCCTGCGGAATTTGCCTCAGCCGGGCCACACTGGCTGCCAGAGCGAGGCCTAGAGATACCCTTTTCCAGAAGCTCTAGAGGGAGTGTGTCCCCGCAGATAGTTGATCCCAGACCCTCCATGCTGAGCAGAGGACACAGGCACAGCACTCTGCCCATGGTCGGCCACCACCCCAGGTGCCCCACCATCACCCGTATGGCCCCAAAGGCCACAGGTGCTGAGGGCAACCATGTCCCAGCTGACACTCCGGGAGGCCTGGTCTCCTCTCTCAACCTCCCAGGGAGAAGGAGGACCAAGACAGTGAGAACCAGCATCACTAAACCTCTGCCCAGCCATGTCTGGAGGCCTGAAGGGTGGACAAACTGTACCCTGATGTCTTCAATACCCCAAACACACACACCCACATGCACACACACACACACACACACACACACACACACACACACACAAACATCCAGTTTTGAGAGGCTAAAATAAAGCCCCTGTAAAGCCCAGCCCTGACGCTGCCTCTGGAGGCACCAGAAAGGATGCTCTGCCTCATCATGATATCTTGCCTGATCTAATGGGGATGGAGACTATGTTGATGGCTAATAAGAACAAGCTTTGCTACTTAGGCAGAAAACAATAAAATCCTTTTCTGTCTCTGAGCTCTCAGCCAGAGCTGCAGCCAAGGTTGACCTTGGTCAGCTCAAGGTTGGCTGTCAGCCCAGCTGAACACTGAATGTTAGAAACACAGAACCTGGCCGGGCATGGAGGCACACGCGTGCCATCCCAGTACTTGGGAGGCTGAGATGAAAGGATCGTGGTTCTCGGCCAGCCTCAGCTACTGAGTGAGGCCATCCTCAGCCTCAGGAGACCCTGTTTCAAAATGAAAAGAACACTGCCTAGGGGTTTGGCCGGTGCCAGGACCAGCAGCCAGCATCGGCAAGCCATGAGGCAAGGCCGCTACTGAGGCCTCCAAGGCCGGATCGGAGCCTGCCGAGGGGTTAGACCAGTGCTGGGGCCAACGAGGCCGTCATAGGAGCCTGCCGTGAGGCAAGGCCGGTGCTGGGGCCTCCGGACAGGATCAGAGCCTGCCGAGGGGTTAGGCCAATGCCGGGGCCAACGGCAGACATCGGAGCCTGACAGGAGGCAAGGCCACTACTGGAGCCTCCGAGGCTGGGATCGGAGCCTGCCGAGGGGTTAGGCCGGTGCTGGGGCCAGCGAGGCCAGGATCGGGGCCTGCCATGAGGCTAGGCCAGTGCTGGGGCCTCCGAGGCTGGGATCAGAGCCTGCCAAGGGGTTAGGCCAGTGCCAGGGTCAATGGCCGGCATTGGAGTCTGCCATGAGGCAAGGCCGCTACTGGGGCCTCCGAGGCCAAGATCGGAGCCAGCTGAGGGGTTTGGCTGGTGTCGGGGCCAGTGAGACCAGAATCGGGGCCTCCCATGAGGCAAGGCCGCTGCTTGAGCCAGCGAGGTCTGGATCAGTCCACTGGGTAGTCAGGCCACTACTGGGGCCGTCAAGAGTGGGATCGGTACTTGCAACGCGGCATGCACAGAGAAATATCGCAGAAAATAAAAATCAGATGCTTCCCCTATTCAGCAAAAACTAGGAGGAAAGGGGCAACAAGAAGAGGTCGAGTATATAAAGGGCCCTATAGTGAAGCAATTAAGGTGACCAATCAGAGGGTATGAAATAGGGGAGGATGGAGCCTCTTTAAAACGCAGGAGGTACATAAACAAATGTATCAAGTTAATCACCAAACAAGCATGGGATGAGGGAGGGGGAGGGAATGGGATGGGGGCTGGATGAGGGCTAATTGGATGATGTGTGCTTGTATATCCTCTCAAGTCTTGTATTCCAATGTGCTATATGATTACAATGTACCAATTAAAAAATAAATTTTTTTAAAAAATTTAAAAATAAATTTTAAAAAAATGAAAAAAATAAAGGCAGCGGAGGCAGTGCCGTTCCTGCTGTATGACAGGGTCACAGCTGGGAAGAGAATTCCACAGCGATTGAAGACTCTTCCATTATGACTTGGAATCCTACGAAATGGAGTGCTCCATAGACTCAATGATGCCTCATGATTTTAGTTTTAATAATGACAATATTAAAGGTTCTTTGGGGGAAATTGAAAATAGCCTTGAATGGAGACTGCTGTTCTGTAATAAATTGAGAAACTGATATGAATATGACTGGAAAATGTCCTAAGATTTGTGCTAGGAATAGCACTAAGAATATGTCTCAGCCTCTCAGTTACTGGGATCACTAGAATGTGGCACACGCCACACATCTGAGTCCTCATTTGCTACAAGGAAAACCAACCTCCACACCATGTGCCTTCAGGACAGGAGACACCTAGAAATGGAGTGACAGGCACTCTGGAAGAAACTAAGTCACACTTCATTTCTTCTTCTTGTGCATTTGTTCTGGAAGTTAGAGCAATGAATTTCTATTGCTGAGATATCTGGATGAGGTCTCCTAATTTACACTTGTAAACACATGACTGGCAGGCACTCAGGTGACCTGGAGCTGCTTTGAAAGCACAGGAATCTCCCAACCCTTATTGCTAATGGCATCTTCCTTTGCCCTAAACACCATTCTCGTCTGGCCACTAACCTCCTGAGATCAGCCTTGTTCTGCATAAAACACTCCCAAGATGTTCCTACCGTGGGGCCTCTGTGCTGCTTTTGTTCTGACTGGGGTCTTCTTTACCACGATTCCTACCATGGCTCCTTCCTCTCTTCCTCCCTGAGCTCTCCCTGAGGGCCGCTCTATGTCACTCCCTCTGCACCCGCCCCACTCACTTTTCCTCAGAGTGCCCACACTGCGCTGTGTTCTCTCCCTCACTCTGTTCTGCAGTGGAAACGAAGGGACGGATGTGGAGCGGAGTCTCCGCTCTCCTGTAACCAAGGCCTCAGATACTGCTCAGGCAAGAAACGTTTGCCCTCCTGCATGGATCTGTCGCATCTTCTGGCCTAGGGCTTCTCAGCCCTGCTGGAGCCCCATCCACGTTGGCATGGCATCTCCAGGCAGGGTTCAACCCAGCTGTGGCCTCTTCTCCCAGGAGAACCCTCACTCGTCACCTTGCTGTGTAGGGGGGGCATTCACGGTCACTCTTGCGCAGAGGCTCCAGGCGTTTCTCAGCACACTCTAGTTGTGGTGACAGCGGGGTCCTCTCCAAGGTGAATTCTGAGCAAAGCAGCAGCTAAGGCCACACATAATGCGGAGACGGCCAGTGTGCTGTGGCCAGTCTAGGCGGGACAGCTCTAACTACACAGAATGGGAGTGTGCACATTTGGGCATGAGTCCATTAGAGCAACCTAATTATTCTGTTGTATGTTCCTAATGTCTTTAATAAATTTGTATTATTTAATTTTGGTTTTCAGTCTTTCATCTTATTTTTTGTTTACAGGTTGGCTCATCCTAAACATCTAGGAATGGCCGGGCGTAGTGGCGCACGCTTGTAATCCCTGCACCTGGGAGGCTGAGACAGGAGGATCGCACAGGTTCAAAGCCAGCCTCAGCCACTTAGTGAGGCTCTCAGCAGCTTAGTGAGACCCTGTTTCCAGATAAAACATAAAATAGGTCTGGGAGTATAGCCCGGAGGTAGAAAGCCCTTGGGTTCCACCCCCAGTACCACCAAAAAAAATAAATTAATAAAAAATAAACATCTAGGAATAAAAACTAGCTTCTTATGACATATAATTTCTATAATACCTATGCAAATTCCTCTAAGAGCACAGCCTGAATTTTCCATATGACACAGAAGAGGCTCTGCATTACTGCAAACTACAAAAGCAGTAAGAGCTTTTGATAAAAATGGGTCCAAACGACGAGTGAGGCAGAGAAAACGTGTGCTTCACTGGGCGAGCCAAGCTTGCAGATGGACTTCCGGAGGACACAGGAATAAAGGTCCAATTTCCCTTTTTTTTTAGTATTCAGGGTAGAATCCAGGGACATTCTACCTCTGAGCTTCATTCTCCATTCACAGCCCAATCTTATTTTTGTTTCCCCAGCTCTGAGGATGGAACCCAGGGGCATTCTACCTCAGAGCTACATCCCCAGCCCTAGTTTTTTATTCTTTATTTTTAAACAGGGTCTCCATAAGTTGTGGAGGGAGTGCCTCACTAGGTAGCTGAGGCTAGATGCAAATCAAGGATCCTCCTGTCTCAGCCTCCCAAGTACTGGGATTACAAGTGTGCACCACCACACCTGACTCCAAAAAACATTTCTTAAAATGCAGTGGATACTGAGAGAGTTTATAAGGAATTTAAGAGTATTTTGACAAATTAGTCATTTTAGGATAAACTCAGCATGAAAATTAACTAGATCAGCCACATGGAATGTTTTACTTACTATTTTTTCATTTAGTTTTGTTTTTAACTCTAAACATTCACAAAATGGGCCACAATTATTTTATCTCCAGATTTCTTGGTCATGGTTTAGGAAAAATCACACAGTAGCCTAGAAAGACATTGGGCCTTGGCATTCAGGTCAGGGGAGATAGCAGCTAGAGACCCTGAACTCCTGTATCAGGAGGACTCCAAGACGCAGTGTACTGTGCCTCAGGGGCAGAGTTCTGAGTTGTGGCTGAATTCTCCTCAAACTGTGTCCTGCTGCTGTGATACCTACAAGCCACACGGGTGTCTGCTCACGTGTTAGGGTCGCTTGTGTGCTGAGGGCTGCTATGCCCTTGATGTTCAGGAAGAACAGTCGGCAGGGCCTGGGTGCCGGGGAGACAGACTTGCTTCACTAGGGCCATAATTTCTGTGACTATACATACAAATGCTGGACAACCCTTACTGTTTACAGCCCCATAAGTCAGTCTCAGGTTGGATCATTTGGACTTTGTGTGAACGTCATACTTAGCTTTGAACTCTAGGTGTTTAAAATTCCCATGTAGTTTCAGGAAGATAACCTTAGAAAACTGGAACTTCATGAGATACTCTAGTATTAAACATGCCCTTCATATATAAAATAGGTTCATAATGTTGAAAACAGTTTACATTGGAATCTCTAGACATAAATGTATTGCTAACTGCAATGAAATTTAAGAAAGTTGTATAAAGGAGAATAAGAAAATATTTCTATTACTATGCATGAGGGATACTGAGAAAGAGATAAGGAAAAGATTAACTACAAGGAAAATATAATATCAAGGTGTGCGGCAGACATTCGGCTTTAAACCTGAAAATAAGTTAAATACGACATCCCAGTCTTTCTGTTTTTCAGTTTCTAACTCCCTCCCACCCACCCCCCCACACACATTTTGGTAAATTCCTTTTTAGAGTACTAAGAATAAGCTACTTTCTATTTTCAGTATACTAGTGATTCTGTGTTATTATCAAGCAAGATGTTTACACAAAGGGATCATGACTGTCGTGGTGTCATAGCATCTGCAAACTAGTCCTCCAATTCTGAAGTAAAAAGGGGGGTAATTAACAAACCTACTGAGTTCTTGCTCTTACATACTCGCTAGGCTTTAACATGCATCTAAAAATTAGTTACAGTTTTCTTAAGACAATGTTCAAGGAAAACATGCAAATGTAACCCACATGTTAGCTTTGATATTTGTCCTCTAGGTCCTATCAGATTACCATTTCACACTTACAAAATGACAACCTTCCGTGCTGTGTCACTTAAAGAATACCAAAGTTTTGCTTGTCTGGTTGAAAATAAGATCGTTCCCACTTTATGATGTCCAGATGGGGTATACTCTCTCCCCTAAAACTATTGCCTTTAATAAATTACACAGTTGTTTGGATTTTTTTCTGAAAAATGACACTTATTCAACTTGTTAAACCAAATCGTCTACTAATTGAAATAAATGTAAACAGTATACGCAAAAATGCCTAAGGGTGCATACAAGCAATCTTAACTCAAATGACAAATACTATATGATGAATGATGCCATTCAATTTTTTTACTAATCTATCTGGGCCTTGATCTTTGCGATTGTATTCTGATATATAAAGCAATTACAAAATATACATGAGAACAACTAACTCTGCATACAGCAAAACTAGCAAATAGCTTTTATTAATAAGTTGCCAAGATATTCACAATGAGAGATGTGTACATACATACTCTAGTTCCTGACTTCTCTTCTGAAATACATGCTTAATTGTCATGGTTTCGATATGGAATGTCCCTCAAAATTCCACATGTTGAAAACATGGTTCCCCAGGGTGGCAAGGTTCAGAGGGAGAGCTTTTAGGCAACTATTAGATCCTGATGCTCTAATCTCATCAGTGCATGAATTCATTTGATAGGCTAATAATTTATTTTACAGAACTGAGATTATAACCCAGAGGCATTCTACCTTTGAGCTACACCCCTAGCCCTACTTTTTACTCTTTACTTGGAACGAGGGTCTCAGTAAGTAGTTTAGGCTGGCTGTGAACCTGTGATCCTCCTATCTCAGCCTCCCAACGACTGGGATTATAAGTGTGCGCTACCACATCCGGCTCTGATAGGCTAATAATTTTAATGGCCTACTACCGTGCAAAAGTGGAGACTTGACTGGAGGAAGCAGGTCCCAAAGGACCCCTTAGAGATTACATCTTCTCCCTCTCCCTCTCCCTCTCCCTCTCTCTCTCTTCCTCCCTCCCTCCCTCCCTCCCCCTCCCTCTCCCTCTCTTCCTTCCCTCCCTCCCTCCCCCTCCCTCCTTCCCTCTCTCCCCTTCCGTGTGTGTCTCTCTCTTCCTCCCTCCCTCCCCCTCTCTCCCTCCCTCCCTCCGTTGTCTCTCTCCCCCTCCTCCTCCCCCCTCTCTCTCTCCCTCTCTCTCCTGGCTTCCATGAGCTGAGCAGCCTCCTCTTCTGCCACAGGATCACAGCTCCATGATGTTCTGTCTTGTCTCAGCCCAAAGCAATGGAGCCAGACAACCACAGCCTGATACATCTGTAACTGTGAGCCAAAATAAACCTTCTCTGCTCCAAGTTGTTTTTCTCAGGTATTAGTCTCAGTGATGAAAGGCTGACTAAAGCGCTACTAAACCTAGGCTTACAACTCCAGATGGCAACCATCAGCCGAGCTGAGCTTTCCAGTTTGCCAGTCACCACCATGCCACATTGCTTCCCTGACACGGAGACCCAGTGCCAAGTGCCACTCATCACCATTATCCCACTGTTGTTTTTCTTGAAGTAGAGAACTATTTCCCTGTATTTTTGTCTCCATCAAAAGTAGAAAGATACAGCAAGATGCTATCAAGAGTTTTACACTCTCTGCTTGCTTCTAATCATGTGCATCCACTGACTTTTGAGTTCGCAATCTTTGTTCCACAGGAATGGGTCAATCTGAAAGTCAAGAGGTACCAACCAGATAAAAGTCTTATTCATGTGACAAGGGTAATCAAGAAGATGGCACTCCACGTACAGAATAAAAAGGAATTCAGAGCCAATAAGATTTTTCCATAAAAAGTTAAGACTCTTCAGAATACTTCCTATATAATGTTTTTGGAGTTGCCATAACAAAATGCCACAGATCATCGAGTGCCTTTAAAAAACAGAAATTTGTTCACAGTTCTAGAGACTGGAAGTCCACAGTCAGTGTACGAGAAGTTCTTCTGAGGGCTCCCTCCTTGGTCTGCAGACAGATGGCTGCCTTCTGTGGCCTCTTCATATGGCCTTCCTTCTGGCTGTGCATGCATCCCTATGCTGCTGGCTCTTTGTATATCCTACTCTTCTTGTATTACATATAAGGGCACCAATCAGGTTGGAGTAGGACCACCACCCTGACAGGCTTGTTTTAATTTAATTACTTCTTTAAAGGCCCTAACTTGAAAAAGAGTCATGATCTGACGTTCTGAGGGTTAAAGTTTTAACACATGAATTTGGGGGGATGCAATTTAATCCCTAACTTAGTCTATACAGATAGCATGCTCTTTATTTCTTCAGACATTGTTCCTCCTTCTCTTCATCCTCATCTTGTCCAATCATCCAATCTCCTCCATCTCTTTATCTCTCTCTTCCTCTCTCTCTCCTCCCCTTTCTCTCTCTCCTTCTCTCTCTCTCTCTCTCTCTCTCTCTCTCTCTCTCTCTCTCTCTCTCTCTCTCCTCCCCCTTTCCCTCTATCTCCACCCTCTGATTCTAGAATTCTAAATTTTTATATGTTAGAATGTGTGATACTAGCCGGGCGTAGTGGCACATACTTGTAATCCCAGCATTCGGGAGGTAGAGTCCAGAGGATCTCGGTTCCAGACAGCCTCAGCTACTTAGTGAGGTCCTTCAAAACTCGGTGAGACCCTGTTTCAAAAATAAAAGACTAAAAAATAAATAGGACTGGAAGTGTAGCTTAGAGGTAGAATGCCCCTGAGTTCCATCCTCAGTACCACACACACAAAAAAAGAATATGTGATACTATCCCAAAACTCTTTTATTGCCTGTCTATTATGTGTTTTGCTTTGTTTTGTTTTCATTCTATTTTTCTCTTTGCATATCAATTTATTTCTATAAATCTAGCTCTAAACTTACTAATTCTTCCTTCAGCTCAAAATTCATTGAATAGTTCTGGAGCTTCGTCAAATCTATTAATTAGCCTTTAAAAGCATTCTTTAGAGAAAAATAAAAATTTCAGCTTTACATGAAAATCAATTCCAGTTTTTTGTCCAAAACACCTAAGATTAAAGACAAATAAGTAAGATTTTAGGTAAATATTTTATGTTGAAGGAATTTTTTTTTTTTTTTGGTACTGGGGTTCCTGGAAGCCCTTTTACCTCTGAGCTACACTCCCAGACCTATTTTTTAATATTTTTTATTTGGAAATAGGGTCTCTTAAGCCAGCAAGGCTGGCTCTGAACCAGTGCGATACTCCTGTCTCCGCCTCCCAAGAGTGGGGATTACAAGCGTGCACCACCATGCCCCGTGAAGGAATTTTTAAATAAGACATGAAAAACAAACATCATAAAGAGAAAGAGAGATACATTTGATTCTATTAAAACTAAGAAATTTTGTCCATCAAAAGACACATAGAGTAGGAAGATAAGTCCTAACTGGTAGAAAAAGATAGAGAAGAAAAAAAGGGGTGAAATATTTAAACTTCAAAAGAAGAAATTTGAATAGTCAATAATTATGAATGGGTACTTTGAAATGCAAATTAAAAGCACAAAGAGCTATCATTATATTTGTACCAGATTTGAAATAAAACAGAATATTGGAGAAAATATGGATGTGATGTCAAAATTCATACACTACGGGTAGAAGTACAATAATTTTGGAAGAAATATTTAGCAGTACCTAGAAAATTTGAAGACACGCATTCCCTCTGATCAGATGGTTCTAGATATATACACCAGATAAATTTTTGTCCCAGAAGATTTGTAGCAGCACTGCAAAAAAAAAAAACTGGCCACAGCTCAAATGAATAACAGAAAAAATAAATTGTGTATATGCATGGAGTGGAATCATACACTACAATGAAACTAGGGATGTATCAGTAACATGCACTAATAAATTTCAATAACATAACTGAGAAAAGGAACAAGTAATATATAGTATAATTCCATTTTATTAAGGTAAAACAGAAAAGAAAATGCAATGGAATTTAATGTTTCATACCTTAGTAATAACAGTATAAAGTGCATAAGAAATGAATTATCAAATTTAATTATGTTTGAGAGGTAGATTTTTTTTTTTTTTTGGTAGTACTAGGGGTGGAACCCAGAGGCTTTCTACCTGTGGGCTATACTCCCAGACCTTTTTTATATTTTATTTGGAAACAGGGTCTCACTAAGTTGCTGGAAGCCTCACTAAGTAGCTGAGGCTGGCTTCGAACCCATGGGATCCTCCTGTCTCAGCCTCCCAAGTGCGGGGATTACAAGTGTGCGCCACCACGCCTGGCTGAGAGGTAGATATGGGTTTCTTTTTTCTTTTTTTTTTTTTTTTTTTTTTGGCGGTACTGGGGGTGGAACCCAGGGGCTTTCTACCTCCAGGCTATACTCCCAGACTTATTTTTTAGGCTTTATTTGGAAACAGGGTCTCATTATGTTCCAAGTGCCTCACTAAGTAGCTGAGGCTGGCTTCGAACCTGCGCGATCCTCCTGTCTCAGCCTCCCAAGCGCGGGGATTACAAGAGTGCGCCACCACGCCCGGCTAGATATGGGTTTCTAACAGTGGGGAGCATAAAGAAAATCTCTAAAAAATAGCAATATTTTATTTCATAACCTAGGTGAAGGATTCAAGAGTGTTTGCATTATTATGTTGTTATTATTTGATTTAACATATTTAATCACCATTCTGCATATGTAATGTTGGGTACAATAGTGTGTGTGTGTGTGTGTGTGTGTGTGTGTGTGTGTGTGTGTGTGCGTGCGCGCACGCGCACGCGTGTGGGTGTGTGTGTGTTGTTGTTGTTGAGGATTGAACCCAGGGCATTCTACCTCCAAGCTACACTCCCAGCCCTATATTTTCTATCTGTAAACAGGATCTTGCTAAGTTGCTGAAAGCCTCACTAAGTTGCTGAGACTGGCTTTGAATTTGTGATCTTCCTGTCTCAGCCTCCCAGGTACTAGACTACAAGCATGTCCCATGCCCAGTTGGTTAAAATATTTTTTAATTAAAGTCCTCAGTTATCATATATCTATCTATTGGTTAGAAAGGTAATAGTCTAAAGAGAGAAGATTATTAAATAAATTATAATATTGTTTGTGCAAGTGATACTGGGGATAGAACTCAGGGGCATTCTACCTCCAAGCTACTCCCAGCCCGATTTTCTATTCTTTGTTTTGAAACAGGGTCTCACTGAGTTACGAAGGGCCTCACAACTTGCTGAGGCTGGCTGCGAACCTGTGATCCTCCTCTGTCAGCCTCCCAAATTTTAGGATTACAAGTGTGTGCCACCACGCCAGCAATAAATTATAATATATTGACACAAATACATTATATACTATATAGCATATCCTGATATCCACATCCACATGAATGCATTATACATCAGTTTAAAAGAATAAGGTAGCCGGGCGTGGTAGTGCACGCTTGTAATCCCAGCACTTGGGATTTTCTAGCCCGGAGGTAGAAAGCCCCTGGGTTCCACCCCCAGTAGCACACACACACACAAAAAAAGAAGGTATATCTATTTAAACTCATATATCAATATATCTAAGATATATTAAGTGAAAATAACAAGTTGTATAAATTCCATTTATGCAAAAAATTCTGAATTTCAAACAAATAAAACTATAGATATATTCACATATAAATTTGTAAAGTTATACAATAAGTTCAGAAAAATAATAAGTCACCAACTTTCCATAATGGTACCTTTACAGAAAGGACTAAAGCAGGGTAGAGGTAGAAATGGATGAGGGAAAGATGGAGAAATCTATTAGGAACTTACTTAGCTGGTTTTACTTGCCTGTTTTAAAATAAAAGATAGTATTATACATTGGTTGTTTCTTTTGTGAAAAGTATAGTACTTCATTCTGCCAATGAACGATTATGTGTTCTGGGAAATATAACATCTCTGTAAACAACTGAGAATCAAAACAAAAGGTATGAAACAATGGTATTTGGACCCTGTATACAGATAGCACAAGACTATGATCTGTGTGAGAAGGAAAACCAGTGGTATGAGCTCTGGAATTAGAGGAGAGTTTCTAGATTGCAGTAAATGGATGGAGAACCCAAACAGGAGGGGGACCACAATTTCCTTTTTATGAGTTGTGGAGACAAAGGTGGGAAGGTCAATGTGACTAGCATTTGAGGAAAAGGTAGAACTGCACAGAAAGCTCCCAGCACTGAAGAGGGATGCTCTCAAGTCTTTGAGAAACACCCCTACAGGTATGGTGCCAAACTTTAGAAATCAGTATGCTCAATAATTTCCATAGCTCTCACAAAGGCTAAGAAGAGTTCATCTTCCAGTTCTAAATCACTTGAGGGACAAGATCTCGTAATACACAGGGAGCGAGTCCTCAGGAGGAAGGTGGACAAATGGTGATGCTAATGAGGAGAGTCCAGGCTTCACAGGACCCGCCCTAAGACAACCTAAAAGAAGCCTGGAAGTGACTAAACTGATGTACAAGAAACAGCATGCCAAACAAATCCAACTTGCTTTCAAGAGTTTGAATAAAATCTAGCACAAGGCAAGCATAAAATCCATTATGACCAGAATCCAACAAAAATTATCACCATGGCAATTTAAAAAAAAAAACATTAGGAGAAAATTCAACCAAGAGTAAGTGACTCAAAAATAATAAAAATAATGAAATTGATAGAGAGGACTTAAAAGTACTATTAAAAATGTGCTTTGTACATTCCGGGATACAAAGGAAACTAAACAGGGTAAGAAGAAAAGTGGAAAATATAAAAAAAATGAACCTCTAGTGATGTGTATTTTAAAAATACACCAGAGAGGATTAAACAGTACCAAAAACAATTACTGACCTTGATCAAATAAAGTGTAGAAGAATTTTTTTAAATGTGAGAGTAAAATATATCTTTAGTGAGTGTTTAAGGAATATCAACCAGTCAAATATAGCTAACTGGAGTCCCAGCAGGGAATAAAAGAAGGTATCGAATTGAGACAGAAAAAAAATACAAATTTGAAGACATACTGGCAAAAAAAATACAAATTTAATGAAAAATATAAATTCATAAATTCAAAAAGATGAACAAACCCCAAGCAGAGCAGAGATAGAAAACCATACCAAGGTCCATCAAAACAAAAAATTCACAGGGGACTTCTCAGAAAACATGCAGGCTAGGATAAAATAGAGAACTTTAAAATACTACACACACAGCCGGGCGTGGTGACACACGCTTGCAATCCCCGCTCTTGGGAGGCGGAGACAGGAGGATCCCGCAGGTTCAAAGCCAGCCGCACTGGCTTAAGAGACCCTGTTTCCAAAAATAAAAATAAAAAAAAGGATAAAAGAGGTCTGGGAGTGTGGCCCGGAGGTAGAAGGGCTTCTAGGAACCCCAGTACCACCAAACACACACACACACACACACACACACACACACACACACACACACACAAAAAAAAAAAAAAAAAAAAAAAACACTGTCAACCTAGACTTTTGTACCCAGCATACTCATTTTTCAAAACTGAAGTCAAAGAAGATTTTAAGGAAACAAAAGCTTGGAAACTTATTTGTCAACAGACATGCATTATGGGAAATTTCAAAGAAGCTTTTTAGGCAGAAGGAAATGATATCACATAGAAATTTAGATGTACACAAAGGGATGAAGAGCAACGGAAATGATAAAGAGAAAAGGCTTTTAGATGCTCTTTAATCTCTTTGAAACAAAGCTGACTGTCCAAATAGTAAGGAGATGGTGTTGTTGTGAGGTTTTAACGTATGTAGAAACAAAGATAAATGCTTTCCCCCTAAAATAAGAAACAAGGTAAGGATCTCTGCTCTTACTAGTTTCTGTTCAACATTATATTGGATGTTCGACCAGTGCCCTGAGGGATGGAAGAGAAAGATATACAGAATGAAAATGAAAAAGTAAATTGTCTTTCTTGACAGATGACTTGATGGCACAGACAGAAAATTTTAAGAAATGTACAAACAGCTACTACACATCCAAAAAGTTAGTGTAGCAAGATCACAGGATACAAGATCAATATACAAAAACTAATTGCATTTATATATACTAACAATAAGCATTAAAAATGTAAATTGTATCATTTGCAATAGTACCAAAAGTCATGAATATGAATACAATACTTAGACATTTGTCCAAAGACATAAAATCTGGGCGTGGTGAAGCAGGCTTGTAATCCCAGGATTTGGGAGGCTGAGACAGGAGGATCGCAGTTAGTAGACAGCCTCAGCTACTTAGTGAGGCCCTTTGCAACTCAATGAGACCCTGTTTCAAAATAAAGAATAAAAAATAGAGCTGGGGTGTATCTCAGAGGTAGAAAGCCCCTGGATTCCATCCCCAGTTCCACAAAAAAAGTATTGTTGAGATAAATTTAAAAATATCTAAATAAACATGTTATTAATTAAAGATCTAAATAAATAATAACTAAATTACATGTTCATCATTGAAAAAACTTGAAATTGCTAATATACCATCTTTCCCATATTGATCTAAAGATTTAATGAAATATCAATCAAAATTACAGCAAAATTTTTGTAGAAACTGGTAAACTAATTATAGAATTTATAAGGAATCCAGGTGTGGTGGCGCACACTGGCTATCCTAGCATTTGGGAGGCTGAGACAGGAGGATCGGGGTTCGCGGCCAGCCTTAGTTACTACTTAGTGAGGTCCTTTGCAACTCAGTGAAACCCTGTTTCAAAATAAAGGATAAAAAAATAGGGCTAGGGGGTGTAGCTCATAAGTAGAAAACCTCTGGGTTCCATGCCCAGTATCACACACAAACACACATACACACACACACACACACACACACAGAAGAATTTATAAGTAAGTGTTTAATGGCTGGAACTGCTAAAATAAAATTGAAAATAAAGAACAAAGTAAATGTTCAGTACTTAATTCAAGACTATAAAGGTACATAATTAAGAAAGTAAGTTGGCAGTTTTAGGAAGATAGACATATAGATCAATGGAACAGAGAATCCAGAAACAGACCTACTCAGAGATGTCATGGTTAGTCAATGAGAAAAAGATAGGTTTTTTTCAACAAACAGTTGAAACACTTGTATGTTCTTGTAGAATAATAATGAACTTAAACACTTGCTTTCATAATACTCAGAAATTAACTCCAAAAGCATCATAGATTTAAGCATGAGAGCTAAATCTATAAAACTTTCCCAAAGTAAGCTTATTTGTGAAATACATTTGTGACCACAAATTAAGCAAATATTTTAAAAATAAGACGCAGAAAACACAAAACACAAAAGAAAAATATGATGAATTGGACTTCATAAAGTTAAAAGCATCTGGCCTTTTAAAATAGACTAGAAAATGACCAGATAAGCCACAAATGAAGAAAATACTTGAAAAATATGTATCTGATGAAGGACTTGTCTCTAGATCATACTTAAAAACATGATTCAATCATCAAAGACAACTTTACTTTTTAAATGAGTTAAAGATACGAACAAGGGCAATATGAGAGGTAAATAGGCATTTTTCCTGGTGTAGGTAGAATTTAACAGATGAACAGAATCTGGTGTTGGTGAGAATGTCACGTAACTGAAACTCATATATTGCTGGGAGAATGCAAAATGACATAGCCATCTTGGAAGACATTCTGGCACAAACTTGCCAGGCCGTATAGAAGCTCCTCATAGGTATTTTCTATGAGAAATGAAAATGTGTTTCTACACAGTGTTTTGTAGGCAAAATCCAAAGCCACTTTATTCGTAATAGTCAGTGACCAGAAATAACCCAAATGCCCATCAACTAGTGAACAAATAAGCTTGCTGTGGTATATCCACACATGGAACACGATTCAACAATAAAAGAAACAAACTCCTGCCTTCAATAATAAGGATGAATCTTACAAGCAATTTGCTAAGTGAAAGAAGCCCAAACAAACAACCCTATAGCTGCATGGTTTCATGTATATGAAATAAAGGAAAAGGAAAAATTTTAAATGATGGAGAGTACATTAGTGATTGCCTGGATGCAGGAGGAGATTCTGAAAGTCAAAGAGGCATGAGTTCAATATGGGCGTGATAGAAATGTCCTGTATCTTGAATATAATAGTATAATAAAATAATGAATGACTGTACATATTTGTGAAAATTCATTGAGTTGCACACTTTAAAGGAGAATATAGATCCAGGCATGGTGGCGCACGCTTGTAATCTCGGTACTTGAGAGGCTGAGTGAGAGGGTCTGGGTTCGTGGACAGCCTCAGCTTCTTAGTGAGGCCCTTTGCAACTTAGTGAGATCCTGTTTCAAAAATAAAGAATAAAAAATTGGGCTGGGGGTGTAGCTTGGAGGTTGAATGTTCCTAGGTTCAATCCCCAGCAACACACACACACACACACACACACACACACACACACACACACTAGTTAATTTAAAAGGGGATAACCCGGGAGTGGTGGCGCACGCTTGTAATCCCAGCACTGGGGAGGCTGAGACTGGAGGATCGCAGTCCGTGGACAGCCTCAACTACTTAGTGAGGCCCTCTGCAACTCAGTGAGACAGGTTTCAAAATAAAGAATAAAAAATAGGGCAGGGCTGTAGCTCAGAGGTCGAATGTTCCTGGTTCCATCCCCAGACCTGCAAAATAAATAAATAAAATAAAAATAAAAAAATAAAAAGGGGCATATAATTATATGTAAATCAGCTTTGGGGGCAAGACCTGATTTTTATTTTAAAGTTTCAAGAGATGTGTAGGAAAATCAGGCCTACAGCCACAATATAAATGTGCAGTGCAGCAGGCATGGGCTACCTCTAGAATCTTTGGACCTTTGCCTTATTATACCTGCTGCAGCTGTTGGACTGATTCATTGGCTCTGCTTGCACTTACACTTAAAAATACTAGGAGTAGACTCTATGCCTGTTATGGTTTGAATATACAATGTCCCTCAGGAAAGACCATATATTGACAATGCAAAAATGTTCAAAGATGAAATAATTGAATCTGTTCTTTAATCTCATCAGTGGATAAACGAACTAAAGGGTTAATCATTTGAATGGATTTACTGGGTGGTAACTTAGGCTGTTGGGACATGGCTGGAGACAGAGGCTCACTGGGGATGTGGCGTTGGGGACTGGATCTGTCCCTGGTCTCTTCTAGCCATTCACTCTCTACTTTCCTGCAGCCATGCAAAAATTAACAGCCTCGTGGTCCAGCGGTACCTGCCGCGGCTCACCCTTGACTGCAAGCATCGTGCACAGCTACAGGCCTTCATACGGTGGCCTTGGTGAAATGACTGGACCTTGGAGCTAAAGAGGAAACCCCTCGCCACCAGAGCGCCAGTTCCCAACACCCACTCTTCCAGGCTCCTGCCTTCTACTCAAAATCCCTAGCTACCAGGGCAATGTCACCCTGCAGGTCTTCTCTCAGGGCAGATGAGAGGAAGTAATCCATCCCCCTTCACACACACACACACGCACACACACACATGCGCGCACACACACACACACATGCCACTGCCATCTCTGCTTTTGAAATGACTCCAGGAGTGCCAGATGTACAGACTTTTCCAGAAGGGTGCCGGAGGAGAGCACAGCACCCTGAGAGCACAAGGCTCCCTGATTAGACAAGGAATACAAGAGCCCCTCCATTCATCACCTCGAGGTAGACTATTAAATCTCTGGAAGCCTTCCATGCGTTCGGTAACGGAGATCCATTATGCCCTCCCTCAGGTTTCATTGAACTCCAGCAAACTAACATATGGTGAGTGAGCTCTAATGGAATTCCACACCACATGCAGGCCCGCACAGAGCTCCGTGCTGGAGGGGAGCTGGCCCCAAGCAGCCTTTGATGGCAGCCTCTTCGAGTGGTTTCTGCAACAGGCGTGGGGAATTTGTTCTATTTTTTAGTAAAGTATTTGGCAAGGAATGTAGAAAGCTTCCTCTGTCCCCAGCTCTTGGAGGAACTTAGTAGCTGACCTTAGGCAAGTCTCTTGCCACCCCCCACCAACACCAAACCTCTTTCCTCCTGTGCAAAATAGCCACAGGCAATGCCAGTTGTCTATGTCACAGGTATTGTGTCAGAAAACTGCTCAATGGACATAGCAGTGTTTTGGAAAGCATTTCAGCTTTGTATAATATCCACTCCTCTGGATTCCCCATCTCTAGCCCTTGTTTATACATTCATTATACAGAAGCCAACCATGTTCTCCTAAGGAGGATTTTGAAATGAAAGTGCAAATCAGATCATTGATAAAGTTGATTACCAAGAAAATGTATTCTCTATAACAACTCACAGATTCACTCTAGGGCTACTTCCATTTCAGAAGGCATGCCTTTCAAAATAAAAAAAACTTTTCTTTTCTTTCTTTCTGCTTCCCCCTCCCCACAAAAAAAAGTGATTACAGAGTAGAAGCCATGCTGATGATTTTGACTGATCAACTGGAGAAATTTAGATAAATTTGGCTTTTCATTAACTGCAGCTGTTGTTTCTTTCGGTGCTTTAATGCAATTTATCATTTGAACGTGCTAGCTGAGGAGTGTTGTTGGTTTTATTTGCCTCCATTCATTAATCCTAACAATATTAATCCAATTTCTATAGTTAGCCTTTTTAATATGTCTCTTTCCATCAAACATGGTGGTGCATGCCTGTAATCCCAGTCCTTGGGAGGCTAAAACAGGAGGATAGCAGGTTCAAGACCAGCCTCAACAATTTAGCAAGACCCTCAGCAACTTAGTGGCCAGGGTAAAAAAAAATAAAAAGAGCTGGGAGTATAGTTCCTAGGTAAAATGCCCCTGGGTTCAATTTCTAATAACAAAACAACAAAAAAGTACCTTTTCCTCTCTTTTCAGTTGTTCTTACTTGAAAAGTTTTGCTTACAGATTACTTCCCTCTCTCTTTTTCTCTCTCTCTCTCTCTCTCTCTCTCACACACACACACACACACACACACCCCTATCAACAAACTCTCATTCTAATCCCAATCTAGCTCTTACGACCTGAAGTTTCAAGTGCAAAAGTTCAAAACCCCCTTTAGGGAGCTCTCAGTTTCCCCACTTGATCCCAGCCCCTCACCACCCCACCCACTCCTTTTCTTAGAACTCTGTTGAAATGGGTCACCAACTTGAAACACACAGCAGCAGGACCTTCCAAACTCAGTGAGATTTCCAGCTCCAGAACACAAAAGGAAAGTGGAGTTCCACATGACTTGTCCATGCATGAGAGCTGTGAAGTGATAAACACCTCTAAACAGTATAGACGTATTTAAATTAAACTATTATTCATTGACCCAGGATGATGACTCACGGGCATGAAGCAGGAGGATATAGCTTCAGAACTTGCTTCCTGTTAATGTTCTAAGAGTAATGTGATGCTAGTCTTTATGTGGTTTCTCATTATTCTTAGAAGTTTAGTTACCATTTTAATTATTATATTGTTTCTCTCGGAAGAGGAGGAGGAGAAGACAGGCTGCGCTTGCTTTTTTTTAACATCATGATGGATTAAACGTCAAGAATAATTAAATGCCACGGAGTGGTAGCCAACAATTGAGTGCTGACATCTTTTAGGAGAACCCACCCAGGAAAGAAGAAAATAGAAACATCTTAGCATCTCTTGTGTCTTTCCTGACTACATTTATGTAGGCGGGGATCCCGGCATCTTAAACTAAAATAAAAGAAAGAGCAGAGCCTCTGCAAGCTAATAATTATTCTGTGTTTGAAATGAGAGTGTTCAGAAGAGCCAGACACTTATGTCGTAACATTTTCCAAAGAAAAAGAAGCTGGGGTTTGCCCTGGTGCAGTGTGGCAAATGGAAACAACAAAAAATGTGGGTCATCCCGAGACTTCAGAAACGGGAGGGGGCCATTTTCAAAGGATGTGATTCTGAGGTTCTGAGGGAGAAAGAAGGCAAGGAAACAAGAGAGATGTTGGCTAATTCATCAATACTTGATGAACTAGGCTCTATTTCCAGTCCTGTTAAAGAACCAACCTCAAACAAAATTGTTAGCATATGGCTGAGCAAGAACACTACGAGGTAGATGATCTAAAAAATGCTCCCTGCAACCTTCAAATCTCTTATGAAAACCAGGAGATCAAGGGCGGTATTATTGAGAAGGACCTGGAGGTTCAAGTTCACTTTGAAATGTTGAAGGCAGTCATTTCTAAGATGTTCTACTCATTCCGATAAGTAAAGACATCTTTTCAACACACGTCGGTGATTTTATTCAAGCACCAAAACTGGCCCCTCTAAGAGTAGCCAAATCTGTGAGACAAATGGTCGGCAGAAAATGTGTTACCCTCTTTCTACCAGCACCCAACTCTCTGTGAAGAGCAGCTTATTAGTTCTTGTGTCTACCGCAGCAAGAGTCTCAATTCCCCACAGAACGTGAGTGGTAACTAATATCTCCACTGCATGGCAGACACATGTGCCCGTCTCTTTTGCCTCATTTTTTTTATTTCCTCTTTCCCCATAACCCTGTCTTCCTTAATATTCAGGGACTGGCTTGTGAGTCTGTGTTTCTGGTTCATCCCCTTCTCAACAGCACGTGTTTTCTGTGGCCAGCTACTCACCCACAAGTCATGGACAAAGTAACAAACTGATCAAAAGCCCTGCCCACCAAAACAAGAAGGGCCAGGCCAGATGCTGTGGACTCTTCCCAAGGAAGCCAAGACCCAGAGTCATGAGGGAGCCTGACAGAAGCAGGAGGAGCAGCCCAGGGTCCAGTCAATGTCACTGCAAAGTCAAATTCTTAAACACCATCACCAAAGCACACTTGTCATTTCCTCTAAGAGCCACTACTTAAACACCTGATGGTAGGATGCGCCCCAAAGATTCCCAGGAAAGATGAAAAGGGAAGCTTCGAGGTGGTGGATGTTGAAGTTGATACGACCATCTGGAACAGCCTGGTAGAGGCCGAGCTGCCACTCCCTTTGAGTTGATAGAGTTCTTCCTCCTCGCTCTCCAGAGAGGGCATATCACCCCCAAAGACCCCAGCCCACAAAGTCAAACCTAGCAACATGGCAGTTAAGTTCCAAAAGATGTCCATTCCAAATCCTTTCATCCCAATCACCCCCTTTCTGCCCCTGCTCAGCACCTTCCCTATCCCTAAATAATGGCAAGGAGTCAGTCAAGAGCCAACAGGACCCCCAAATTGGCTATCACTATCTGATAAACCCTAACCTGTTGAGTGAGTATTGCTACCACTCCATGCCTAGATAGTAAAAAAAAAAAACCAACTTCAACAGTGAACATCTCTTACCTAACTAGGGCCATTCTGTTGGTATGTCTCTCACCTCTGCTCCTTGCAGGAAACTCCTACTCAACATTACTATCTATGAATCTATAGGAATCGATCAATTAATAGTTCTCTGAATTCTTACTACCAGAGGTATAGCATGCTTTGTAAACAAGTTCATGTTCGGTGCCCTAAGTTCAAATTCCTGACCTCAAACAAAATTTGCAAAAAGATCACCCCCTCTCATCACTTCCTTAGATACTTCAGGACCCTTAGAGACACAGGTTGCCATCCTCTGTTCTAACTCACAATGGAGTGATCAAAAAATTTCCACATTTTTATCTACCTTCTTGATGAGAATTAAGTCTCTAAGAATTATGGTGGAGCTGGGCATGGTGGCACGTGCCTGTATTCCCAGTACTTAGGTGGCTGAGACAGGAGGATCATAGGTTCAAAGACAACCTCAGCAAGTACTAAGATTCTCATCAACCTACTGAGAACTTGTTTCCAAATAAGAAAATTGGGCTGGGGATATAGCTCGAAGGTAGAATGCCCCTGGGTTCCAGTCAGAGTGGCAAGCATAAAGAAATCAAACAACAACAAATGCTGGCGAGAATGTGGGGAAAGAGGAACTCTTTTACACTGTTGGTAGGAATACAAACCAGTTCAGCCACTATGGAGATCTGTGTGGAGATTCCTAAGAAAGGTGGGAATAGATCCACCATATGATCCAGCTCTACCACTCCTGGGTATCTTTCCAAAGAGGTTGAATTCAGAGAAATACAGCAACATATGCATACCTATGCTCATAGCAGCACAATTCGTAATAGCCAAAATATGGAACCAACCCATATCTCCATCAACAGATGAATGGATAGCAAAACTTTGGAAAATACACACAATGGAATTCTATTCAGCCATAAAGAAGAACAAAATTATATCATTTGCAAGAAAATGGAAAGCCCTGGAGAACATTATGTTAAGTGAGATCAGCCAAGAACAGAAGGAGAAGGTACATATGTTTCCTCTAATATGCCCAAACTAGGAAACACAGAGGATACCAGTGGGACTCCAGAAAATGGAGGGGAAATATCAGCAAAGTTTGAATGGAAAGATAGGAGAGGAGGAAGGCTGATCTTGATTAATGAGGGTCTACATCTGGATATATGTAAAATTATGAATGTGACATGGTTAACCTGGACAACCATTGGTGGGGGGGGGAACGGGGGCGGGGGGAGAGGGCACCAAATATAGTTTAAATGTATACCATTTATGTTTAATAAAAAATTTGTTTTAAAAAAAAAAGAATGCCCCTGGGTTCAATCCCCAGTAACAAACACACACACACACACACACACACACACACACACACACACACACCACACACACACACACACACACACACACACACACACACACACACAGAACTAAAGTGGGGTTGGAGAGATCATAATCTCATGCCAGTACCAAGAATGTTACAGTACATCAGAAGGCCCGCTGGCTCACTCTCCCATCATGAGGTCTGCAGCAACACTTTTTAACCAATGAGAGGTCAATAGTGCTCCCGTTGGAAACAGGGACAGAGGCAAGATTGAGTCTAGGTTTGCTGGTTCCGAAAGGCATCCCTTCCAGAAGATTTCACTGTTTCCTTAGTTAGAGAAGGGAGGACAGGAAACAATGCTGCCCCCTGGCTCTTCTTGCCCTACCACTAGGAAGATGACAGGAGATGGATTTGGGGGCCAATTAGGCCCATTCCCTGCCCAGTACAGGGTTGGGGCA
Source organism: Muscardinus avellanarius (assembly GCF_963383645.1). Classification (NCBI taxonomy): domain Eukaryota; kingdom Metazoa; phylum Chordata; class Mammalia; order Rodentia; family Gliridae; genus Muscardinus; species Muscardinus avellanarius. Next base: position 62,890,900 of record NC_137801.1, read on the forward strand.
CTGTTGGTGGCAAAGGAGACATCCTACTTAAGCACATGCTTAAGGCACCAGCAATGCCAAGGACTCCAAAACATGTGGAAAAAATAATTGGAAAAGAACAAATACTTTAAAAAGTAAAAAAAAAAAACCCACCAAATTAGATAAGTGTTTTGTTAGCTTTCTTCATAATTATCATAGTACTTGCTATTGTTTTTATTTTGAATTTTCTAAGAAAAGGGAAATACTAAAATTCAGTATGTAAGGTCTAAGAAGATCTTATCTGATTTGAGAGGAGCTCCCAAGAAAATTCTGTTCTTCTGTCCAAAAGAGAAGCAGCAATACCCTAGCCTTCCTATCGAGATCTCATAGAAGAGGCTGCTAGTAGAGCCAGAGGTGAGCCTTTCTGCCCTGTCCTGCACTCTTCTCTACTTCTCCCCCCAGGGTTTATGAGCATCAAATGTCATCAAGAATCTGAAAGCTGGCAAGAGACTGCCCACCACCAACATATGTGAGTCATTTTCTCTATATAAACTGTGAAACATCACATATCCTTATCTATGTTTACCATGGGTTTCCTCATATGGAGAAGTGGGTACAGTCCCCTGTCCAATCCATGGGTCAAAAATGACTTCCGGAGACAGGCCTGCAGGGGTCTCTCCCTGCACAATGTGGTGTGCTCCTCCTCCGGGCGTTCAGCGCATGGAATCCTAAGGCTGATCAGGTTTGATTCCTGTTTGGAGTCTCTTTGGTGTTAGTGATGGCTTCTTCCACTTCCTTTGATCATTACCACCTCAACATCTTTCCCAAGAAGTATCAACAGAGCAATGGTACTTCTTGGACACTAGAACAATCTAAAACTGTAGCTAAACTAAGCCTTTTGTGGGGATCTTTCTCCAGTCTTTTATTACAGCAATTATTCAACTTCTGGCTTAAGGTAAGCTAGCACCTTCAGTACTGGTGTGTACCTTGCCCTCCTGGTTCCTTGTCTTTCCAAAAGACAGACACTTTACAGATATAAATCTCTGGGCAATGTGGCCACAATCACAACCTCTTCCCACTTGCTCTCTGTAGATAGCCATCCTTTATTTATTAAACCATTGATTCCTGAACTTAATTGGTTTATTACCCCCTTTTTCAGAAAAATAAGTACTCAGTGTCCTCTCCTGGAAATCTACATTCTTTAAGAAAGTAAACAGAAAAATGCAGTGAGTGGCAAATTGTTATTCTTTTATGTATATATATTTTGTTCCAGCACCTTCCACAGGGTTGTATCACCCACCTTAGGCACGCACCTTGAATTTCTGCACAAACATGCAGAGGAGCTTTCAGAAGCACCAAATCTAGACCCCATCCCCAGAGATTCTGACTCCTTTGCTCTGGTGAGGTCCAGTTGCAGGTACTTTTAAGAGCTCCCCAAGTATTCAATATTGAGAACCACTGCCATATGTAGTTCATGCCCCAACACATAAGGAAGTTTTTCTTTTACCTTCAAAGATTTGAATGTTTCTGTTTCATGCAAAGCAACTTTCTAAGGTAAGAGAAGCCTGGAAGCTCGCCTGTGCTGTGGGCTTCTCAGGATTCTGAGATCACTCACGACTCACAGGCCCAGTAAGTCTGACTCACCTTTTCATTTGCTCTATTCTTGCTCTCCCAGCTCTCTTGACAAGGACTCCTGAGGTTTATTTTGGGGAGAAGCTCTGGATGAGGGACCAGGTTTAAATTCAGAGATGAAATGTTTTCTTCTTGGGAGTCATCAGCAGAAAGGAAATGAAAGCAAGTAACTGAGGATCCTGGGGTACTTGGAGAAGACCTACCATTCCAACAGGGGTTTGGGTAACTGAAAAGCTAGCCAACATCACCTTCTCAACCATCACTTAACCCTCTCAAAGAAAAGAAGAGGAAATAAAGAGGATGTGGGCTAATTGGCAATGGACCTCAAACCTAACACCAGGAAAGGGTTCTGCAGTTTTGTCTCTGGACAGAGACCCTGAGACTCCCCTCTCTATTTCAAAACATCTAAGTTGAGCACATGTGGTATTGGATGAAAGATATTTCCCAAAAAATCTATAAATATTATTGATGGCCTTCCCATTTGAAAAAATATAAGAGAGAGGGATGCTAAACTGTGAAGAAATAAGCCCACTTCCAATTCCAAATTGCTCAGAAAAGAGCACACTGGCCCAATTGGGGTTGTCCATCCACTGCTGGGTCATCCAATTGTGAATTCACTAAGTTCTGAGAATCTGCCTTGTTAATAACCTTGCAGGTGTTGCTGAAGCTGTGGTCCACCAAACCTACCTGGAGTAGTAGACATTGAAAGGACATCACAGAGCTGATTAAAGGTTCATCTGAGCCAGAGCCCAGGGGTGCTGACTGCTCTGTGAGGGTTCCCTCCACTCAACAGAGCTGCCACAGGACACATACTCCTGCAGACTGACCTGCTGGGGTAGGGAGATACTTTTGAGGTGTCATATTTGGGTGAAAAGTGGAAACAAATATTTGCCAAGAATCCAAGGGTCTGAGGCGGAGGCAATCTCTGGTAATATGGGTGGCACAGGACTTTCTAGAACTTTCTGAAATCGTGGCTTTTAAGGAAATAGCAGGTATAAAACATGAAAACGACTGCCCCCAGCTGTTCCTGGAGTTGCTGTATTCTAACTGCAGCTGCAGAGAATTGTCGTTGAATTCCATTCTCCATGTTGCTTTAAAAGCATTTCAAAGAGGTTCAGAGAGAGCCGAGTGCACTTTGGTTAATTGAAAACTATTTGTGACCAACCATTCATCACCATATCTCAACATTCACTATCAAAAAGAGGTAAGAGTTAAAGGGGCGGAAGGCCAGATCCAAGCCAGGGGTGGATGATCACATTCCCAGTTGCCCCTCTTTCTGGAAAATCCCAGAATAATCTATGTCCCTTTATGACCTTACCAAGGAGATTTTAGAAGAAGAAAAGAGGTGAAGAAGCTGTAGACACTTCTGTAAGCCATATACCTGCTTGTCAGGAATTGTAAGCGTTTGCAGAGTTAAAATAGAAAGTTCTTCCCATGGAAATTCTTCCATAAATACTAATTTTAGTGACCCTGCTTTGCGCTAATGCCCACATGCCCAATGTAGTTAGGCAAGCTGGAGAAGCTAAAAATCATTGTTTGACTACTTTTTCTCTTTGTTTCATGTTATAGTGTAAAAATTCCACCACATTCTTTCTGAGATTTACAAAGTGTCCAGAGGATGTAAAGATGTTGATGGTTAGCAAAAATGAAGCCAGACTTTTTAAGTGTGTGTGTGTGCGCGTGTATGTGTGCGTGCACGTGCACAAGTGCGCGCACACGCTTATGACTGAGGATTAAACCCAGGGACTTTCTATCTCTGAGCTGCATCCCCAGCCCTCTTTAATTTGGAACAGGGTCTCCCCAGACTACAGCATGCAAGTCCCAAACCTGTGATCCTCCTGTCTCAGCCTCCTATGTACTGAGATTATAGACATGTATCACCAGGCCCACCTTATAACTCCTTTCATATAAAATTCAAACCTAGATCAGAGTAAACTAAAAAGTTCGGGAATGACCATTGATTAAGGTAAAAAGTCAGGAAGTGACTGCCATAGAGCTTAGGATGGTGGTTTATTGGGGGAATGAAGCACTGGGAGGGTAGTGATAGGTAGAAGCATGGGGTGGGAAGGAGACTTTGCTGAAGTGTGTTGTTGTTGTTGTTGTTGTTGTTGTTGTTGTTGTTGCATTTGTAGTGCTGGTGATCCAACCCAGTGCCTTGCACATGCTAGGCAAGTGCTCTACCACTGAGTCACAGCCTCAGGCCCGGGAGGGCACTTTGAAGAAGTACTGTCCTCCTCCTTGACCTGAGTGGTAGTCATGAGTGTTAACTTTGGTGCCATTTCTTGAACAATGCAATCTGGTCTTGTGCACCTTGTCATCCCTGGGTTATTTTACAATAATTCTTTTTTAAAGGTCAAGATGGAGGGCTGTGTCTCAGCCACCAGGCCTTTCATTTGTATAAAACTTTGATTGTTTTCTCACACGAGGGAGGGCAACTCAAAGAAGGGCATGCCGGAGGCAGAAATGAGAAGGAGGCAGAGTGCAGCCCTGACACCTCCCTGTCCTCTAGGTTATTAGAGGGAAACTGATGAGGCTCATTCTGCCGCTCATTTGCACAAGTTAATTGAATCACATGAAGTGCTCCCTAAATATTTTTTTAAAGCAAGGAGCGCCTTCAAAGGGACATTTGTAGAAGGTAGCACTATATAAAACACACAAGTGGGGCTGTGTGAGAGTAATTGGATCGCAGACTGGGGCCTCCCCATCCTGGCTCCTCTTCGGGCTCTATGCTGGCCCCCTATGTGCTTCTGAAGTTCTCTTAGGGACTTTGGAACACATTTTAAAACTCCAGATCTAATGACTAAGTACTTATTAAATGCTAATAACCAAGAGGACAGGGAAGTAACCAAGTAACTGGGACATGGGACAGGTTAGCAGCCTTAATGTGAGAATGAAAGTGGGGAGCATTTATATGTCAGGTGACAAAGGGCTTGTTGTGGGCCAAGGGCAACTTGATGGCCTTGGGTGCTGCCCTGGGCGATGGGCGGGCTGACCGGGGACGATGTCCTGAGCCTGCCTTGTGCAGATGATCGTGAGAATGTGTCCAGTCAGTTAAAGTGAGCACAGCTCCTGAAAGGTCCCCCAGGAGCCCTGCTAATGGTGGGAGGGGCAGGACCCACAGGAGGCCGGCAGAGAAAAACTTTGGGTCACGCACACCTTTTTTGTAGCTTTCAAACAACAAGGAAACAACACCTGCCCCATGTCCCTGGGAAACTGGAGAAATAAAATAGGATGAGATTTTTCAGTAGGGAGTATTAACAGGGATTGATGATCTGCGGTTATAGGACAAGGCTCTCCCCTTCCTGAAATGAAACAGAGAGGTGGGAAGGATCCATCAAGTGGTCCTCCGCTTTTCTGCACATAGAAGAGAAATAAGAATGTTTCACTGGGCTTTGTAAAAATCTTTTATAGCTTGCAATAACAAAATAGCATAGGCTGGGTAGCTTCTTTTAAAATAGAATTTTATTTCCCACAGTTCCAAACTGTAAGTCTAAGATCAAGGCACCAGCAAATTTGGTGTCTGATAAGGGCCTGTTTCCTGTTTTTCTCTGTGTTCTCATACAGCAGAAGGGGTAAGCTAGCTTTCTGGGGTCTCTTATGAGGATGCTGATCTCATTCCTGAAGCCTTGTGACTTGATCACATCTAAAAGACTCCACTTCCTAATACCACCACTTATGTTTTGTTTTGTTTTTGTGGTAGTGGTAGTGGTAGTGGTAGAGATTGGGCCCAGGGGCATTCTACCTCTAAGCTATACTTCCAGCCCTTGTTTTTGTTTTGTTTTGTTTTTTAATTTTAAAATGGTCTCATTCAGTTGCTAAGAGTCTTGCTAAGTTGCTGCAGCTGGTCTCAAACCTGCAATACTCCGATCTCAGCCTCCCAAGTACTGGGATTACAGGTATATACCACCATGCCTCACAGGATTTTAACATATGAATTGTGGTAGTGCACAAGCCCATAACAATCTTTAAGCTATAAGTCCTTTCAAACCAGATATCCCCAGAGAAAATCTTTGTTTCTTTATGATAACCAAGTTATAGAACCAGCCTAGATGTTCGCGAACAGATTAAATGTATAAAGAAAATGTGGAAATACACACGATGGAGTTTTATTCAGCTATCAAGAATGAAATTGTGTCATTTGCAGGAAAACAGATGAGGCTGTGGAGCATTATGTTAAATGAAATAAACCAGGCTCAGAAACTCAAGGGTCATGTTTTCTCTTATGTGTAGAAGCCAAAGAGAAAAGGAAAGAAAGGGAGTATCTCGTGAGCAGCTCCCTCATCCCAGGCAGCCATTCCTCATTCCACAGGATGCCCACCCAGCTACCCACCTGGCAACTCCAGGCAGCTGTAAGAGCAGGTGCTCCTCCAGCCCACTAAAAACTTCTAATGTCTAATATGGGGTAGACCCATATACAGTATTTGGGGAACAGTATGTGCTCAGTAAATGTTAAGCAGCAGTAGTAATAGCAATAAGTAGATGTGGTGGTGTTTGTAAGCAGCTATTGAACTGGTAAGCTTCTCTGGACCTTTCACTGTGTGCCTCTTTTAAAACTGGGTAGGAATTGAGGCAGCTCCCAGAAAACATAGTACTTTTTAGAGCATTTACTAAAGCTGCAACTAAATCACCTGTTATTTAAAGATTCATAAAGTGTCACAGCTGATGAACAGAGTGCTGGCCTGTGTTGACTGTGAAGCCAGTGGAGAGCCAGAGCTTTCCCACTGAGGTGAGGATGCTCTGGTTACCCCCAGAATCTTCCTCAGCACCACCATGAGAAGTCACCTACCCAGCATCTAATTGTGTGCTGCATCCTGTGAGCATCCTGAGAGAACAGAACTAGCAAAATGCGTACTGGATGAGGGAGTTCCCATGTTTCTCCCCAGTGGACCAGATGAGTGCTAGGTATCTCTAGGAGAGTTCTTTAGCTCCACCCTCCCGCCTCCAACCCCATTTCTCATTCCTAGCAAATTAGCTGAGATTTGCCTTGAGAGTACTTTCACTCCTTAACTGCACTGTTCACTTTTTCCACTTGCAGAAATGCAGGGATGTGTGTCCCACCTCCTCCCACCACCAAGCCAATGGTCCTGTGCAGAAAGGGGTTCTGGGGCAACTCAGCAGTTCTCCACCCCTTCATCTCAGGTTCCTTCTACATTCTTAAAAAGAACTAATATCCCTGGGCATGATGGTGCGCACTTGTAAACCCAGTGCTTGGGAGGAAGAGACAGGAGGATTGTGCAGGTTCGAAGCCAGCCTTGCTGGCTTAAGAGACCCTGTTTCCAAATAAAAATATAAAAATAGGTCTGGGAGTGTAGCCCAAAGGTAGAAAGTTTCCATCCCAGTACCACCAAAAAAAAAAAAAAAAACTACTGTCCCCAAATGACTTTTACTTATATGTGTTCTATCATCATTACTATATTAAAATGAAAAGAAATATTTTAAATACCATAAATACAACTTTGTTAAAAACAAAATAGGTGAAAATAGTGGTGTTGTTTTAGTTTTTGTGTTTTTTTAATCTTATTTAGCTCAATAAAAGATAGCTGAGTTTACATATCTGCTTCTGCATGGTCTGTTGCTATTTGTGGTGCTGGTAGAAATATATAAAACAAATCTGGTCAAACAGAGAAATGTAGGAGGAAATAAAATAAGGGTAGCCATTTGTATGTCCCCTTAGATTATCATGGATATTCTTTTATGACAGTACACCAAAACTCAACAGTGCTAATTTAATATTACGCCAAAACTCCTTCACCAGTACTAAAGAAGAATCTGAAGTCACATCAATAAACTTTCCTGACCCTATTACATTAATGTCAATTAGTGTACTTTGTGCTTTGAATGGAACTTTTATCCATGTGTAATTTGATAGCATAATGCCTTCATCATTTGGAAGTTATTGGTTTCTTGGGTTATGATATCTACTCAATGTACAACAGCAAATTCTGCTATACATTCATGAGAAAATAAGAGTGAAGATGCAAGTGCTATCTTAGTGTTACTGTGAAACTCATAGTTTTGACCTTGGGAGCCCCAAGGATCACTCACCACACCCTGAAAATTGGTGGGTTAATTTATCACATAAAGCAACGGCTGGAGGAGTGGAATGTATAGAATTGCCCCCTCTCCCCTGTGAATGATAACCCACTTAAGTGACTTCTGCTGCTTCTCCTTCCCAGTCTTACAAGTGTGCAATGCCTTAGGAAGAGAGCATTCAGCCAGTCAAGCTCTATGTGAACTACTGCCTGCCTCTACCAACACTCTGGAAAAATTTCAATACAAGCGATGTGCGCTGGTGGATGTTTAATAACCAGCTCTCCAGGAAGAAAGTATTTCTTGTAGCATTCCCCAACTTCTGTCGTATAATAACACCCACCAAGAACGATTGCAGGCTACCAACAGGCATCACTAAACAAGTTGTTGGGACGAGGTGTGCACAAATGGTCCTCACAAGGTGGTGAGAGCCAGCTCCAGCACACCACAGAGAAAGAGACATAGACTCACCTCTGGATAGAAACAGCGTCAAAGCATGTGCAACCATTTTGTTCTTGCTTCCATGGCCTAAAACAGAAAATACCCTCATGCCTTCCCAACAGCCAACCAGAATGAGTTACAGTATTGCACTTAAAGAGTTAAGATCCACTAATCACTTAGATCAGATCTGGGTACAGATGAGGATCCTTGAGTGTGGTTTCCAGGTGCAACTCCTAGAGCACACAATTCCTGCTGGCTTTGAAGACCAGTGCACTAAAGAGACAAATTATCTGTCCCTAGCATGCCCAATATATTACATACCCAATATCTGTTGGTGAAACCCGGCTAGGACAACCAAATAGGCACTCTGCTCAAAATGTGTGGGAGACAAGGCACATAGCAAGCCCCGGTTCACCGTGGCTCTGAAATCCAACCTAGCACAAGTCACCAGTTCCTTGATTAAGACCCAGGACTGCTTCTGGGACATCATTCTTCCTGGTCCCCACTCACTGGGCACTTGGTTCTGCCTGAGTGATCTCTTTTCCACAAGAAATGGACTATACCTCAAATCACCCCAAGGCAATAATATTAACAATCTCTTAGTGAATCCTTCCTGAAATGGTGTGTAAGTAGATACGCTAACATAATATGTGTATTTAATAATTTTTACAAAAATGGGGCTTGTCATGCATAGTGGTCTGCCTCATTCCTTTTTATCTTAAATTGTACATCTTGGGTAATTGTTTCCCAAGAGCATGTGTAAATTCAGACTTCTCCCTGCTCCCAGTTTATTTTGTAACTTGTTTCCACCTTAGTGGAACTTCACTTTAAATGAACTCCACTTACATCTCCCTATTATAAAATTCCAGAGTCATCTTTCTTTTAAAGCTCATCGAACTCAATAATAATGAACAGTCATAAATTGCTGAGTCTACATGCTGGGCATCACTTTATAATGTTAACTCCCTTAACACTTGCGATATCCTAGAAATAGGGTACCAGTAGGGTGCGTGACGTTCCAAGGGCCATACGGCTAGCAGTAGCAGAGCTGGATTCTACCCTTGGCACTCCGGTGCCAGAGCCCATGCTCCTTACCACTTTGCCATGCTTCCCCTCAAGTACTGTCTGCACCTCAGAAGGCTCAATGTCTTCCTTTTCACTAGCCCATATGGTGGGGACCATGTTGACATTGTCCACTGTCAGGTCTCCTAGTAGGTGCTCGATAAATATTTGTGAATCAAATGCCAATAACGATGCCATGTTCTAGATACTTGCTGCTATGGGTCATTGTGCTAAGCATTTCATCTACCTCTCTTAATCCAGCAACCTTAGGATGACTATACCATCCTGACAGAGAAGGAAACTGGAAGTCGTAGCCAATGAATTAAAGTCCAGTTTGAGCCAGGCGTGGTGGCGCTCGCTTGTAATACCCATGCTTGAGAGGCTGAGACAGGAGGATTGCACAGGTTCCAAGCCAGCCTTAGATACTTAGTGAGGTTCTCAGTAACTTAATGAGACCCTGTTTCCAAATAAAGTATAAAATAGGTCTGGGAGTATAGCCTAGAGGTAGAAAGCCCCTGGGTTCCACCCCCAGTATCACCAAAAAAAAAAAAAAAAAGTCCAGTTTGAACTCAGTCCTGACTGACTATAATGCACGCATGTGAGCTCTGTGCCAGACATCTCCATCATTCTGTCTGAGACCACCAACCTCAGTCCTCCTGCAAGCCCAGATCTAGTGGGCCCTGAGCACCCAGACCCAGCTTCTGCTCCTGCGGCAAACTTCCTCCAGCTCCTACTGTTCAACAAAGAGATTAAGAAGATGTCCAACTTGTTACTATCATTATTAGTAGTAAAGAAATGTCTGCCCACACCCACAGCTGCATTAGTACTCAGTGCTGTTACATTTCATTTCATCATAAAATGTTAAATACCATCTCAATTGTCATCACAGGGAATGACAGAAGATGGTCACATCCCTGAAAAGTGAAGAGGGTCCAAGAGTGCCAGTCCTAATACTTTTAATGTCCTGAAATTGGGGAAGAGGGGAGAATCCTAGAAAGATGTTCTTTGGGGTAAAGCTAACTAGAACACATTTACTGCAAATCTAATACACTATTTTCTTCATCTAGCATAATTGATCTTGAAACATCACAGGTGGCCTATATTAGGCACCGCACTGGCCCTTACCACCCGGCTCATGGAGCCGCGGTCTCACACTGCCCTCTGCAGCCTGTCTCCAGGCTGCACAGTCCTCCCCCAACCAGTCCCAAGCATCAGAACATGGAACTTCCCACACTTAACTCCAGCCCCTCAGGTCAAATCACTACCTACCTTTGGTCTGTAGATACAAAATAAAATACCACTTAACTTGCCAGCCTGTATAACAGCATCTACAGCCATGATCTGTCCCTCTAGAGCTGATGCTTCTGGAAAACACACCTTCGGGGGCCCATTCAGAACATTCTTTTCCAATAAGAGGTCTACATTAGGAAGGCAAACATATTTACCCCAGATCGATCTGACTTTCTCATCCCAAATTCTCCCCCTAGCTTTTTCTCATTCTACAATACAGCATGCAAATCCCAGAGGAGAAACGTGCTGTCCAGGTAAAAAATATATTGGGTGAAGAGATAAATAATCCGAAAGAAAGAAAGAAAGAAAGAAAGAAAGAAAGAAAGAAAGAAAGAAAGAAAGAAAGAAAGAAAGAAAAAAAAAAAAAAAAGAAAGAGCCTATTATCTAAGAAGAAAAATCCTTAGCAGATGTATATGCTAAAAGACGACAATATACCTGTCTTGAAACCCAAAATAAATACATTCATATATATTAGAATATATATGTACATATTATATTTCTTTTCTATGGACTTTTTTCTAGGGTTGATGTATATCTATACAAATGAATATATGTATATGTATATATTATATATGTCTGTATATATGTGTATGTATATGTGATTTATCCTAAAAAAAATTCATAAGTTGGTTGGAAAAGAGCTGTCATTGTGTTTCAACATCCCAGGCTTCAGGAAATGTAACATCAACCCTTTTGGCAACCAGCTTGCCAGATATTCTTAGAAATGTGATTACACACACACACACACACACACACACACACACACACCTTGCCCGTGTGGGTGTTCCACAAGGCCCTGTCTATGAGGCAAGATTTTTGTGAAAATAGCTTGAACCCACAGGCAGATAGCTGATTCTACACTACTCTATAGCAAGTTCTTGGGTCCTTTCTTTAACTGGGTTTTTAATTCAAATTCAAAATTTTTGGCCTATAAAATTAGAAGAGATCAGATAAGAGTCTGATGGTGGGGGAGATCATTACCTGAAGGAAGAGGGGAAAAAAAATCAGTGCCTGATGTTGAAACCTCGAGGAATGAGGTCAAAGAATGCCTTATAGAAAAGTGCAGAATATTTAAAAGTTAGCACACCCTAGCTTCAGTTCCAGTCCAGGTATTCAAGTCTCCAGGTATTGAAGGCTCTTCCATTTCTGTCCCAAAACCACTCTCTTATCTCTCCAGCCCCCACTGCTCTGGACGAGGGTTCCTAAATATGGCTAACCTACTTCCCTCATCAGCACCCACTTCCCCTTTCCCATGACCCTGCCTGCCTTGGCAAGTCTAGCCAAACCCCTCTTTAGTGATAATTTGGGCAATCGCTCCAGCCAGATGTGCTCTACCTGGAGACAGTCCTGATTCATCTTCTGCCACATCCAGAGACAGAGGCCGTTCCTCTTTGGCTTGAGCCCGGGCATCGTGCACTTAGTGTGCTGGCCACTCAGGTCTCTGGCTCGGTCCACTGGGCGAGCTGCCTTATAACCACATCAGATCAGAAGGTCCACGGAGCAGCAGCTGATCTGTTCTGAGTAGCGATCATCATGTCCAGCACAGTTCCAGGCATTTTCTGGGCACTCAGTACACTTTAATTAAATGAATGAACAAAACACTGGCAGGGGGAAAAAAAGGAGAGTGATTGCCTGAGGTCACATATGCTAGGAAATATGTCAATCCACTGATAAACTCCAGCCCGTCAGCAAACAGAAAAAGATACTGAGAGGCCCATTTAAAATGATTTGATGGCTTTGCCCATTGCTCCTTATTGTACAATCACAGTCATAAAAAGCCTAGTCCAATTGTTTGTTATTTAAACACACACACAATCACTCCATTGGCAGGGACAGACCTGTCTGGAGTTTCTGCAACAGAGGTACCTTGCAGTATTACCAGAATCTCCAAAGCCCTAAAGGGAAAGGAATTTGAGACCAAGAGAAAGGATGTTTTCTCAGCCTCTGTTAGATCTTTCAGTATGACACCACCACCCAGCAGGTCAAAAATAGGGCACGATTTACTATTTACTCCTATGAGAGAAGCTTGTACCCTTTTGTGTGCTGTTATGAAAGCCTTCCTCTGATTGCGAAGAGAACACTCTCACCCACAACTGTTCTTCTTTTCATTCACCGATTCATAAATAAATAAATAAATAATAAATAAATAAAAGACATAATGTCAGCCCATGGTATCCAGCCAGGTTTTCCAACCATCCTTCCCAAAGTGTAAATTTTAGGGGGAAGGTTCTAATTGACATCAATTCTGCAGTAGGTACCCTCTGTCTTTTGAAGGGAAAAATCTCTAGGTCAGAGGTGAGAAAACCTTTCAAGGTTTTCTTGAATTTCTAGTTTGTCAAAGAAAACCCAAAGAGCTTTTCATGGCCCTGTAAATATTCCTCTCTGCCCCCAGCGATAACCACATTTCTTTGGCCAGTTGCAGAAGGAACCACTCACTGCTCTATCCATTTTGTCATTCAATGTATCTGGAATTAAAGTCATCGTGTAAGATCACGCAAACCGTCTAGAATGTTGAGCAGCTGTGATAAGCTGCTTTTTATGGTGCCCATGATTTAAAGGGGGAAAAACATTTTCTCAAAAGATTCCATTGCCTCAGAATCATAAATGGAATTATACCATGTTTCAACCTGACAGCTTCTTCTGCCAGCAGGAGAGAAGAGCAGAACTTCTGTCAATGTCCAGATTCATTATTTTACTATTAAACTACATGGGTTTGTACATCACCAAGAGATTGCTATTCCCAGCTTCATTTGTTGTAGACTGTATTGGTAACCAAGTAAGCAGACACCAAAACAAAAAGTGGGACAGGGGGAAGAGAAAGAAGAGGAAGAGGGCAAGGAGATTTGTTATAGGAACTCTGGGGTGGTATCTCTTCAAATTCAAAGCCACGAATATGTAGTTAACTTGAAAAGTCACTGAATGACTGAAATTATGGGGTAGAAAAATCTTCAGGAAAACAGAAAACTATTTTTTTCACCCTGTCAACTTTGTTTTTCTCTGCGGATCTACTACATTTACTTTCTCCTCATTCCTCCATCTCTCTCTCTCTCTCTCTCTCTCTCTCTCTCTCTCTCTGTGTGTGTGTGTGTGTGTGTGTGTGTGTGTCCTGATAACACAAGGCTCTATCTGTTTGAGTGTTAAAACATGATCCAGGTCCCATCAGACATGAGAGAAAGAGGTCACATGGTCAAGCACAGTGATAACGTCCAGGTTGTGGTGGTCTGGCTGATGAATTAGACATCTGAAAAGATTACCACATGAACACCTTCAAGCTATTGGAAAGAGAAGAAATAATATATAAATTACATATTCATTGGATGCTAAGTATATCTTACAGATGTCTAAGCCAGAGTAGTTGAGAATTTATATATTATAAATTGAAATATTCTCATTTGTAATGGTGAAAGTAAGGTTGCATTTGACATATTTGTCTAAGGTTTCCAAAGTGCAACATCCCACAAATCAGCTTCAAGAGGAGATGAAATGTTTATGTGGGGGATAACTGGGGAGGCCCCTACATGTGGAGGGGTTGGCCTAGACAAATAAGTAGGACAGGAGTAGCAAGAATGCTAAGAAAGCATTGTAACAATGGGGTGGCAGTTACTGTCCTGTGGGAAACTATGGGATGATATGTGTCAAAAATCCCTAAGTACTCACAGAGTAAGGAATTGTCCCAATTAGTGTTTCTCCAAGAAAGAAAGAATTTGTGGCATGAAGATATTCGTTGTGATGTTATTTGTGATAATGAGAAATCATAAGCATCCTAAGTTCTCAAGAATCAGAAAAATGTTACACAAATCATAGTATAGCCACTTGGAAGAGTGCACAGCCACCAAAAACTATTCATTAGAAAAATTAGCTGGCAATTTGGAGGAAATGAACATGAAAAATGATAAATAAAAAAAATAAAGTCACAAAACATGCTAAAACATGTTTCAATGGAACAAAATATTAAGGAATCCTTATAATTGAAAATTCTTGTATCATAGAGTCTCTACGTTAGAGACTTTTATGCTACTATATCATATTTATACTTTTTTTTTTTTTTTTAGGAGCAGTGAGCCCTGCTGGTTTCTCGTCACCGGCATTTAGTTTTCACTTAGAACATCTTTTCTTTTGCTCAGAAATATAACTTCCAGGAACAGGCCAAAATTCCAGCTTCCCAGGAAAACCCACTGAAACCCAAACTTCTGGGTCAGCACACTGTCCTCTGCTCCATCACTGGCTGACTTTCTGTCCATTGTGCCTGAAAACAGTTTGGACCGAAATAGATTCCTGGAAGCTCCAAACCAACTCAGGCGGGGGGTGGGGGGGCCAGAAACCCCCGGCAGCAGATGGTTTAGTCTTACAGGTTTTATTTATTTTCTCTACACACCAGGAGAGGTCAGCTGATCCACTAGGAGGGTGACCAATACTTGTCTGCTTCAGAAAATGCAGCCTTTGGCAGGGTGGCATTCACTCAGGCAAAATGTCACCGCTTTTGTCCCAGTGGTCCAGGGGAAGTTCCACCTAGGGAGTATTTATCAGTGTAATTAACACAAAGGCCTCCCTCCTTCTGTCTTAAAAGCACAGGCGTCGCATCCGCGGTAAAATGAACTACATCATCCCCCACACAGTACAGTAACTCCTCCCCACCCCACCCCCACCCCGTTTATGCGTTTCATTAAGGCCCTTGGGTGCCTCCTAACTTATTTATTTAGGAAACACTGTTATTGTCTTAATGTAAACAGAACTCAAGATCATTTGACAGTTGGAATGGGCAGCAGAAAGGTTTTCAAAGGCGCCTCCTTGGAAAGGGGTCCCTCCATTCAGCCCCCGGTTCCTGTATCATACTGGCAGCACTGTTCACAAAATAAACAAATGTTTGTTTTACAACACGGCAAAGGGGGCTCCCATTCAAGCCGGCCAGATATGAAAACAAACTTTCACATATAAGGGCTTTTGATACACATGACTTACTTGGATGACAACTGGCTCGCTGGGGAGTGCTTAAAGCTTATTAATATTCCACAAAAGACTTTTGTTTATCATTTCGCCCGGACTGCCTGGGAATCACAAGACTCCAGCCGCCACCCGGCTGGTGTCCTAGCATTTCAGCAGCCTTAACGTGTGGGGATTGCGAAAGCGCTGCTGGTTTGGAGCCAAAAACAAACTTTCCCCAGACCCAGGTGAAAGAACTCCCAATTGCGGGCCATTGAGAACCGGACTTGGAATGCAAGAGAGAAGAGACACGAGCTCCCCCTACAGGTAAAAACAATAGATGCCTTGAACCTTCCTGTTTGCAAGGAGGACATCCCCCAAAACAAGGAACCAGTAGCATTAGCACTCTAAAAGCTCAGGATCAAAAAGTTCTTTATTCACTGCTTGTTTAAGCTGGGAAGGCAAGTGAGCCAATCAGACTGAGCCGATTTGCCCTGTCCTGTATGGCGACCACCAGCCCCTTGCGGCTTTCCCCCCTTAACACATAGCTAGTCTCCCGGGTGGATGTGCCCTAAAAGAATAGAAAATAACTCGTCGACTTTTCACACTGATAATATGCTCAGATGATAGTATTTGCGATATATTGGGTTAAATAAAATATATTAAAGACAATAGCAACTGTTTTTTTTTCATTTTTTAGTGTGGGTACTAGAAAATATAAAATTACATTACAGCATATATGTTATATTTCTTTTGGGTAATGATATTCTAGACAGTTTGTTTTGTTTTGTTTTGTTTGTTTTTTTTTTTTTTTTTGGTGGTACTGGGGATGGAACCCAGGGGCCTTCTACCTCCGGGCTACACTCCCAGACCTATTTTATATTTTATTTGGAAACAGGGTCTCTTAAGCCAGCTGAGGCTGGCTTTGAACCTGTGTGATCCTCCTGTCTCAGCCTTCCAAGCTCGGGGATTACAAGCTTGCACCACCACGCCCTGCATGACAGTTTGTACCTTATATAATAACTTACAGCTTCTAAAAAATGATAACATTTTGAGCCTATTCTATTAGTGATTTTATGTCAGGTGAGTTGATTTTTAAATTAAGCATACTTATTCCATTCATGTACTTGAATCTCATTGAAGAATTTTTTAAAAACACTATTGCAGGCTTCTTTGCGATTTTCATCTTGTTTTATGTAAAGTCCAAGCAAAATGGAAGTAACATCTTTAGATGTTACTAGAACTTACTAGTCACATATATTAAGGAAAGTTTCAAAAGTAAGGCTATATTTTTGTCTCCACAGATCCTTCCTTCTGGCCATACCCTTTGTGTATTTAACTGTCAGTCACTGTAAAAGAAAGAAATTCCTTCTCTCAAAACAGTCTTGCAAAATTGTTTTCAGGTCACTAGACAGCAGATATTTGCTTATTCCTTGCCTCTTCTGACAACCTCGCCCGGCCAGTCAGTCCCCCTGGTAAATAATATTGAAATATATGAGATAAACTGGGTTGTGTGAGAAATATGGGGCCCTAAATATAACCACCTCACCAAAATCACCATAGTATTTAGAGAAATCACTAAAAAGCTTAACAGTGAGCAGCATGGCTGCCATAATTATTTTCCTTACTTCCTTCCTCCTTTCTTTTCCTCTTCCTCCTCCTCTTCCTCTTCCTCCTCCTCTTTTTTCCTCTTCTTCCTCCTCTTTCTTTTTCTCTTCTTCCTCCTTCTTTGTTTCCTCCTCCTTTACATTGGCCATATATTCTCTTTTTTTTTTTTTTTTTTTTTTGGTGGTACTGGGGTTCCTGGAAGCCCTTCTACCTCCGGGCTACACTCCCAGACCTACTTTTACATTTTTGTTTGGAAACAGGGTCTCAAGCCAGCACACGCAGCTGGCTTCAAACCTGCGCAATCCTCCTGTCTCTGCCTCCCAAGCGCGGGGATTACAAGCGTGCGCCACCAAGCCCGGCGTATATTCTCATTTTGATCAGAAAAAATGAATGACCATTCACTGAACACGATCCGTATGTTTGAATTTTTATAAGGACTCTCATCTATGCTTCACAGCACCCTATAATTTTGTAAATGAAGAACCTAATTCTGGGCCTTAATTTTCTAAAAGTCTTGAAATTCATGCTGTTCTGTCTGAAGTGTCCTGTGAATGGCCCTTATTTCTGATATAAGGTGAGAAATCAGCCAAGCAAATAACAGAGTTGCTCAAAGACAAACACTATATAAGCAGTTGGCTTAAAAGAAAAAGGAAAATATGTCCAATGCTCATGGACTCTTGGGGCCTCATGCTTTCCTTCCTACAATTCTTCATTGATTTCAAAAGTCAGGCAATGCTGATTGTTGGCAAAGGATAGATAGTAATACAATCAGAGCTGGCATTGCTAACCTAATTTCTGAATTAGATTTAAATGGTACCAACAGCTGCCTTTGATAAACATGTTCAGATTTGGCCTGTGATTACAAAACCCACCCACAAGACAAAGACCAAGCAGAGGATAGTCAGCTTCCCCAGGGATCTCGCCTCAGATTTGTACTGTTCATTTGGGGCCCAAAATGTACAAATTTATCATTGAAATATTAACTACTTCTGTGAAGAGACTGCAGGTTAGGGATTTTGAGAATCTTTCTGAAATCTTTTTCTGAAATTTAGCCTTAAATTTTTGTCAAAGGTACGTACAAATGGTCCAAAGAACGCTCTTATAATACAGAGACATAATGAGCTAAGAAAGTGCCCCATGTCCTCTGAGGCTCTGCAGGTACAAGGCATGAGCCAAAGGTAGATAAGATTAGAAAAGCAAATTATAGCTACCATGTTTGATATTATAGATGAAACTGTTAGTATAAAGAAACTTAAACAAGGATTTCAATTACAAGTTGGAACAAATATGGGCTCCTGCTGAACAGCTACAGAGAAAAAAAAAATTGGAATGGTACCCAAGACCCTCATCATTCTCCCCACAGACAGAAATGGTGGCTCTGGGAAAGAGAGGCTGCAATCCTAACACATGAACTGTGGGTCTCGGTTACAGTATTTGGAGGGTACTGGAGTGGAGCAGGATATTCGCTGAAGATATTTACGGGTATGATTTTCCATCTGACCTTATTATTCTGGCATGGCTGCCAGCACCTTATAATCCCAGCATTGTATTCACAAGCAATTCCTCTACTCATTAGCAGAAGCTGAGTCCAATTTTGCTCTTGCAGGGGCTTGTGAATCAGCATGGACCAACAGACAGTGTTTCCAGGAGCTAGCTGCAAAGAAACAAGGACGCTACTCATTGAGGGGAAGGCATCTGTATTAGTTAGAAATTGCATTTGACTGTTAGCAACAGGGTCTGGAAGTAACAGTGATTAAATACATTTGCTTCCTCCTAGTGTGAAAGGAATCTATCCAGAGTAAGGCAGCCCAGGATGATAGGGCAGAGCCACGGTTATCAGGCTCCTTCTATCTTTATGTTCCATCATCTTTAAGGCTACTTCATGGTCTCAGATAGTTGCTGGCAGGCATACCAGTGGCCACATCTACATCCAGGCATGGAGCAGGAAAAATGGGAAGAATGAAAGTAACTATATGTCATTTCTTACTCCCATCTCAGATGTTTGCTGAAGTCTCACCAAATGACCTTTTAATGTAACTTGCTAACTTCTAGCTACAAGGGACACTGAGCACATTGCCAGTCAAGTCAAGTTCAATTCAGTTCGTGTTACAAAAGAACAAGGGGAGAAGAAAATAAATATCAGGTTAGTAGCTATCTGATCCTCAGGTTGCTCTGGAGGCAAGCAAAGATAATCTGTAGAGGAGAGTTCCATCCAGCTTAAAATGTCTATTTCAGCCTTTATAGCCAAATTAACAGTAGGCATCATAACCATTGACTCACAGTATAAGCCCATGACTTCTGCCCCCTGGTGAATTCAGGGATTCTGTGTTTCTTAAGATGATTTGCAATGTGTGCTTACTGTCCATAAAACTTAATATGAAAGGCTTTGCTCCTGGGTCACATCACTGTCAGTGTCTACAAACAGTCCACATCCCCTCTGTGCGCTTGATTGAGACAAAATTGGGTCCTATCATTAATATTTAACTGTCTTACACACAGTGTGGCCAAGAAAAAAATAGAACTTCTGTGTGACTTCTTCCCTCAAGCAAATACAGAATGTGGTGTGTGCAATGGCAGCATCTAGACCATGGAAGCCCAGGTTTCCCCAGTTCCCAATGTGCAGTAAAAGTGACTGTTGGATAACAGGGTGCTGGAGAAGAAGGAAGGGCCACAATGATGGCAGCATTGATGACCAAGATGGTGCTGTGACAAAACTTCTGGATGATAATGACAACGGTCATGATCATGACGACGATGTGTGGGATGATAAGCCACTGAAACTCTTCCCTCAGTGGGCACAGTGCCAAACACTGGGAATCTCCAGTTTCTATTGATCCTTTCATTTTCTACTACGTTTCACAGCCTCTAGGCAAATATATTATTTCATATGTCCCAAAACTCAGGAGGAGGAACAGATATCAATGCCAGTGTTTCAAAATCGATGGAACAGAAGTTCAAAACTACCAAATGACCTATTCAAGTTGTCGCAATGTATAAAGAGGCAGAAAGGCGGCTCTGGAATCCTACCCTGACGTTGATTAGACTTCTCTAGCAGAACATGTATGAGCTTCAGACTGTTTTACCTCATTGAACTCAGATGTTATTTCTTTAATATTTTAAGGTTTTATATGCAAGGGTCAGCTCTTATTTATTTTTTAATTTGCCTGAGTCTTGAACAGAATCTTGTTGTGCACGTTAGACTAGACTAATGCACTAAATGGCATATGGACTATTAGGATAAGAAGGAGCTGGAAAAAATGAGGATGATCCTGGTCCTTTCTACCAAGGATGCTGTTCTAACTTTGAATCTTGAATGGAGGTGGGTGCTCAACCTCTGATCTCCTTGTGTTAGAGGTGCCTTGTCTAAACACAGGGAAATGGATCCAGGAACCTTGTTACATCTTTGATTACTAGGACCCTCTGATTCTTGCTGGGCTACAACTTATCCAGAGAAAGAAGAGCAGATATTCTGAGATTTAGCTCTTCCAAAAGAACCAGAGGAGACTGACCTTCAGTCTCTAATATCTCTAACATTTATTGGGTTCTTCTCTCAGAAACTTCTAGGCTCCACTCTCTCAATGTAAACCCAGTCACTAAAAAGAGAGTCAGCTATACCCCAGTGCTAGGCTCTCCAAAGACAAGCAACAGAGGCCTCCTCTCAGGCTCCTGGAACCTCAACTCACTGCACCTAGGTCTACCATTACTGGAAACTGAAACAAAAATTTCAAAATGTAGAGACTTCAAAATCCAGCCTTCTGGAAAGCCCTGTCCCCCAAATCTCAGTAAACTAATTTCTTAAGTCAAAGCCCAAACTCAAGAATTCTCATGTCGCTATATTAAAAATAGTATTATATCTTTAAAATATTCTGATCTCAGATTCCTGATCCCAATTCTCCGCCCATCCCATTGGATTATCCACCATTAAAAATGTGAGAAAATATTGACATCCATCTCCCATGCCTCAATTGTCAAGCCATATTAGCACACATCCTTCCCCAAAGCATTTTATCTTCTGAGTCGTGCTTTAGCTGGTGGTCCATGGGAATCCCCTTTTGAAGAAAAGAAAAAATATGGGGGCTGTCAGCCTGATGTGTTTAACCACCCTTCACATCACCCCAGAAATACATTACCAGTACCCAGCTTTTCCTCTTATGGTTCAGTCTTAGATAGCCATGTACACGGAAGCTGGAGATGATGATGATGGTAGTGACATTGATGACAATGATGATGATCTAAGTAATAACAATGAACACTTCTTAACATTACCTGCACTGTCCTGAGCATTAGCGGTGCACTTTCTCATTTAATCATAACAACTGTCTTCAGCAGTATTATTAACCCCATGAGTTTCCTCATTTCACTGATGAGATCTCAAGAGGCGAATTAACGTGAGCCACTGCCCTGGAGCTGAAAAACAGAGTTCAGATATGTATGGTGCTACATCCTTTGCACTTCAGAGATAAAAAGCAACAATGACAATGAGAAGAAGGTATACACAATCCTCATCCATGAGAGCTGCAGAAAGAGGATCTCATCAGAAACTACCCCCAAAAGAAGAAGATAAACAGGGGGATTCCATTTAGACAGTTTTTTTTTGTTGTTGTTGTTTTTTTTAGGTGGGGATCTTGCTTCGTTTCTGAGGTTGGTCTCAAAGTTCTGAGTCCTAGTGATCATCTTGCCTCAACCTCCCTCCTGAGTAGTTGGAACTATAGGTGCGTGCTACTAGCCTCGCTTAGATGATAGTTATTAAAACAAATTAACCCCTGAAACATCTGTTAAATTGGAAACATCACTCTCTGAAACTTTTATAACCAAATTTAAGAATGCCATGATTTGGGGAATTTGCATAATTTGGGAATACTGAAATAGTGACTCTAACAACTGAAAGTATAGATTTCCTTTCTTTTGCCACCTGTGGACCTCATGGGGTAATGGGGCAGATGGCAAATTTGGGGGGAAGCTAGTCTATTTTGAATGCTTATTTACAAGGCTGTATTCATGCCATCCACCAAACACCATCTGCTGGGCTATTTCTTCCATGAAACTAGAGTATTTTGTTCCATAGCAAATAAAAGTGCGACCAGAATTCTATCAGCATGCTGTGTTTGGGAGAGCACCAACACTTTTCAAAACCAGCTTTAATGCTTCTCCAAGTCCAATGCAAAGAAGGCTCCCCTAAGAACAGTAACCCAGTCAGCACATTCATTCATTCATTCATTCCCAAACTCACTTTGAAAGAAAGCTGGCCCGCGCGGGCCAGCCAAATGTGGAAAGTTAATTTTACAACGTGAACTGTTTTCACCCTGGGCCAAGAGACAAGTATAGGCACCATATGACCTGGGTCTGATTTAGTAGTATCTCGGGACTCGGAAACATGAGGGTATTTCAGCAAGGAGCCCCCACCTCCTCAACCCCCGCCTCCCTGTCCACTAAAGCTTCCAAAGAATGTCTTTTATGTTTGCAGCATTCACTCCACAGCGCTCCTGGTGCCTGTCCTTGAATTCTCGGCTCATTGCCCCCAATCAAGGGAAGTCAAGTTGAATCTTTCAAAATGGGAGCCAGCAGTGAGTAAGAATATCAGCTTCAGGATAGGAAAACCCACCCCCATCTACTTTTTTGAGAACTTGCAAGGGCCATATATTAATCTTAAGCAATAGAAGGTGCTATAGTTTAGCGGGCAGAACCTCAGATGTGGAATCAGGGAAACTTGATTTCCTTTCCGGTTCTGTCACTTACAAGTTCATGTGCACTGGGCTCTCTCTGAGCCCCACACTGCTTATCTATAAAATGAGAAGGTGGTGAGACAATAAATGCTTCTCAGTAGGACTTGAGCCCAGGCCTGAATCACTGCAGGTTAAGAAGCAGAAACTTCCACAGAGTGGTGGATACAGGGTGAGTGAGGAGGGGTCACCTCCAAAGTTCTACTTCTTTGAGAATATCATACGTAACCTATAGGGGAAACCTCAGACAAAGTGAGCTTTATATAAATACAGACCACGCTACCCAGTTCCTAGTTTTGTGGCTACTTCTCTAGTGTGGGAAGCCAGAGTAAGAGAGCAGTGTAGTGCGATGGTTAATAACCTAGTGGCTGGAGTCATTTCGGACCTGGATTATGTCTTCTACTTTCTCTCTCATGCTGGCCTGTTACTTACTTTAAGCCTTTTCTCCTGCATTTGTAAAATGGAATAAGGATACCTACTCTTGTCCATATATTCACAGGCTCACAAAAGCCAATTGTTCAGCTTTTTTGGATTTTGCCAGGTGGCTGGCATCATCACACTGGTAGTTGATGTAGGCTGTGGTGGGAGTATTTACCACAATAATAAGCAAATGCTACAAATCTGGACATTATCCCCTGCTACCCCACAGAGCTGGTTGTTAGACATTACCAGCTCACCACTGTGTACCTCTCGATTTGTGTAAGGAGAAGGATGCATGCAAAGTGCTGAGCACCATGTTTGGTGCCGGTCAGGAAACACCCAGGAGTGTTCTACCTCTGAGCTACACCCTCAGCCCTTTTTCTTTTTTGTTTTTGAAACAGAGTCTTGCTCGATTGTGCAGTCTCACTAAGTTGTTGAGGTTGTTCTTGAACCTGCAATGCTCTTGTCTCAGCCTCCCAGGTACTGGAATTACTGGCATTCGCAACCACACCCAGCTCGATTCTTCTCCTGTAACTCAAATCCTTTCCCCAACTCCTCCTATTGGCTCATGGGTTCTCATCCAGCAGACATGAATTGAATACCTACTATGGGCACAATCTGGCACCAGACACTAATGAAATAAAACCTGGCTGTGGGTCTATGATCCTCACAGATCTGTTGGTGGATGGGCTATGGCTGAGTCTGTGAAGGTCTTTTTATCAGCAGTGTGGAAATCAAAGGAAGATGAAGTCCCTCCCACCATCGCAAATGCTCCTGTCACCTGCAATCCCAAAGTCTATGAGGTGAGGAGCCTTCAGGGTAACTTCAGTTGCAAAGCTCAAGCACCTTCTTCTCTAAGATGACATGATTATTAAGACGACAGGGTAGGCTATTGGCTTCTCTTCTATCCCTGCCCTAATGGCATCCCTCCACGATTGGCAACTTACTTCCCCACTGGCCATGACGGTTGCGTGTATGCCTCCTAGAAACCAGAAATGTGTAACATCAAGTCTGGCCCCTCGCCAAATTTCTACAGGGCATTAGTAACAAACTGGTGAAGCTCATTAAAAAAAAAGAGAGAGAAACCTATAACCATTAAAAGTCCATTAAGCAGCCTGTCATTTTGTAGAGCTAAATAGCCCACAGTAATCAAAAGCATATGAACCCCAGCTGGGATACCCAGTGAATTGTTTCGATTTAGGGGAGAATTCATCAAGAAAGATTGTTCTTAGGATTGGGTTGATTTTTCTCCTTCAGTTCCTGGCCCCATGTTTCATTATAATTAAAGTGATTGATGCACCTCCCAGACGGAGGTGAGCGGTGACCACCAGAGCCAAAACATCTGCTCCTTCCGAGCAGACGCCTAATACAGAACTTGAGTCAAAAGGCACGTAACTTGAGGTTACCCCTCCACTGTCAATTAGGTATGGCACAGTCAACTCTTTGCTGCCCGGCTGGGTTACATCTGGGTTGTCTGTGAAATTTCTCTTTCCAACCGTAGAAGGACTTTTATGTGTATCCAAGTTAGGGTCAAGAAACAAAGAGCTAAGTCTGAGGCCAAGAAGGGATGATCCCATTTTAGGAGACAGAAGATCCATCCATCAGTTAGTGAAATATCTTCTTGTCCATGGGTAGACACTTGTTACTTTCAACAACGTCGATTCAGTCTTTCAAATTTGCCACAATCCCCTCACCTCCCTTGGCCATTTCTCCTGCCCTGCTTGGGGTACCCTTGCCATCTCTCTGCTCATTAGCACCCTACAGGTAGACAACCCCATACTGAGGAACAAGGTAAAACCCAAACAGGCACTTCGTAACGGCACATTAGCAGTTCTGGCTCAGTCACAAGCATAGTGTGAAAGGAGAAGAAATTAATGATTCAACACAGGTTTTGGAGGGAACTATAGGAATTATTTCTCTATATTTATCTAATTTGCCCTGACGCTACGTAAAAGCAAAATGTTGACATCAAATGAAAGAACTAAGAGGTTTAGATTTGATATAAAGTCTCCTGAGAGCCATCACATGTTGTCTTTAGATATTTTTATCATTGCTTATTTTAACTCTTCCTTCCAAAAAAGCTAAGAGTTTGATTTAAAAACGAGCAAAATAATAAAACAACAGCAACAAGAAGTCATGCTTAGCATAATCAATAAACCCCTACCCAGCTCTCCTCCAAATTCTTCTAGTGATTTTCATGTGGCTACATATCGACATTAATTCCTTAAGAGCCTTGAACTGTTAAATTTCTGCTCCTGTCCATCTCCCACCACCGACTGTATGTTCCTCAAGGGCAGGGAGCATCTTTCTCCCTGCGCCTCCTTTAACAACTTCTTAGACTCCTCACGACTCAGAGCCTTTCGCTAATATTGATGGAGTGATCTTTCAGTGTTGCCAGGCTCAGCATTCCAATCTCTCAGAAACTGCCTGTACTAAATTCTCCAAGCAGTTAATGAGCTCCCGTGCTGTCCAGACAAACTCATTTGCCTTGGGAATGAAAACAAATCGATGCCCCTTGATGCACTGAATTTGCTTAAGCATACATTGCAGGTGATGGGTACATATGGTGTGTGTGAACACAGATGCCTGCACCTGGCAGAGGCCTCTGGCCACTTCTCAGCTTCCCCATCCAAACCCTGCACACCCTACCAGGCCCGCTGTCCACTTCCACTAAGAAGCTTTCACAGAACACCCAGTCCAGCCCAGGGGTCTCTCCCTCTTGGATCCTCTTAGTAAGTTTAAGTTTAGTTATATTATATTAAAGTTATTATTTAATCTCTTGGGTGCCTTAAAAGGCTTCTTACCTACCAGGTTAACTCTTCTAAGATGCTATTGTAGTTCATCTCACTTTTTATTTCTCAGAACAGGCACACAAGGAATGGTATGAAAATGTGCCCAGGGCCGGGCATGGTGGCACACCGCTCCCAGGACTTGGAAGGCTGAGACAGGAGAATCTCAGGTTCAAGACCAGCCTCCGAAACTTAGCAAGGCCCCCTGCAACTTAGATCCTGTTTCAAAATAAGAAATAAAATAAGGCTGGGGGTGTAGCTCAGAAGTAGAATGCCCCTGGGCCCAATCACAAGTGGACTGGGCAGGAACGTATTGAATGGGGGAGACAATGAGCCACACCAAGTTAACTCCTGGATGAAGAGCAAGACAGCTATCAGAGGAAGAATACCCTTCCCCCATCACTCCAACCCAGGGAACACCCTCAGCTTGGGAACCTGCAGGGAAGAGGCCTATCGCCAGACAACGGGAGTCTCTGACCCTTCTGTTCCTTCTTCCTTGGCTATCCCATAGTGAAGGAAAAATAAACATATAAAAGGCCATAAATCCTCTTGCAAAAATAAAGGCCCCTTTTTAATGTCCAATGGCTAATGGCTTAAGTTGAATTCCAGACTCTTACAAAAAAATTTGCAAGACCCCTTCTCGACTCCTTTGCTGCCCTGACCCTGGCCCCTTCAAGAGTCCGGAGAGTTGTGAGGCTTTTTCTTTGGAAATGAACTTTTGTCGGGGAGCCTTATGCTGATATCAATGGCATGAGAATAAACACACATTTCCTAATCATTTTGAAAACTATTCCTGGACTCAGTTGTCTACACAGAAAGCAATTTTCCCAACAGCTCCTATCTTTGGGGCTGCACCCTCGTGTGTCTTGTGGCACTCGGGAAGACTTATTTAAGAGAGACTAGGACTCTACCCTGCTCTGTCATGGGCACGGGCTCTTCCTCAGCATCCCCGCTTGTCCAAAGCCCTCACTCTCGCGTGGCTTTCTCTCTGCAAGTGACCTAGCTTCTTGGAACCATGAGGAAATGCCTGTAATAGAGGTCAGGAGAAGGCCTGCTCCTGGTTTCAGCTCTGCTTCTTGATGGCTGGGTGACTTGGCCTTCTGGACCTTGTTGTGATCTGTCAAACAAGGGAGTTCTATTACATCATCTAGGTCCCTCTCTCTTGTCTACATCCCAGTTGTACCAGGGCAGTGGGGTAGGTTGTGAACAGACCAAATAAAATGTCCAAAGACAGCATAGGAGACATATGGTTTATTGGGGGAAAGCTTACAAGAGATCAGTGACCACTCTAAGAAGAGTCCGGTGGTGACAGGGTGACAGACAGCACCCCATCCCTCACGGTGCTTTGCCAGGGAGCGCCTCCTCTCCTTCCCACTGTTTTGTCCAGTAGTAGCCAGATGGACATGACATGTCCCCTCTCCACAGCACCCTCAGTCCCATGCTCAGAGGGATTTTATATCAGGCTTCAGATGACACAGGGTCATCGTCAGCATCACCTTGCTTAGCTTGCTTGTCTAACCTGCATCCCAAGGAGCAACCATCCTGTGAACATGCAAGAAGGTAGCTTTCTACAGGTAACACTCACTTTCCCTAGTTCCCAATGTGCATGAAATAGGGCCAATGGCCTTAGGGATGATATAGATCTGGACATTCAGCCCACGCTCACACTCATTGTTCCATTGTCTTTTAAGTTTTGGAGAACAATAGGGGGATGATCAGGAACATAATATTTTACTGTCCCCCTGTTCTTTAGAAATGATACAGCCTCCAAGCCCTGCCTTCTATCACTCTCACTACTCATTTTATTACTCTCCTCAAATTGTCTTGCTCTGCTCCTGCACCTGTGACAAACAACACACCATGAGCTTTGTACCCCCATCTCCTACTTACATCCTGGAGTCTTTCTCTACTGCCTCCTCCACGGTTACCTTTCCCCCTCCTTCAGACCCTTCCTCTCGTTTATTTTATTGCCTCTGACTATCAACATGCTCAGATTTCTTCTAGTCTTAAAATCAAACAAGCAACCTTCTTTGACCATTATTACTCTGTCATTCCCGTGAACCCTCTGTTGAATATTCCCTACTTTCTCCCACCAGTTTCCTTCCATCCACTCATTCTTCAACACTTTGCAATGCAACATCCACTTCCCACTCCTCTGCTCACTCAAGATTTACTGGTGGATACTCTGTCAGGGTTGTTTTTCCAAAATGACATAACCATAGATTTAATTCTCCAGAAATAGATCTTGTGATAAGGACGGACAGCCAAGTGGTCTGTCTGTCAAGGCGGCAATGCTCCTGGGAGTGGGGGAAGTGCAGGGGTGGAAGCCAAGCAGAGTCCTTCAAGGTTGCTCTAGAGTATAAATTACACCTCAGCGTGAGTCTGAGCAGAGACAAGAGAGCTGGGCTTTCATATGCCCCAACTGCAGTCACAGACTCAGGGCTCAGATGGGAGGCCAGGAAGGTAAAGTCCAGGGACTTCCTCTTCTCTGAACTTGGCAGCCAAGTCACTTCAGTAGCCTGAAGATAGCATTCATGAGAAGAGTCACAGGAGTACGTAACGGAAGCCAAAAGCACATCAAGACTGGGCACCAAGAGATCCCAGAAAAATTATCAGCCAGCAACAGCGGCCATCACAGCCAGCACGCTGCTGCTCCTTCTGTAGCCCTGTGCTGTGTTAAACGTGTTCCCTTTTGACCTTTCCACCGGGTTTTATGAAAGAAGAGCAACCCGATCACGCTGCTCTGCCAACTCCTTCTTCTTGCCTTGTTCCCGTGTCCCTCCCAACTGTTCCTAGATCTCCTCTTCATTTCTGTCATTTAGTAACTCATCTACTTTTGTAACTTCAATTACTACATTTAAAATCAATCCCAGTTTGCAACTCTGGCAGAAGCTTCTACTCAGATGTCCACCCAGCACTTCAAAAGCAGTATGCAAAGAGAGAGAGAGAGAGAGAGAGAGAGAGAGAGAGAGAGAGAGAGAGAGAGAGAGAGAGAGAGAGAGAGAGAGAGAGAGAGAGAGAGAGAGGAAAGAAAGGACAGAAGGAAAGAAGGAAGGGAGGGAGAAAGGGAGGAAGTAATTGAACTATATTTCTACATCTATGACTTCTCTCTTCTTTCTGACTTTCTAAAACACATTCCTGAGCTATAATTCAAGGAAATTCTTTCTCATAATGCCCAACTAGAGCTGAATTTCTTCTCATCGTTCAACTCCTCTCCATTTCCTTCTCTGCCACCTTGTCCGGGCCTTTATTGACTCTTGAGTAGATTGCCACCGAGATTTCTGATTTGTTTTCCCCGCGCCTTCCACTTTAGGCCATCTCTTAGACTCCCACAAGTAATGCTGCCATCAGTCACTTTTCTGCCACCCCACTGCCAACCTTCACTGGCTTCATTCCACCCAGAGACCTGTGGTAGAGTCTGCTAGGCACTCAACTATGCTGACTCTCTCCCATCCCTCTTGGAGATGCATAGAACTACTTAAATGCATCCAAGCCAATGGGCTACAAAGGGGAGACAGCACATCACTTTTGGGCCAAGACACCAGGGAGCAAGTGTGTGCTCTCCCCATCCTCTCCTTCCTCTGTGCCCCTGGAAGCCAAGTGCTGAGATGTCCAGGCCACACGAAGGAAGCACCAAGATCCTGAGTCACCATGTGCCCCTGTCATCCAAAAGAGGAGCCTCACGCACATCAGGCATTATATGTGTTAGAAACTGGCCGTGCTAGCAGGCGCAGTGGCACACCCCTATAATCCCAATTCTTAGGAGGCTGAGACAGGAAGATCATCACAGCTTCCAAGCCATCCTCGGCAACTTATCAAGGCCCCCTGCAACTTAGTGAGACCCTGTTTCAAAATAAAGATTAGAAAATAGGAGTGAGGGTACAGCTCAGAGATAGAATGTTTCTGGGTTTAATCCCCACTACTACAAATATATACATATCTTTTTATATATATTTCTAATATATATTTATATTTATTTCATATATATATTTCTAATATATATTTATATTTATTTCATACACACACACACACACACACACACACACACTAGAGATTGAACCCAGGGACATTTTACCTCTTAGATACACTCCCATCCTTTTTATTTTTACTTTAAAATAGTTGATGAAAATGCTAAGGCTGGTCTCCAACCTGTGATCCTCCTGGCTCAGTCTCCCAAGTACCAGGATTCTAGGTTTGTGTCACCATGACCACCCCTCAAGAACATTCTTAACACTCGTATGCCTCTATCACCCATTTACCTCCACACCTCATGCACACACAGAGCTCTATATTCACATTCAGTTCTTCCTTCAAGGTCTATAACAGGAGTTGACAAACTCCGGACCAAAGGCAAACTTTGGCCCACCACCTGTTTTTGTAAATAAAAATTGGATTGGAACTCAGTCACCCTACAATCGCAGAGTTGAGTAGCCACAATTGAGACCATCTGGTTCACAAACCCTAAACTCTGTGCTACCTGGCTCGTTATAGAAAAAAAAAAAAAAAAAAAAGATGTGCTGGCCTCTATCTAGAATTCCAAATCTCTCTTCCCCAGCCCTCCCCTGTCCTGGAAGGCCAGGGCTCAGAAGCGACTCCCTCACCCTCTGCATTCCCACAGTGCCTAGCTGTGTCTCTCAAGCGTCGGGCTACCTGTGTGTCTCCACTTCAAGGTCTTCCCCACTTCACTCTAAGCACCAAGAACAGCAGGGCACATTTCTTATTTCCATTTGGGTTCTTGATGTCTTGCATCTTGCCTCATAACAGGTGACAGCCTGAACACTTGAGTCAGTCCAATATATTAACGAGAAGACAATGGGCAAGGAAAACCCTAAGAATTACAATGCTAGACTTAAAGCACTTTTTAGTTCCTTTTATTTAAATTGAAGTTGTTATTCACATGACTACTTCTGGCCAATAAGTAATACCAAGTCTTCATAAAATACATGGTCACTTTCAACTTCCATTTCTCAATATGATTCGAATAACATATCAATGGTCTTTTAAAGAAACTTGTTAAAAGCCAAGTGCTGTAGTGCACAACTATAATCCCAGTACTTGGGAGGCTGAGACAGAAGGATCATGGATTCGAAACCTCAGAAATTTAGTGAGATGCTCAGTGTGGCAAGGGTCAGAGGTAGGGCTTTTAGGCAATGATTAGGTCATGTGGGCTCTAATTTCATCAATGCATTAATTCATTTGATAGACCGAGGCACTCAAAATCTTAGAACTTGTTTCAAAATAAAAAATAAAATAGGGCTGGGAGGGTGTAGCTCCAAGTTGGAAACTCCTGGATTCAATTCCTAGTGCCAGGTAAAGAGAAATGAAAGGGAGAGAGGGAGAGGGGAAGGAGGGGAGGGAAAAAAGAGAAAGAAAGGAAAGGAGATAAAGAGAAAAGAAATTCATTAAAGTGTCAAACTTCACTCATAATTTTAAAAGGTAATTTTTTTTATTTTAGATCTCATGTCCAACTAAAATTAACCACAAACTAAAAGATGACTGCTACCTAGCTTACTAATACAATTAAAATTCATAGCATCTGAGGACAAAAACGTCAATGTACTTTTAAATGCCATTTTACAGATTGTTCCCATCATCCCTACAAGCTACATGATTAAGTTTTAAAATTCTAATATTTATAAAGTACACAGAGCCTTATAAAGGTTCTGTTTTATAAATCACTTCCATATGTGAGAGAACTTAGCCCACTCTTACCTTTCTTCACCAAACAGCAATACCCTTGCCTGCCAAGATGCCTTTATCTCTGGGCCCTGGCTTTGCTTAACAAAGATAAGGGCTCTGGCCACCCTGGTTGGAAGAGCACCCATGAGGAAAGATGGTTTCTTCATATCTGCCAAAAATCTTGGTCCCTGATATAAATGCCCCTTGTTCAAAAACCTACCCACTTGCTGCCCAACAAGTGGTAGACATTTACCCATTAGAAGCATCACAAAGAAACAAGTATTTCAAGGGCAATACAGCCACAGTTTGCTCCCATAAACCCTCCCAGCTGTAAAAAGGCAAGACCCAAGCTCAGGGGATTGCATACGCCCCGAAATGTGGACTGATACTGGCTCACACGCTGTTTGTTACTAGGATAAGTACAGAAAGTGAGAGCATGCATTTAGACACTTGTACAAACACTTGATATTACCAGGACATCCAAGTGCACCACTTTATGTTTTACAAATCATCTGTTTGTAGTGAAATGAAGTATTCTTTATGGTCCTTCACTGCAAATAGCTTGGGAAGCACCGCACTGGGAAGAAGAGTGTATAACCCAGGGTACCCTCCACACACACATGGTTCCCACTGCGCAGAACTTGGACTTCTTGTTTTCTAACTTTCCTTCTACCTACAGGCTCAAACCTACTCCCCCCCAAGGCCTGACCCCATCTCACCAAGAGTAAGTTAGGAGAGAAAAGAACATCCTCTCTACAGCCTAGTAATGTGGGAACAAACAAAACAAAACAAAAAGACTGTGAGAAGAGGATCTTTCAGGGGGGCCCAGCCCCATCCCATGTGTACTGTAGGTACACATTGGGTTAACAGTGGGCTGATCACACACTTTTCAAATACAAACGTCTGTTCCTTTCTAGCACAGAGATGGTAATCTTTGTCATGTCCCCTTCGTGGCCATAAATGCTGCCTCAAACTTGGGATATTTTCAACCTATTTGCATTCCTTCTCCAGAGTAGATGACTTCATGTTTCAAGAGTGGATTTTTCTCTAGGACTTTTTACCTAATTCATTCCAAGACTAAACTATTCCAAGATATCTTCATCTTTCAGGGGGGAAAAAACGGATTAAAGGAAATGTATTCATTCACACACTACATAAGAAATAACCCTGGAAAAGAGAAACCATTAGTAGAGAGATATCTAAGTGATTAATAAGAGCTTCCTATCCAGAGAAAAATGAAAACCCAGCCAGGAATTTGCATAAGCCTTCAACCCAAACAGGAGAGAGATAGAATGGATTGTTTAAACCAGAAAGTAGAAGTTAGCACCTGTTAATGACTCATTTGTTGGCTCACAAGCTGTTAACACTCAAACAAACTGGTCGTTAAATGTGGTCATTACTTATTTCAATGCAAAATTTATTAGTGCTCCATTTGAAGATTTAATGGAAGGGCAACCTTCGCCCTGCACATCTGGTATACCCCACGGAGGCTGAGGGCAGGCTTCTAGCTGCAGTGTCTGGATAAAATAAAATAAGTAATAATAATAATAATGGCCATTCTGTCGCATCAATTACCTATTTCCTTCAGCAATCAGGATGTTAGATGAGTTCTGATTCACAGCTTGATACCTAATAAGGACCACTTGAGTCTTCATTACTTTGTAGGACCATTATGGCTAAGTGGGTCTGAACTGCCTTCTTTACAAGCCGGCTGCAGGACTCATTATTATGAGATAGACTTTCGATTAAGCTCAGAACTTTTTTTTTTCAGTCTTTTGCAGATCATAAAATGAAGAAGACAGAAGGCTAAGGATTCACAGTGACACAACTTGGAGAACTGGGTACTGGTAATGAGTCGCAGAGAGGAATCCTGGGTGGAGTTATTTGCCTCAGGCTGTTCCCCAAGTGATGAAATAAAAGTGGCTATCTAGAACCTTAAAAACCAGAAATTCTCAAAGAATCATTTTCATTGCACCACCCAAATGTTCTTTCACTGGAGGATTATGTAAAATAATGTCTTTGGTAGGAAAAAATAAATCTCAGAAGCCTTAGCTAACTCTAGGTAATTGTGTGTGTGTGTGTGTGTGTGTGTGTGTGTGTGTGTGTGTGTGTGTGTACACATGTGTATTTAGGGAAAATTGTCCGGAAGAGTCCCAGGGACATCTTAGAGAGCCGGAGAAAGTAGATACATGAAAGTGTTGGCCTCTTTTCCTCATAGGCCTAAATCATTATAGGATTGGAGTTGATAGAGCTAGCAAATAAAAATATAGGGCATGCATATTTCGGATCAACAACAAGTTTTTTTAGCTTAAGTGTCAAATATCACAAAGGATATACTTATGCTAAAAAGTATTCATAGTTCATCTAAAATTCAAATTAAACTAGACATCCAATATTTCATCTGGCAACTCTATATCAGACACCTAGCTGTTGAAGAAAAGAAAGCACCCTGGGGTTAGTAGCCTCCCTAGCTGGCAACTCATATGACTTACTTCTGAGAGAGTAAAGATTACCAGATTCCATTCCCTGGAGACTGTAACCAGGTAATTTGTTAAAGCCTTATCAAAGATTTTGAAGGTGTGGTAATGAGAAGGAGGAGGAGGAATCTGTATGACTCCTACATCTAAGGAGAAAGTAGAGTGCCAATTGGTGAACTAAAAGCTGACAAAGGTTGGTCTTCGTTCATCAGATAGATTCTAAGCTCCCACAATGAGCCAGAATATGTTGGATCCTGCCCTTGAGTAGTCAAAATTCAGCAGGGGGATGAGAATAGAGCTTAGAAAAGGGCAGACATTTATAGTGTTTTCTGTGTGCAGGCACCGTACCAGTGTTCCCCATCAATTATCCCACTTATTTCTTGAGGCAGCCTGTCTAGGTAGGTGCTACCACCCCACTGCTGCAGTTGAGGACACTAAGGCTATAGAGGTTTAACTTAACCAAGATGGCCTCGTTGGCCAAAACCAGAGGACACGTTTACATCCAGGTGAGTCTGGCTTTAAATATTTGTGATTTGTACTAAAAGCCCATATTCAATAAACACCACATAAGTGGATCAAATTAAGTGTGGGAAACTGGAAATGGGGTTCAAGCATTGTTCAGGCACTCTCTAGCTTTGGAAACTTAGACCAGTGACTTAATTTTGGGGTTTTCAGAATTGCTGCTGCTTTACAACCATCATTACTGTCACTCATGGATAATCAAGAAAAATCTTTAAGCTGGGTAAGAAAAAAAAAGGAGAATGTTCACATTATTAAAATGCCACAGAGGTTAAAACAAAAGGTGATCAGTAAAGTAATCCATTCTTCCAAAGCCTGGGTTCAAAGAACCATTTCCCTTCCATGCTTGAACTCATCCCCTGTGTAACTAGGGGTACCAGAGATTCCAGAACGTGTTCCCATAAAGCACATGGTCTTTCTCTGGACAAGCAATGGTGGCCCCAAAATCTCTCCTGTAATTTAGCAGGAAAGTAAAAGAAGAGTGAAAGTTTCTAGGAATTAGACACAGAAGCAGTTAGGGCTTTATGAGGCTGGCACATTGGATTTGAAGTTTTATAGACTCTAGATAAATACTTCCTAAAGTTAAACTAGCCCTCATGTCCAATATTGCTGGCCTAGCAATCATTTTCCTCATCTGTAAAATAGTACTTCAGGGTTTTCCTCCAAGGATTAAATGAGATAACATGTTTAAAAATGTTTTTTGAAATGCCTGTCATATAGTTAGAGCTCAATAAATGTTAGCTGCTATTATTATTATAAGTTCTCTCGAGCCAAGTTGTGAGCCCCTTAAGGATAAGGACTATACTGTTCATTGTATGACCAAGATTTGCACAGTGGCGTGCTAAGAATGGACAGCAGAGATGTGTGTGCGTGCATGTGTGCATGTGTGCACAGGAGGAAGAATGGATGGAACCAGCCTAGGTGTCCATCAACAGATGAATGAATAAAGGAAATTTAGTCTATGCACACAATGGAGTTGTATTCATCCACAAAGAACAACAAAACAATGTCATTTACAAAAAACTGAAAGCAACTTCAGAATAGTTTGCTAAGTGAGATCAGCCAGTTACAGAAAGTCAAGGGTCATATGTTTTCTCTCATATGTAGAAGCTAAAGAAAAAAAAATAAGAAACAGAGGGACTTTAAATAAATGAGGAGAGAGACCAGTAGAATAGTAGAAGGGGACTTGGGGACCAGAGGTGGGGAGTGGGGAGAGGAGGACTGATGAAGGAAGCAGTTCAAATAATGCTATGTTCCCATATGAAAGTATCACTACCAATTTTACTCACACGTGGCAGGGAGGGAGTGAACAGGGTGGGGTTCGGAGGGAAACACACCCAGTGCCGTGCGCATGTATGTTTGTATCACTTTGAACCTCACTATGATGTATAATTACTGTGCACCAATAAAGTATAAAAAAGGAAAAGGAAAAAACTAAATCCATATTATTCTTTGAGTTAAAATCTTTTCAAAGCAATTGGCCAGAAGGCAACTGTAGAGCTGATATTTTTATTCTGCCTTTGGGTTTTAGAGATCAGTGTGATTATCGGTGTGGCTTCACTTAAAATAGAATAATTGGGCTAGTAAAATTTGAAAAGTATATTTTCATTTGCTCTGGTCTATGCAGGTTCATAGGAGAGGGAGAGAGGGAGGGAGGGAGGGAGGGAGGGAGAGGGAGTGGGGGAGAGAGAGGGAGGGAGAGAGAGGGAGAGAGAGGTGGAGAATACACAGATAGGATCAGAAACAAAGAACCTGAGTAGAACAAAGGCCAGATCAAGGAGCAACAAGCAAATGACTTAAAAAAGAACCTAGCAGAATTAAAATAATCAGGAACTAAAAGGGAAAACTAAGCATTCAGAAAAAGCAAAGAGGATCCCATTGATGATAATTTTACAAGGCAGTAGAGAGTAGACAACTCTTCCAAGAGAAAGAGCAGGAGGGAGTAAATATAAAGTAAACAACTGCACATTCCTCTCTCAAACCCCAGCAGGCACAATAGTCACAAGCTCTTGTCCTTACCCAAGGGGTGGACCACCCAAGGCACAAGAAGGCTGACCAGCCCTCAGAGGAGGAAGCTGTGCCCAGGGAGCTTCCAAGATGAGCTAGCTTACCTGGGTCAGGGACTTCATCAACATCTGGAGACCCTTGTATGTAGAAGTAGAGGACAGCCTACAGAACATAATTTTGAGGTCCCAGGTCTTGCACTCTGAAGAAGTAACTTACAACCCTGTTGTCCGACAACTGCAATTCTGCAATATATAATTCTGCAATTGCAGATTTATATATTTCATCTAGTTTCTTTTCAATTAAAATTAAGGGAAATAGACAGGAAATGTTGCCAGACATCCATTGTTATATAAATAAGTTGTTACAAAACATCTTCCAAAGGTACTTTGTTAATAAGACAAGCTAAGAAATTCTGAGCTCCAAGCTGCCTGGAGAAAGATTTAACAGGTCAAGGGCTTATGGAACCAAAACCTGCCAGAATCCTTTGCCATTCTGCCTGGACACCACGTGATCCTGAGATCTTGTCTATAATGGTTCAACAAATGCCAACCCCAGCATATTTTTCTGTTTCCATAATTAGGCCAACTTGTTCTTAACAAAAAAGAATAACAATTCTTTCAATGTCTCTATATTGGATGTTGGGTGGCTAAATTTCCCCCAAGTTCATCTTCCAAGAATAATTATGTATCAAGAATGGAAAACTATTGATAATTTTTAGGTCTTTGTAATGAGCAATTAGTATCTCGAGGATCATAATATTCTTTTCATATGCACTTAACTCTCCCAATAGAAAATGAGATAATAATCATTTATAAGAGAATGTTTCCACTGAATTAATTCCACTATTAATATGAATGATTAAGAAATAAACAACGTAAGGCCTCGAGTGTTTTACCCACACCTGCCCCAGCATAACATGTGAGCCTGGCTAGAAACACTCAGTTGGTGTTTATAGGGCTACTCATAGGGCGGGCGAGCGAGCCTGCTGCCCTTGCACTCAATCTGGCTTTCCATTTCCACGTCTTGACATCAGGTGGACACTGCATACGTTCTCATCTCTGTTTAACTGGGGCTCTCTCCTCTTTCCCAAGTCTTTCGTGGACTTTGCTCTCCCACCCCAGATCATCACTTGTAGCCTCTTAGTCCTAACCTGGTCCTGCATGGATCATCCTCCCTCACCTGCAGCCTTTGCCACCTGCTACTACTCTCTTCATCATCCGCCTCTCAGATTCCCTCGTCCTCAGCTGCCTCCCTCTCCTGCTGAGAGATGCACCGTATTTATTTTCCCCTCCTCACTGGCTGATTGGGTCATCCTGTGTCATTAACATTTTAAATGTTCAATAGTCTTAGCAATCAGGAAAAACCAGTTCAAAACTACACTGAAATTTCATTGTTTAACTCCAGTTAAAGTGGTAATCATTGAGAATTTGAAAAGTAATAAATGCTGACAAGGATTGGTGGGAATAGGAGCTTGTGTACACTCTTGGTGGGATTGTAAATTAATACAGTCACTACAAAGATCAGTATGGAGGCTCCTCAAAAGACTAGGAATGGAGCCGGGCGTGGTGGCCCACGCTTGTAATCCCCGCACTTGGGAGGCGGAGACAGGAGGATCGCGCAGGTTCGAAGCCAGCCATGCTGGTGTAAGAGACCCTGTTTCCAAAAATAAAATAGGTCCGGGAGTGTAGCCCAGAGGTAGAAGGGCTTCCAGGAACCCCAGTACCACCAAAAGGAAAAAAAAAAAGACTAGGAATGGAATCACCACCGTATGCCCCCTATATCACTCCTTGGCGTCTTTCCAAAATAATTAAAGCTGGAATGCTACAGTGATACATGCATACCCATGTTTATAGGAGACAAATCACAAGAGCCAAATAATGGAACCAACCTAAGTATCAGTCAACAGATGAATGGTCAAAGAAAATATGGGGTATACACACGATGGAATTTTACTTGCCCATAAAGAACAACAACAAAAAAAATTATGTCATTTGCAGGAAAATGGATGAAACTAGAGAATGTTATTCTAGGTAAGATCAGCCCGTCTCAGAAAGTCAAACGTTATATGTTTTCTCTCCTATGTGGAAGTAGAGAGAAATTAGGAAAGAAAAGACTTTAGATAGATGAAGAGAAAGACCATTAGAACCGTGGAAGTGTTTGGGGGTTGGAGATTAGGAACGGAAAAAGGAGAACTAATGGAGGAAACACTTGGAATAATGGTATGTCTGTATAGGAAAGTATCACCACCAAGTCCACTGGTAGATACAGGGTGGGGCAGGGTTGTCAGGAGAGAAACACATTTACTGTTTGTTTCCTGCTTGCATATATGTTTGTAGCACTTTAAACTTCACTGTGATATATAATTACAGTGCAGCAATAAAAATACTTTTTAAAAGCATTTAAGAAATTGTAAAAAAAAAAAAAAAAAGAAATGAGAGAGAAGTTTATGCTGGTCTCTACAAGCCATGACTCATAATCAAACCACATCAAACAGGATTCCTAAATTGGTGCTCATTACTCCTTGGGGCATATAAGGCAAAGATATTCATGAAATTCATGCTTGGAGGCAACAAAAAAAACCTTTTATTTTATTGGAAACTATTGTTTCTGTATATTTCACTTATAATCTTCCACAGAGAATGACTGATTTGTGAAAAATGTTAAATTTTAAAAAATTAAAGACCAGAAACAAGTTGCAAGGTGTGATTAGAAAGACTGGCTATCCCCCCAGTGAGCAGGTGCTGGTCACAAAGGCCTGGTCCAAAGAGCCAAGGTCAAGTCTGACCCATCTTAAATTTCTGTAACATCAGCACTTGTATTCAAGTTCACTCAGTAGGTCAGGGAGCATAAGGAGTTGCAAACTAAATAAAAGAAACCCCTGGGTGTGGAGGTGCACACTTGTAATCCCAGCGTTTGGGATGCTGAGACAGGAGGATCACACAAGTTCGAAGCCAGCATCAGCTACTTAGTGAGGCTCTCAGCAACTTAGTGAGACCCTGTTTCCAAATAAAGTATAAACTAGGTCTGGGAGTATAGCCTGGAGGTAGAAAAGCCCCTGGGTTCCACTTTCAGTACAATAAATAAATAAATGAATAAATAAATAAATAAATCCAATTCTATTCTGTGTCCAGGCCAAAAAAAAAAAAAATTTCTGGAAAATGACTGGCAGGTTAGATTTGCTAGAAATCCAAATCTCAAATGTAAGAGGAAATAAAAGAAGATAAAATCAATCCTCTTCAATCTTTAATATCTCTATAGATTCTTTTTTCAAATCTCTCACATAACACTATGTCTACGAGGCTAACCCATGTTGTCACCTGTTTACTAGTTCATTTTCCATTGCTGTGTACTATAATACTTGTGTGAATACACTATGATGTGTTATCTCTGCTACTATCGGAACGTATTTGGTTCTTTTGAATAAAACCATCATGAATACTCTTCTATGTGTCTGATGGGGCCTGCACGTACCCATGTCTGTGGACCACACACTGAGGAGGGAACCACAGTCACCTGAACACGTGCGTGGTCTCCTACAGTCCTTAAATACTGCCTTTAACA
The DNA here is from genome assembly GCF_963383645.1 of Muscardinus avellanarius. Classification (NCBI taxonomy): domain Eukaryota; kingdom Metazoa; phylum Chordata; class Mammalia; order Rodentia; family Gliridae; genus Muscardinus; species Muscardinus avellanarius. The sequence goes on from NC_137801.1 coordinate 62,931,014, forward strand.
ATTTAACAATGTAGCAGGCCCTTTGAATAATTATCCTGAACGATTCCTTTTCTCCTAGCGTGGACCGACTTCACTTTTCCTTAAGGACTTCTCTTCCTTCAAGACTTTACCTTGATGTCTTCTTTCTTCCCTTCCCTGTGCCTTTCGGTGACCTCACTTACTCTCGCACATTAGATGTCCTCGCATTTCTTTAGCCACATCCCGTCTTCGCCAGAAGTACTCTTTCATCGTCTACTCGATATCTTCTAGCTTGCCATCCACACGCGGATGTTACTTAAATGAGTTCAACATGTTGAACCAAACCTGTCTTCCTCCCCTCCCACCTACGGCGTCTCTCCCTCAGGCCCTGCTGGTTTTATTGCCTTCCTCTTGGATATCAGGGCTGGTCACCTTGGCAGCCCATCCCCTATGAAGAATGAAATCCTACCAGTGGCATCGTTACAGCAAACCTCAGAGGGGAGTGTGGTTTCCCATAAAACAGACCTTTTGTATGTTCGATATTTGAAATGACAACCAGACTGAGAGATAGTAGAAAACTGTTTTTATATTTTTTTTTGGCAGGGGGGAGCACTAGGGATTGAACCCAGAGGCATTCACCTTTGAGCTACACCCCCCAGATCTAATTTTTTTGTTTGTTTTGTTTTGAACCGGGGTTTTACTAAATTACCTGGCACTGGCCTACGATCCTTCTGTCTCAGCTGCCCAAGGACTAGAATTACAAATGTGCCCCACCTTGCCTGGCTGTTTTTGTATTTCCTATCTTCCAAATCAGAAGAATACCCCACTTCATGGACCAGCGCCTAATCCATTGTCTTCAAAATCCACTTTGAAAAGAAGCATTTTCTCTGTTAGGAATAGATGTCTGAAAAGTGAAAATGTAGTTCCTAGAACATTTAAGAGCACAGCCTTGGCTCGGTGGCTGCAACAGGGGGATAGAGGCCAGCGAAGACCTGCAGCAACTTAGTGAGACCCTTTTTTTTTTTTAATGGTACTGGGGTTCCTGGAAGCCCTTCTACCTTAGGGCTACACTCCCAGGCCTCTTATCCTATTATATATATATATATAAGGGGCTAAACTCCCTGACCTAACCTAATATATATATATATATATATATATATATATATATATATATACACACACACACACACACACACACACATATATATACACATATATATTTTTTTATTATTATTATTTGGAAACAGGGTCTCTTAAGCCAGCGCGTCTGGCTTCGAACCTGCGCAATCCTCCTGTCTCTACCTCCCAAGCGTGGGAATTACAAGCGACGCCCGGGCGTGAGAACCTTTCAAAAAAAAAAAAAAAGACCACTGCTTTGATCAGATTGACTGGGGTTCAAGTCCTCTTCTGCTGTTCCTAGCTGTGTGAATTCAGGGCAATCACTTTCCTCTCTGAGCCCTGATTTCTTTATCTATAAAATAAGGATAGCCATTGCCACCTTGCCAGGGGGGGGTGGGAAAATTAGACGAGTTCAAGAGCCTTACCACAGCACCCGACACGTCTGTACTCATTAGCATGGTTGGTGTGTCTGCTGTCACCAATTCTCAGAGTGGGAAAGCTGGATAAATTGGAACTCTCCATTGTCCCAGAGAGGTTGCCACGAGACAAGCGGCAATTTCAAAGTTTTAATTTCTTTTACTCTGCTCTCTGAATAGCTCAAAAGGGATGGCTAGGCTGTGAAAAATGTTCTCGGGCTGGTCAATTTGAGGTATTTCATTTCACGAATCTGTCTGGAAACCGCCAGCTCATTTCATTGATCAATGGCCATCCCAGTGTTGGAATTTAAGTTATTACCATCCTAAACGAAAGCCTCTGGAGCACGGAGCTCAGAAGGCACTCAGCCTCCTTCGGCGATACGGCGGCTTCAATCCCGCTTCAACCCACCATAGGTGCCATGCGGGTTCGTACACAGTCCTTGCTCTCATGCTAGAATTTCCTCCATGAGTGTGTAGATACATTTTTGCAGCTGCCACAGATGGTACAAAGCTACAAAGGTCTACAAAGCTCTCTGTGCATGTGTTTGCAGCTATTATGTCTCACCTTCAAAGCACCTGGCTTTTAAATTATAAGCAGGTCTAAGCAGACACCGTGTCAGTCAATTGATCAATTAAACATACATCAAATGCCTGCTAGGTATTGTGCCAGGAATTTCACCACAGGGAAGTGTAAAGAACAAAACACACTCTCTGATCTTAAAGACTCTAGATAACTAAAAATACAGGTCACTGGGTGCTAAGCAGGTAACTCAAATAGCGGTGTCAAGAAATTAATTCATGGTCCCCAAAACAATGTCAATTTCAAGTTTCAGTGCCAGGTGGAACTATTCCATCCAATTGTTACCTAAGCAACAAATGGGCTTGGGACACAGCAATTTCATAGCAACCTCAGCAACTTAGTGAGACTCTCATCAGACTAGTGAGACCCTGTTTCAAAAGAAAAAATTTAAAGAGGGTCTGAGGGTGTAGCTCAGACGTAGAATGTCTCTGGGTTAAATCCCTAATACTACAAGAAGAAAAGGGAAGGAAAGAAGAAGGAGGAAGGAAGGAAGGGAAACTACCCATCTCCAATAATTTAGGACTATCCACGTGGCCTCTTTGAAAGTGATTCTATGTACAAGAAAAATTAACTTCAAGGGATAATATTTTCTCACTGATGACTGTTCACTAAGACTTTTTCTGCCAAAGTTCAATAGAATTTACAGGAATCATTATCAAGAGTGCTGGAGAAACCAAATTTCTTTGATTCATTTACACCCAGTCACTCTGAAACCATGATTGCACATGCCCATGATTTCTTCAGTTCCAACAGCTTTTGTGCATGTCGAAGCAAAGCAATAGGAAAAGAAAGTCTATCACAGTGCAATTCACAGACGCTACTGATAGAGGCAGAAGAATGGAGGCACACAAAAAACTAAGCCTCCCCTTCTCATTTGTGCATTTACCCGGTTCTCTGGGTTGCTGTCTCAGAGTTAGCGAAACACGAGGTCTGGTAACAGACAGAGTCCCACTTTCTGGAAACAGAACTTGCCCAAAGTGCTTGGGATCCTGGGAGGCTGAGGGGAAGCAAGGCCACTCAATGCAGCATGGCCAAGGTTCTGATGAACCATAAAGGAGAGGAAACTGCACTTTCTTCTGATTCATGCAAAAACGATTTACTCTCTGTCCTTCTAACCATTAACAGTCTGAAAACCTGGTGCGACTGGCCTCCAGAGCCACCCCGCTCCCACGGCACATCCAGCAGCCCCGTTCCCAGCTGACGTGGAAACCAGATCAAAAGGGACCCTGAGGTAGCAGCACTCTCCCCTAACTGTTGACAGATGGAGAAGGGAAGCCACATAAATGCTCTCTGTTGTGTCAGCACTATAAAAACGTCGGGCTGACCCATGAAAGATGGAGATGGAAGCTCAGGCAGCCATTAGGAGCCCGGCCTCACTCGGAGTCATAACTCACCTCCGTGGTATTATGAAAATGGTTTTATTGCAGTGGATTACTTTTTCCCCCCCTCTGCAAAAATTACTGCTTATCAGCGTCACAGAAATCAAGCTAAAAACTCCCCGCCTTTTCTCTCTTCTAATACAATCCCTCCCTCTGGCCAGGAACTTAATAAAATGGAACATTTCATTATTCCGGTTTGCATAGCTCTTTTGAAGCTGAAACTGTCATCTCAAGTGGGCACTACTGAGAAGGCCAGTGTTAAGGTAATCGGATTGCCTCTAGTGTTCGCTCAGACACATCTGAATGCTTGAGGAGCCCCTCAGCGCCCAGGCCTCTTGCTGGACCAGATTTGGGAGTTGCAAAGGGGAAGAAAATCATTCAAAACCAGCATTTTTTAATTCCTTCAAAGTTCAGTTTGGATACGGCTGTTTCATGAACTATTAGCTGCCTGTCAGATTCCTTAAGAGAAGAAAACAAAACCAGGTGTATTGGGAGTTCTGATATTCACAAATAGCTCTGCCTGGCAAGGTCTTTTTGTTTTCTAATGCCCACTCATGATTCTCCTCAGTAGGTCTGGGTGACAAGAACTCCAGTTAGAGGTCATTGTCTCCCACAGTGGAAATTTCCAAAGTCTTCCCTCATGTTCAGACAACTGAACCTGCCGTGGGTTAACACATTCAGTTAGAATCCTCAGTGTTTGTTCCCTCATGTAGAGTATGAGATTTCCACGAATCTCAGGCCCACTCTAGCCTTGCTGAATCTGAACCAACATTTCCACTGGGTCTCCAGGTCATCTGTCAAGGTAACAAAGTTTGAGAAGCAATGGTTTCTACCACAGCAGCAATATTTACTGATTCACCTGCACACCCAGTTTCCCCAGCTAGTGACCCGTATTTTCTGAGTATGTCATCAAATTACTCACACATGACAGCCAGTAAGCTATTATCCCTGACTTCTGAGAGATTCAGGGAGGACTACAAATCAGAATGTTTTCATATCTACAAAGTATTAAGCAGCCTCAGAAAGGGCCATCTCAAAGCTAGATCTTCAAGAGCAAGCATGAGATGCCTCTGGGCCATCTACCTGTATTGTATGGTATGGTCACCTATTAGGACAAGCAGATCTTGCCTGAGGCCTCTTTGCAGGTCTCCCGCAATCCACCCTCATCAATTCAACTTTCTGAGCAGGCCTATTTCTAACTCCAGCTCTTTGGGCCTTAAAATGGCCTTGCCCATTTCCCCTCCAAGAGGCTCAGCCCACTGCAAGCTTCTCTAAAGCATCTGCACCATGCAAACATTGCTGGTTAGCAAAACAAGACTCATCATAGGATTGGTCCCATGCATACTTTGGGGCTGAGATATTTGCCACTCCCTCTCTGTTTCCCCCACATTTCTCCGCTCAGTTGCAATAAGGAAGGTTACTGTGACTAGTTCTGACCTATGAGTTGTAAACTGTCACTTCTGGGATGAAGCATTTAGGAACCACGATGCAATGCTCTTCCTGTTGTTCAGTGAACCAAAGGGAACTGTGTTCCTGTGACATAGCAACAAGATACAAATAAACTGAGTGTCTTGAAAAGGAGCTTCCCGTAGGATTAGAAGCCATATTAGTAGAATGTGCATAAGGAAGAAATAGACCTTCATATGTAAAGCCACTGAGTGGTTAACCCAACCTATCCTGACTTGTACATCTTTGGACCACTGGTGCATGTTTGTGTATAAATGAGTCTTACATGGGTATTTAAATTTATCGTTGACTAAACTATGGAAAGAAGTGATTCAACATGCCGAGAGATTTTTCTTCCTGTTTTCTGAGGTAAATGTGTTCATCACGCTTTTCTTTAAACAATCCTTAAAAAGTAGAATAAGATTTGCTCTTATTGCATGGGCAATAAGGGCAATTCAATGGGAAAATTTGTTCTTATTGCTGTTTTGGGAGTAAGAGGGCAGGGAAAGAGGAAAAGAAGTAATTAGTGTTATATAATTCTAAAGGACTGATAACATAGACTGTATTTATTGCATGTTATTTGTACTAACTTGTTATAATAATATCCACCTTCATGAATATATATCCATTGAATTGCCTCCTTGCCGTGGCCATGAAGTTGGAAAGATTCTTGTATATTGGAAAAAGTAAATAAAGATGGTTCCCAATATTGTCAACGACTATATCTGAAGCGGCAAATGGAAGCAATCATTTGAATGGCTCCATCAACACATACTAGGAACAACATCTTTCTACGCCCAGGTTACCTCCTCAGGCTACCTGTACTAGAAGAAAAAAACCCTGGTTAGTTTTCTTCTTGTCACCCACATAGATATTGAACTAATAGTGGCAAGCCTCTCTCTTCCTGGCAATAACAACTCACTCTAAGTTTTCTCTCCTGATTAAGTTATCTAATCTTGATAAGAATAGCAAGTTGAACAGCTATTTAATGTTGTGCACTAGGCTAGGTTGTACCTTTAAGTAACATGTAAATAATAGTTAAGCCGTCTGTTCCCAAATCACACTGCCTGCCTGCCAAAATTCTTTTTAGAAGGAATGAGCGTGTAATTTTTCCCATTTCACTAGCCTTTAAAATGAAAAAAAAAAGTTCACGCCCACAAGAAATACTCTAATAAAATAACCGGGTATTAGCAATCTGCTTTAAAGGGCCAAGAGTCCAGAGTAATTCTGATTTAGGATTGAAATTCTGCCCTACAGTTAGCCTGTCATACATGGTTATGGGAAAACCCCATATTGCTCAGCAGGTCACAACACCCACTATTAAGATCTCTCAGATAATGAACCATTTGAGCTCTACTACCTGGGCCAGGTTCTGCAGAATGAGGACAGGCAAGTTCCGCTTAACCCATTGATGACTGATCAGAAGCCAGGCTTTGGAGAGATCCCTTTCTTGTTTGTATTTGCTTTCTCACTTTGAAATCTATAATCAGATTATTCTTTAAAGATGATAAGGCCCTCTTAGAAGTGAAAGATAAAAGACAAACATATCTAGTCATGAAAAGTGTGAGCTAAGACAAATAGGTCTGGGAGTGTAGCCCGGAGGTAGAAGGGTTTCCAGGAACCCCAGTACCACCAAAAAAAAAAAAAAAAAAAAAGTCTATCTGTGTATCTCTCTAGCTTCCACATATAAGAGAGAATATACATCTGCTCATTTGTTGAGACTGGCAATACTCAGTATAATATTATCAAGTTCATTCATTTTCCTGCCTCCCAAGTGCGGGGATTACATGCGCCACCACGCCTGGCCAGATAGGCTCTTTTAACCCTTCCTGTTCCGAGGTCCTCTACCCTGCCTCAATGCTGCCCTATAACAGATGGCTAAAATGCCTTGAAGCAGCATTATATATCCTCTAAAAGTTCATTTGAATGCCCAGAGGCCAACCAGCCCCTGCTCACCTCTGGCAATGTGCTCCTTTTCAGTCTATATCACCTCAGACGGGGGACTCAGCTCCTCTCCCTGGACAGAAAGATACACAGGCACATAGCACAGAGTCCTTCGCTAGTGAGGTGCTTGTGAAGCACAATTTACGGAAGATTTCATGAAGATGGATATTATTATAACAAGTTAGCACAAATAACATGCAATCAATACAGTCTATGTTATCAGTCCTTTAGAATTATATAACACTAACTAATTGCTTCTTTCCCTATTTCCCTTCCCTCTTACTCCCCAAACAGCAATAAGAACAATTTTCCCATTTCTTTAAATACTCTAATTTTTTCTGCACTGTCTTTCCAGACACTTCCCTGAGATCTTTTATTCACTCTTGAATGGTCCACTTATGTTACTTTACAAAGCAAAATCAATCCTTTCCTGAAGGGATCTATTTTGGTGTCAGTTGCTAATGCTGTTTTTCATTATAACCCATATCATATAAAGAACATTGGACAGGCCTTCCTGAACAAGAATATCGTCCTCATTCAAGGCCCCAGACTCATTAGGCATTGTCCTTCCTAACAACTTGTCTTTAGTCATCAAAGGTTTGCTCTGTTGCCCATATGCAAGGATGCCTACATTAATGACTATATCTATAGCTATAATTATATCTATATCATTAGCTTGCCTGCCAGCAAAGCCTGAACCACAGGGGGGAAAAAATGTGTCCTTGAAGGTTCAGGAAAGATGTAAAGGAGGGTAGTAGAATGGGAGAAAGAAAAGGAAAAACAGAAGAGAAGACAGAGGAAGAAGAACCATTCAAGGAAAGATAAAGGACAATCTGGCAAAAGCCAGTTCTAAATCATCTCTACTGAATCCAGTAGAGACTTTGCATAGTCCTCAGCAGCGATCCCTCTCACCTCCTCTGAGGACAGGAAACCCCATGGAGCCCTCCTCTAAACCCAGCCATGCCACAGTCTTCCTCCTGATAATCTGGAAACTCGGGCAGACAACCAACTGGTCCAGGAAAGGGAGAGAATTAGGAGGAAGAAGCCTCTCCCTCTTGGCCTGGGGCTGCCCAGCCAACATGATTAGCATAATTACAATATGTTCATCCAGCACAGGGATGAAGAGTTGTGCGAGAGGGGAGTGTTAACACACACCAGCCAGCCGCACAACAGTCGGGCTTTGTAATTAGCCAAACAGTTCCTCTTTATAGAGCTTTCCTGGGATACTCCCAGGAAGCCTCAGGCTCCAGGCAGTCCTGAGGACCAAAGGCAGCAAAACTGGGGCACAGAAATGCCAAGTTTCTGCCTAAATGCAGGGACGTGAGTGTCCCTTATCCTGGAGATATGTTTTGCCATCGTAAAGTAAAAAAATAACATGTCTAGACTTTCCAACGGGATGGAGAGAATACCCTTTAACTCCTTGACTATAACTGGCCTTAAATATGTCCCAGTTTTTATGGGTCCCAATTTCTTTATCCATCAAAAAAGAAAAAAATAACCCTTACCTAATAGATAATGCAAGGTTATTAAAAGAAATAATCACATCACAATCACAATAAGTAAATACCAAGTGGTAGTGATGGCCTGGAGCGTATGCTGCCTGGATTTCAATATTGAAGTCATCACTTACCTAGAGGTCTGTCCCTGCTCTCTTGGTCCCAGAGTTAGTGATTTTTCATTAGCTCGCTCCCTGCAACCCTCACTCACCCCATCACCATAGCACAGTAAAAATTGACTTCAAAACAGCACATGTTGAAATTTTTGCCTATCACAGCATACATAGAGAATGCTATCTCTAATAGTCCCCTGGTAAATGGTTGTTCATGGCAACTCAAGTTCCATCCTGCCACCTCCAAAGGCTAAGGGGATCAATAACTCCACATCTGTCTACACAGTCGTAAGGCACCAATGCAGCAAGGGCCTAGCTTCTTCACTTGGGCCTGCAAATGTCCAATAAGTAACTAAAAGCAGGATTAAAAAAACAAAACTTAGCCTCTCAGCCTCCATTTTGCATCTATCTCTTTTGCCACTTCGATTCCAGGAAGGAACATTCTTATCAATAGACATCTTATAGTGAGTCAAAACTACCCTCCAGAAAACAGTGACTTCTTACTGCTGACAAGACTCTGCAGGACTAATCCTGAGATAATGTCAACTCTATCACAGTTAAACCAAGACTGCCTGACTCTGCGTATTTCTGGCTCCCCTTGTCTATGAATGCAGAAGCTCATCATGTCAGTGTCCCCAAAGACAGGGTGGAGGAGTGGTTAAACATGGCCATTGTGATTAAAATTCCTTTCCTGCTTTTCACCATTACTTTTTCCTTTTGGTCTTTGAGGCAAGCAAGAGGCTGGACCAGATTTGTTGGGACCCTCAAATTTGTTGGTCCTCTGGTCTAGGACTTCAGTAACAGTAACAAGTCCCTCCAGATTGTGGGGAGGCTCTGTTCTACCTCAAAGATCTGTTCTGATGGTTGTATAGTTCGCTGGCTCTTTTGTTTTGTTTTTAAATAGACTTAGCTCCTGATTCTGGAACCTATGATGGTTCAAATCAATTGCTCTCTGTATTAGAATCACCACAAAAACCTTTCACAAACAACAACACCTGGGTATCACCCTGAGAAATTTTGAGTTTAACTGGTCTGGGGTACCACAAAAAATAAATAAATAAATAATAAAATGCAGGTTTCAATGAGCAGATCTGAGAGCTGGGCCTAAGTTTCCATTTCTAGAATCTTCCAGGAGATATTCACAGAGTGCACTTTGAGTAGCACAGATCTGAAAAAATCAACCTCACGCTGAGCGTGCCTCCTCATCACAGGGAAGGCTTAGCTAAAACACTGTTCCAGGTTCCTGCCTCACCAGGTCTAGTGAGGGGCCAGAGTTGCTTTTCTTATATGTTTTCAGGTGATACTGATGCTGTTGGTCCAGGGATCACATTTGTTGTTGTTTGTTTTCTTAATTTTTTAAAATCCACTCATCTAAAGTATTAGCATGAAAGATCCCGGCTTTCAGGAATAAATGGGTACTACCTAGCCTAGCAGGTTAGAGATAGTCTCATGATACAAAAACGGGAATTCCTCCAGATTAAAGCCTATGCCACATGGAGGAATACAAACTACCTGTTGAGGTACTTTGAGCTGAGAGCTTCTAACAGCAGCATGGAAAGACTTGGCTACATCCCTGCTTTCAAAGAAGGCTTCTTCTCTCCCTCTGTTAAATGCACAAAGTCCATCAAGAAGAAAATATCTTCTCCAAGGGAAGGCCCAGCAGAACTCTGTAGGCACCAGGCATCTACCCTGGCCTCATATAACGCCATTCTCTAGCAATCAACAAAGTCCAGTGTCCTATTCCTCAAAACGCATGAGGCTCATCACACCTGCTGAACATGGAGCATCCCCAGGAGTCACTATGCTGTCAATCCGAAACCCATGGGTGCCGGGCCTGGTGGCGCATGCTCGTAATCCCCATGTTTGGGAGGCAGAGACAGGAGGATCGAGCAGGTTCAACGCTAGCCTTGCTGGCTTAAGTAAGAGACCCTGTTTCCAAATAAAATATAAAATAGGTCTGGGAGTGTAGCCCAGAGGTAGAAGGGTTCCATCCCCAGTACCACCAGAACAAAACAAAAAAAGAAACAAACAAACAAAAAACTCATGGGTTCCTCATCCTTTTAATTCTCATGAGCTTTGACATGAAAGAAAAGAAAGGATCCCAGGCAGACGAAAAGAGAAGAGAGCTGGAAATGAGTGAACCAAAGTGCCTTGGGAAGAGCGCTCAGGGGCTCCCAGGTTTGCCAGCCTTCCTTTGCAGGGCTGCTGGCAATCGACTGTAACGACTACACCCCAGCCAGTTTTCATCATTCGATCTGGACAGCTCCCAGGTAACTAGCTCCAACTGGGAGGGCTTGATCACTATCAAGCCAGAGTGAGGGAGGCCTTCAGCCTGGCTGGCAGTAGTGTGTGTGTGTGGTGCCTAGGAGATTTCCAGCTCCAGGATGTCCCAGGAGAAAAACCTGTTAACGCTGAAACCAGAACATCAGGATGGGCCAGGGAGCACTGGAGCCTCAACACATGATAATCATTCCGAGGACATCCTGCCCAGCCCCAGGGCAAGCTCACCAGGATTAGTGCTGCTCTGTGTTCATTGGCAGCCTTGACTAGCATCATGGCATCCCCTGACAGCAGGAATTCGGTTGTGTGAATAACTACAGAGTAATTAACCAGGGTCAAGGCAGGGTCTGGTTTCAGAGAAGCCTGCCAGGGGACCCATATCACATTCCAGATCCCCAGGAGCTGGGTTCAGTTGCCTTAGTCCTCTTGGTCATGGTGAGCCACTGAATCGTGTACCACTTGGCCATGGTCAACAAGTTACCATTTGACCCTCACAATTCTCTTCACTCAGACCATTGAGTCAGTAATCACAACGCAAAAGATACCCAGCAACCGACAGGAAGAGGGATGAGGCCTTACACAGTGGGTAAAGCTGGGACTTCAGCCAGGGGATATTCATTCAAATATTGGCTTCACTCTTAACTGGTTTTTAATCTATAGGCAAAAATCCCATTCTGGAACTCAATTTTCTCATCTGTGTAATGGTAGCAAAAACACCTGTTGCATGAGTTAAAGAAAATGTTGTGTAAATCACCAGACACATAGTGAACACCTTATATTGTAATTATTACTGTGATTATAACTTTCAGCTCTTTTTATGACTAGTGTTACCATTCCAGACACTCTTGTTCACTTCTGCCAATGTTCTTGAATGCAGCAGCCAAGAAAATAAAACCTGTAGACACAAATGGCAGGTTCCAAGGAAAATGTATTACAGATTTCAACCTAGGAATAAAATAATGTGGTAGCCCAATTAGTAAATTTCTCAGCCAGGCATGGTGGGGTACCATACCTATAATCCCAGTATTTGTGAGGCTGAGACAAGAAGATCACATGTTGGAGAACAGCCTCAGCAACATAGTAAGAATATCAGCAATTTAGTGACATCATGCTTCAAAATAAACAAACAAACAAACAAACAAACGAAGGACTGGGAGGGCGTGAGGGCGTCTCTATTTTAGGCTAGATTAGTGTTGCCAGACTTAATATAAACAAAAAAATTATGAAAAATTTGTATCCACTCCTTCTCCAAAATTCAACTTTGACTGAGTTTCTCTTATTTTATCCAGCTACTTGAGAAATGCTCCTCTAGAATTTGAGAGTCCATTTTGTGGTTTTCAAAAAGCCTTTTCAGCTAACATGAGTAAATCCCATCCTTATTTTTGAGTCTTAAAGGATCAAGCATTGACCATCAGCACCCAAATGAAACTATCTCCTGTATTCAAAAACAACTCAAGCCCTGTGGCTACAGGAGTCAGATCTCTTGACAATTCTTCAGCTTGCCTTCAGGATCTAGTCATTTGGAAAGGATACTTTCATAAGTGAAATCTTTACCCTAATCTAACATCACTGCCAACAAAAGTGTCCAGGCTGCTAGAGCAAGAGGCTGGACAAGCGGAAAGCCACAGGGAGAAGGTGATACAGTAGGCCGCTCCTACAGCTCTCCTCCCTGCTCAACGCGCCTGCCAACAGAGCCTTCAGCGCTGGCAGCGGGGCTGCGAAGCCTGGGCCGGGAAAGGGAGGCGAGGCTTTGGCCAAGTCAGGGATTTATGGCCATTTGGGGAACTTTGGGCCATTTGAACAAATTTTCACTTGAAACAGATTTAAAAAAAAAAAAACAAAAACATTTTGCTATTTATTTCTCTGCTGCTCTCACTTCCCAGGAAAAGCAAACCATGTCCTACTTTCCCCCACCCCACCGCATCAGAGAAAGCTAACTTCTTATTTGCCTCACATGCAAGGGCTCAAAGAGTACCCACTGCAAGTGAAACCATAGGTGATGGGCTCCTTGTCCAGCTGTGTGTGTGTGTGTGCACACACACACACACACACACACACACACACGTGCACCCATGTTTCTGGATTCCTCTGTTTCATATGGAGAGATCTCTAACAGAAGCAACAAATAATGTACAAAAGGCACAAAGCAATTTGATGTCTTTCTCTCCTTCACGATCCCTAACCACTCACACCTTTACTGCATGGTTCTCTCAGTCAGCTTCCAACACAGGCTCCAGGCCCTCCCACTTGGCCTTGGCTTCAGTGGACAATGTCAACATCCTTCTCCATGAAAGTCATCCTCCCAGGCTCTCACTGGATCCTCCTGATTCTTTTTTCCATGTCTTTTCTCCTCTTCTGCACAGCTCTTATCAAAGTTCTTCTAGAATACAAAAAAAATCAATAGTTCCCCTACAGGCAAATCAGATGTAAAACGGGATGAAAAAAAATTAATCTCTGTCTAAAAGCAAAACCAAATTTACAATACCTAACAATGAGCTTAAGAAATGTGTAAGAGCCGGGCGTGGTGGCGCACGCTTGTAATCCCCGCGCTTGGGAGGCGGAGACAGGAGGATCGTGAGGGTTCGAAGCCAGCCGCGCTGGCTTAAGAGACCCTGTTTCAAAAATATAAAATAGGTCTGGGAGTGCAGCCCAGAGGTAGAAGAGCTTCCAGGAACCGCAGTACCACCAAAAAAAAAAAAAAAAAGAGTATAATACTAATATTTAAATAGGCAACTGAATAACTAAAACAGAATAGAGAGTTCAGAAGCAAGCCTACGTATAGGTGGGAATTCAGTATATCATAAAGATAATACTCCAAATCACAAGAAAAGGCAATGCAAACAAAGAATCGGAAGTCAACTTGAACAGAAAGGTCACAGATGATCAATAAATATATGAAAAGATGGTCAACTTCTATCATATTAAAAAACTGCAGATTTAAACAATAAAATGCCATTTTCACCTCCAAGAATACAATTCAAAACTTTGAAAACGCACAGCATTCATAAAGCAATAAGCGAAAAAGCACATTCATACTATATGGCTAGGCATATACGTTAGTAAAATCTGGGAGAATAACTTAGTATCATTTGTCAAAACTTCTTACGCAGTTAACTTCAAACTCATCGATTCTATATCAATAAATAATACTTATAATAATAATACCATTGCACAAATATCTATTTAAAAATTTTGTTGTAACATAATATAGCAAACTTGACACAACTTGAACATCTGTCATAGGGTATGTAGATTATACCACTATACCATGAAATACCACGCAATTGACAATAATAACAAGATTATTATAAATACACAGACATTGAGAGATTAAAGGATATGCTGTAATATAAAAAATAAAATTATAAAACAATTTATACTATATGGTCTCATTTAGGTATAACATTAAATGTATGTAGAGAAAAAGACATTTGTATACACATATATACAAACACAAAAAATAATGCTGGTAGGTTCTAGAAGAAAATGAGATATTGGATGTTGAAAAGAGAATTTTATTTTATTCTCTCCTATGTAGCTCTAATTTTTTTCTTTTTACTACAAGCTTGTAATATTTTTTGATTAGAAGTAAAACCATCATTCTGATTAAAAAGATATTCTCTCAAGGTTCTGACCATGAAAATCTCTTCTATATATACATCAATAATTAATAATTTGATCAGTAATATCAAATTGATGACAGAAAAGTAAAAGTTTGAAATTCTTGAACCGACAGGAAGGTAGATGCTATCTTAGTCCATTTGAGCTGCTATACCAAACTACCTAAGACATGTCAACTTATAAACAACACAAAATTATTGTTCACAGTTGAGAAATGGAGACTGAGATTTGGTGTCTAGTAAGGGTCTGTTTCTCAACGATTACAAGTACCCTCACATTCAAAAGGGCAAACTTCCTCCAGCCACTTTTTTATTTTAAATTAATTAATGTGTAGTGTGTGTGTGTGTGTGTGTGTGTGTGTGTGTGTGTGTGTGTGTGTGTTTTACCAGGGATTGAACCCCAGGGCATTCTGCCTCTAAATTTGCTCTCAGTACTTTTTTTTTTTTTGGAAATAGGGTCTCGCTAAGTCAAAAGTCTCACTCAATTGCTGAGGCTAGCTGCAAACCTACAATCCTCCTGTTTTAGCCTCCCTAGGAATGGAATTACAGGCATGTGCCACCATGCCTGGCTCTCCAGTCTCTTTTATAAGCATATCACAGACTGTCTCCAAATTGTAATGGCTCAGCTTACAGTTTCTTGTTTTGTTTTATTTTGCCTTTTAGTTGATAACAGTGTAAAAACAATAGACATTCAGTACAAACCATATTCAAATTTCAGATTTTGATCTTTTCTCGGGCTATTGATAAGTGATATGATACTTCCCTTCCCTGAACTTTCACCCTGTCTACCTGGTGCAAATCTTTATCATTGGCCTTATGTCCTTTATGAAACGGAGAATAATTGTCATGTGTGTGTAAGCTCTTGAGGGATAGTAGTAGTGCCTTACTCTTCCTTAAATGGCTGGGATTTATCACAGGATGGGACTCTCCATCGTGGTTCAATGAACATTTATGTACTTCTTCTCTCAACCCACATGAAACCAATTCATCCTCGCGTGGTCACTCAGATCAGCCTCCTTTCTGCATCTACTGCCCCCATAAAGTTGAAGTCTTCCATCCTCTCTACTGAACCAACTAGGCTTTCCTCTAGCCTGTCTTCTTTTCGCTCCATCTTTCCCATCACCTTCCTGATTCCTGATACAGGTCAAATCACTTCTACTAAAATTTACACACCATCAAGTCCAGCCCTATCATGAGGTCCTCCAATTCCAACCAGAATATTTTGCCTTTAGCCAAATTATCCAAACCATGGTTACTGGAGAGAAGATTCCTACATGCCTTTGCAAAGTCATCCTACAGCACTGAAATAATAGTTAATAATAATAATAATAATAATAATAATAATAATATAGTAAATTAGTAAATAGTAAAGAGTAAAATAGTAAATTAGTAAATAGTAAAAATAATAATAGTAAATAATAATAATAAAAACTTTTGTGACTTATTAGTACCATTGATTTGAGCTCAGATTCTACAAAATTGTGCATTCACTTATATACAATTTGCAAGTTACAAATGATTGTTTTTGTCCAGTAAAATTGCAAATGCATCTGTCTGACTGAAAGGAGAACACCTCAGATTATGTCCTTAATGCTCTCCACACCATTAACAGATTCATCTCTAACTGTGGCGTTTTCTTTCAGAATCCCTTCTTTTATTGATTATGTATGCTTTAGTCTTGCAAATTCTTATTTGAACCAGTCGGCAACCATGTGATTAACATAATTAACAAGTTTTTTAAAAATTCTTTAACATAGTTTTAATATATATTAGTATGAAAATTTATTTTTAAACTTTTTTTAAAAATTGTCTTGGGAGGCTGAGACAGGAGGATCGCAGTTCGAAGACATCCTCAGCTCCTACTTAGTGAGACCCTTTGCAGATCAGTGAAACCCTGTTTCAAAAAGTAAAGAATAAGCCGGGCATGGTGGCGCACACTTGTAATCCCTGCACTTGGAAGGCAGAGACAGGAGAATCACGCTGGTTCGAAGCCAGCCTCGCTGGCTTAAGAGACCCGTTTCCAAATACAAAGTATAAAATAGGTCTGGAAGTGTAACCCGGAGGTAGAAGGGCTTCCAGGAACCCTAGTACCACCAAAAAAAAAAGTAAATAAAAAATAGGGCTGGGGATGTAGGTCGGAGGTAGAATGCCTCTGGGTTCTATCCCTGGTACCACACACCAAAAAAATTGTCTTTTGATGGGCTGGGGATATAGCTCAATGATAGATTGCCTGCTTAGCATGCTTGAGGCCCTGGGTTTGATCTCCAGTACCACAAAAGAAAAACAAAAAGTTCATATTTTGACATTTCATACCAGAACTTAAGCCACACTGCATCATTACCCACGCAGCTTCACGACTTGAAGCCTTTGTTCTTGTCAGTCATTCCAGCAAAAACTTCCCAACAACCTTCAGAATCTTACTCCTCAAGCTCCTCTCTGAGAAGGCTCTCCCAATCACTCATTCTGGCATATTTCATCCTTCTGTGCTCACACCGCAGCTGACTTGTCTAGATTCCCATTGTGACGGCCCCTGCTCTGCATTCTACCAACTCAATTACATGTCTCTCCTACCACTGCATCCAGCTCCATGCCTGACCAATAAATGTTCACCGACCATTTGTTTAATTGGGCATACTCAGTCTTAAGCAACCCACGATTTCAACACTTGGCCTCAGCCAAACTCGAAGCAATCTACTAGATGGTGGTTGGGGTGTTTCCAAACTTTTTTTTTTTTTAGAAACCACAGAAGATGATTGAAATTGAACAGGCATGTCTTGAGCACCTTCTAGGTGCCAAAAGCCAGGATGAATAAGGCATGGAATTAGAGTATCCTCTCAGGAGTAACTGAACTTGCTTTCCAAGCCTTCTGTGCTCTATTTAAGAAGAAACATGAAATCCTAAATGAGTTACTGAGAGCTTCACAGGGTACATTTACCAAGTGTTTTCCTTGGCCTGCAGTATCTTCCTGAGGTGGAGACACTGACGGGCATGGGGTTCTCAGCCAGCTGTGGCCCCTAGCCTCACTGAGGCAGTTTGGCTCACTGTCTGGAAGGTAGCAGCTGCCTAACGGGGCCCCATCAGGATCCGAGGAACAGGATATTGGCTAAACCCAGCCTCAGCCTGGGGGTTCCTTCTGTAGGATTCTTTAGTAGCCATGTATTCCCAGAGTTCTCTGTATACCACAGTTCCACAAGCGCAGCCCCAAGCTTGCCTTAACTGTGCGGAAAGATACAATTCTAGAGTATCCACATCCTCTGACTGCATCAAAGGGATGAGTTGGAGACCACCCAAGGTCCCACCAACGTTGCAAAACAGCTCTCCACTTGCTGCTCTGGGCTTCAAAGGGATATTATGTTTTAATGAGCTGCTGTATAATTAATCAACCTTTACCCCTCCCCGCTGAAATTACTGACGGAAATAAGCAAACACCCAAAATTTGCTATTTCCCTTTCCGAATGCCAACGGTGAGGAAATGTTCCCATGTAAATCAAGACTGGGTGTGGATGGGTTCTGGGCTCCAACAAGTCTGCTTGCTAACCTCATAACTCAGACTCACTGAGGAGATCTTGGCTGCTTCAGGGCATGTCAGAGGTCATGAACCTCCCCCTCCCCCATCCACATCTACCATACAAAAGGCATAGCTATTTTTTTCTTTTCTTTTTCTTTTCTTTTCTCTTTTTCTTTTTGGTATTGGGGTTAAACCTGGGGGCATTCTACCTCTGAGCTATATCCCCAGCATCCTTCCCCCCTTTATTTGGGAAACAGGGTTTTGCTAAGTTGCTGAGGCTGGCCTCAAGCCTACTATCTTTCTGTCTTAGCCTCGCAAGTACTGGAATTACAGGCATGCACCACCATGCCTGTAAAAGGGCTCTCGACAGTCTAGACAGGCTGAGACCATTTACTGTGTGTGTCCGAATTCCCAGCCACACAACCAACTGAGGCTGCAGGAAGCCAGTGGCTTAAATTTTCAGCTCTGTCTCTCTATTGTGTTGGGCAAGTGATCACCTATCTGGACTCAGTTTATTCATCTGTGATTGTAATAACAGTAGCAATCCTAATAAACTCTTTACTGCATGACAAGCATAGTGTCAATCAAGGGTGAGCTTTCTGGATTTAAGCCGCCTGGGTTATAGATTGGCTCCACTGATTACTGGCCCTGTGCCGTGAGCCTTAACATCTGTGAGCCTCAGACCCTTCCTCTAAGAAATGGGGATGAGGAGAACAGTACCTAACTTATTACAGAGTTACTGTAAGAGTTAAATGAAATAATATAAGTAAAGAAGCTTCATTGTTTGACCTGTACCAGGCCCTCTCCAGTGTTGGCTGTTGTCAATATTATCATCATTATGGTTATTATTACTTTTTTAAACTATACATCAGGCCGTGTGCCTTAAAGATGTTATCTTGTTTAATCCTTACAATAAAATTGTGTGTAGTATCTATTTTTATATCTCCACTTTTATAGATAAGGAAATGGAAACTTAGAAAGGTGAAGTAATAATAACTAGCAATAGTGGGTCTGGGATATTAAAACTCTATACAAGTGGGTCAATGTAATAATAACTAGTAATACTGGGTCTCGGATATTAAAACTCTATACACATGTAGGACTTCCATAAGGATTTGAGATGGCTTATACAAAGGACTAAGTCCAGCACAATAAATTCTCAATAAACCTAATGATCATTATTGGAAATATAAAACATATATGGGAAAATCAGGCAAAATGCATTTCTAAATCCTAATTCCAATTCATCTGTAAGCTCAGAGAGAGAAAGGACATTCTCCCCTCCATGAAGAGGAAGGGCTCTTTATTTCATGAGCAGGAGATGCTGGTGGCAAAATGTGGCCAGAGGTCGCCTTCTGAGGCAGTGATAGGACCCAAGTGTCTTTTACTCTCCATACTTCTAGGATTCCCTTTCCTGTTAATAGCACATAAATGAAAATACTTCCGTTCTACACAATATGGAAAACCCAGAACCCACCTCACATACCCATAGCCACACTTCAGAAGAAGATAGATGTCACTGTGTCCAGCTCTGGCTCTACATCTCTCCACTGGGCCACACTCTGGTCCCTGCTCACCATCAAGATGTCCATGGCTGCATCCCTGCCCTCTGCTTCTTCCCAGGAGTGGCTGTAGACCCTCCCTCGGTCCCTAGACACACTGACATGCTCACATTGTGTGTAAGAGACTTTGTTCTTGAACCTTATTTCTGAAGCTTAAGACTTTATTCTTGACCCTGAAGGGGATCCAAACACCTTAAAAAGGTTCAAGAATTAAAACAACCCAATAAAAGAAACAGGTTAGAACTGTCATTGGCCATTGTCCCCAGCACACAGAATTTTTTCTCTTTATACTTTAGGCAGCTGTCATTTTTCCTGGGCCCCATCTCTTTGTGTCTTTATCGCTTCTTCTCTGAGTTTTGCATTCATTTACTATCTGCGTGCCAAAAACTCAGAAAAGCTGCCACTGTGTTACAGAAATCAGGTCAACTCTCTTTTTATTTGAAATCTTCCCCATCTACAACAGTGTGTCTTAAGTAGGGTCCACAGAGAAGCCCCAGTCCATAAACTTCATCTCCCAGTGCACAACGAGAGAAATAAAGATGTTAAAGTTTTATAGCAAGTTGACAGTAATTTTATGTCCACTGAATCTAATAATAAAATAAAAATGGCACTTGTGCTTTGTATGTCTTTTTTATTTCATGTTTTCAATAATATATTTTATTATGTTTTACAGAAGTACCAGCCCAAAAAGGATTGAAATTTTAAAGCTGGTTTCTCACCACAGATCCTGTGAGAGGCACTGATCTAGACTGGCCCAGGAGAAATGCCTGATAGAATGCAAATACCCCTTTACTGTATATTCCTCCCCCCCAAAAAAAAAAAGAGCAGTCCCCCACCCTGAGGAATTCTGCTCCTCTCCTCAGGCAACTGGATTAACTCATAAAAAAATTTTTTTTCCTTTTCTCTAGTCACAAAAAATTAACATGTGACCTGTCAGTCATCGCAACTTATGGTGCAGAAAAAGGCTGTCATGATAACAAAAACATCCACTTCTGCCACCCTTGAACATTTACAAGCCACATCCACATGCACCATTTCATTCAATCTTCACGACACCTCAATCAAGCAGCATTACTATGTGCCCTGCTTTATGGATGAGAAAACCGAGGCTTAATAAAAATGTTTTGCCTGAGATGACCCACCTAAAACATTACAGCAGGACCCAAAACCAGTGCTTTGATTCCACACACCACATTACAGCGTGATAAAACCATCCCAAACTCATTTCAACGAGAGCCCAAGGGGCTTGCATAGATATCCAGTTTCTTTTATCTTGATTGTGATCTGAAACTGGCTTCCAGATCTCTAGTTAGTTAATAAAAGTAGCTGGTTTTGCTTCTCTTTTCATGCTCCCACACCTAGAGATACATGCACACACACCCTCACCTTTGCTCCCTGCAAGCTCCACTTCACGGCCTCACCTACCTACTTCCTACCTCTTTAACTCAAAAGAAAATAGGTCAAGAGCTGCCAGGGACCAATTTTAAGCACAAAAAGAAAAGCTCAGAAGGGAATCTGTCGCTTTCCCAATGGTGCCCCTGCCTTGAACCCAGCCATCTAATACATGCTATTTTCTATTAAGGCAGACACTCTGGTTTGACATTAAATGACTTCATGGGACAGAGCCACATGCTGACAAAAGAGACCAAAACAAGTGTGTGGCAAGATTTGGAAAATAATTATAGTCTTAATCTGATTAAACTGTTGCCCAAAAGAAAACCAGAGGGTTTTGTTTTTCGAACCCTGTTTCTGGAACTCTTGATTTCTTCCATTTTTATAGCATATAAATAATTGAAATTGCCCACAATACATTTGGCTTCAGTCGGCAGGCATATTGAAGAATATTACATTTAGTCATTTACATACACTGGAAACATAATACATTAGATTATCCAGAAAGCCAAGAGCAGTGAGCAACGTGGACAGATCTCTTATGTAACGTCTGCAAGAGGTGATTGCAGGCACATAAAGAGAGCTTGGATTTTCCTAGGAGCCATTTTCTTGCAAATGAAACATTTAATTATAGAGCAGAGTCCATAAATAGACCGTTAACACAGGAAGGGGGGAATGGATGTAGCTATATTGCTGGATTAGCAGGGGAATATCCCACAAGAAATTCATCAATGCCATAGATAATTAATTACAGCTCACCTTCTCCCCACATAACCATGCCTTTATCAGCCGGCGTTGGGGAAAGCAGCAGATGGCCGACCAAATACAGAATGCAATTTTCTGTCAACTCATTACTTACAGAATCACAGATTAGGTACAAGACCCCTGGAAGGCCACCGAGGCCATTCCCGTGTCCAGACCAGTCTGCACCAGAACCATCCCAGTCACAGGAGTATCTATCTCCCTCTTGTTCAGAAAGCATTCCCAGAAAAGGGGATTTTACTGTCTATAGAAGTTTGGAGTTCCAGGGACTTAGAACACACTTCCATTGCAAAATGGCCTCTGAAAATTTAAATTCTTCAGGGCCTTTTCCTCATCAGTATTTGAATCTGCATCCCCAGAGGATGCCAGCTCCTAACTCTGGATGACCTGCTGGCCTCTGCAGGGATGCATGTACAGCGGGCATTCTCAGATCCTTTCTTCTCTCCTATAGACCAGCTAGGCATCACTTGCCTTCTTGTTCCCAGGGCATTTTTATAAAAGATTGAAAAGACCACTAAAGAATTTCAAAATCCTTCATGACTGTTTTAAAGTTGTTTATTTAAGATGAAAGTGCCTAAAAGTTCCTGGCTTTATTTTTATCCATATGCATCAGGATTGCCCTGTTACTCACAGCACAGTTGGTGGAGCAGAGAAAACCATGTTTAAGTCCTCAAAAGGCTCTTCTCTTCCCTGCCTAGCTGAGTAGCTGGGGAAACTTAGACTTGTGTAATCACAGTATTTTAGTCCTGTCCCCTTAGCAACTCTTTTTTTTTTTTTTTTTTTTTTTTACAAAATAGAATTCCCTATCAAATGTTGTTCCTTTTCAAATGAGTTCATGTATTTGATGAATTTTGTTCTCTTGGATTTCACCTCCTCTTTCGTTCCCCAGGCAGCCATCTTGCCATACGAAGGCTTATATTATATCCTCTTGCAAGTAGTCTCCCCTCACTCTCTGGATACTCCCTAGTTCCAGAGGCCAGTGGCCAAGATCAGATTTGCTCTCTACAGTAGTGACAGTGGATGTGATAATGACTGCTGTGGTATGGATAAGTGTCCCCCAAAACCTCACTTTAAAGGCTTGCTCTCTATTTCATATTACTGGAAGGTGTTGGAATGTTTATGGGGTGGGACTTTGTGGGAGAAAGTTACATTACTGGAAGTGTGCCTTTGAAAGGAACATCTCTTTCTCTCTTTTTCTCTGTTTCCTGGCTACCATCATGTAAGCAGCTCCTCTCTGCCATATATTTCTGCCATGATGTATTAGGCCACCACAGGTCCAAAGCAACAGGGCCAACTGACCATGGACTGAAACCTCTGAATCCATGAACTAAAACTGACCTTTCCTCTTATTGAGTTAATTATCTCAGATATTTTGTTACAGTAGCAGAAAGCTGAGTAATACATGAGTCATGGAGTACATCCATTTTGGCACGGGATAGAGGTGAAGAGTCTCAACTATTTGAGGCCAGCTTGCTAGTGATCACAAGTAAACTACGTGGTCCCTGCTTCTTGCTTCTATCTCTAAGACCCTACCCACTGGTCTCTGGGAAAGTAATAGTCTCTCGGCTATTTTTCATCCCCTCACCAGTAAGGTAAACTTTTCTGGGTCGTTATAAAGCCACAATTAAGCATGGCCTTTGGCTTTTCAATCCATCCTTTTATGGCCTACCCTCCTTTCACCATACCTCCCCAAACATTATGAAGGTCACACTGGAGTATGTGCATGTGTGCACTCCTTCTATCTCACACACACACACACACACACACACACACACACACACACACACACGCACACACACACAAGAAAGCACACCAGCTGCACACAAGCCCAAAGTGCTTCTTTGTTCCCATGTTATCAGAGAACAGGGAATGGAAACCCAAGAGGGTCAGAGAAACAAAGATACAAACAAGTCTGCTCTCCTCCTCTACTTGTCCCCATTCTCCTTCCCACACTTCTTCAGTCCCCTTCTATTCTAGCATGTCTCCCTTCTCACCTAGGATTGCAGCCTCATAGCTTAGCCATCATGAAAGAAGGGGCATCCTCCTTGTATTTGGAAACACCACATCATCTAAATTCTACAAATGCAATGGCCCTTCAACTCTAAGTTCACATGCAACTGAGAGCAAAAGAGTCAATCTGTCATCTCAGAATGTGTTTTTATTACGTTTGGCTTTCCCTGCAGTCCCTGTGCTTCCTGGCCAGCTACCTACCTCAATATCTGCAGTCATACCCAGTTATGCATGCAGGACACCAACTCACTCTCTCTGCTACTCCAGATGAGAGAAAATGATGGTACCAAGACTCAGACCTATAGCTTGCCCTGGATTTAGACCAAGGAGTAGAAGTGATTCTTTAAATCATTTTCTAGAACCAGGCATGGTGACACACACTTGTAATCCCAGCATTACAAGTGCTGAGACAGGAGGGTCACAGTTCATGAAAAGCCTCAGCTACTTAGTGAGGCCTTCTGCAACTCAGTGAGACCCTGTTTCAAAATAAGGAATAAAAAATAGGACTGGGAGTATAGCTTGGAGGTATAATGCCTCTGGGTTCCATCCCCAGTACTGGAATAAATGAATGAATAAATAAATAAATAAATAAATAAATAAATAAATAAATAACTCATTTCCAGAAAAAAAAATCTATCATTATGATAGAATCACTAAAAAAAAATCTTGGAGAAGTTTGTTTCATTCTATTACCATTTATTTTGTATCTTGGGCCCTATATTATTCCATAATATGTCAAAAAGTTTGTCAAGTACCATTAAGTTCCAAAATACATGTATACACACATATGTAGAATTTTTACAACTAGATCTCAAATTAACATGTTTCCAGCCAGGCATTGTGGTACATGTTGGTAATCCCAGTTCTTGGGAGGCTGAGACAGGAGGGTTACAGGTTTGATGACAGCCTCAGCAAGCAGCAAAATTCTCATCAACCTAGCAAAACACTGTTTCAAAATAAAAAAGTAAAATAGGGTTGGAGTAGAATGTCTCTGGGTTCAGTGATTCAATCCCCAGTAACCCATACATACATACACACACTCACAAAAAAACATGTTTTCAATTTCCATTACCTTATCAGTTGTATCTGTGAACCCCCAATTAAGCCTCTGCACATCCCTAGTTGCACCCAAGTTATACCCCTAGTTGTACACACAGTAGTTCTTAAAACACATGCAAAGAATAAAATTGAAGCTTCAATGCAGTGCCGTGCAGTAGCAGCAACATCAGTGACCAATATCACTCACCCCTCCCTGTAGTTTCCAGCAATATGAGAACAAACCTCTTAATCATAGGGTATTTTGTGAGGAATTTTTTCCCTTGGCCATTTATTTACCAGCTCACTCCTCATCGTTATGTGTGGAATATACAGCATTGTGAAGAGATTTATGTGACAGATTTTAATCTCAGCTGTAGGGCATGCATCAGTGCTTATCTCTAAATGGAGGTGTGTTTTATGTGATCATTGTTTCATGTGATCACAGGACTGGGCCAGCCAAATGACCGCATACCTGAAACCCAGGAGAGGGAAGTGAGAGATGGGGGAGGAAAAGGAAGAACAACAGCGAGGGGAAAGTGACTGCCAGAAAGGGCTCATTATGAATGTCCAAACCATGGCCCTTGAGTCCAATTTATTTCAAACACAGTTGGTAGAAAAGAGAAAGTCAGAGCTGAGACATGAAAATCTCATTGGTATAGTGGATCCCCCAAAGCAAGGTGCTTCCTTCCTTAAGTTCAAGCTTTTATAGATTGCATACATGCAGGAAAGCCTGATTCTTTCCTGGAAACCTGACCTCCCACCCCCTTCCTCCACATTCCAGGCTACGAGAAGAGTTTTAGGCACAAAACTGAAGGAATCAGCAAGATACAAGGTGCAATTTAAAGTCATCATTGGCATCTCAATGACCTCCCCCTGGCCTCTGAGGTCCAGCCAACCTGGCTTTCTCATCAGGGCCCGAGGAGGAGATGCACAAGGTCCCAGTGGCAGCAGATCCTATTACGGGGCCAAGGAAGGCCTCCCTTGATATCCCCTGGAGGCCTATGACACTTGATCCTCAGTCACTGTCTTCCACTGACCTAATGGGCCAGACTATGTCTTTCAGATTGGAAAAATATTTTTTAACTTGAGTTTGTGTGTTTCCTCCCAAAGAAGGTTCCTTCTAATCAACCAGAGTGGCCTTTGACTATGCCCTTTCCTTGGCTCATTCTTTCATTATTTATTAAGGGCCAATTCTACTAGGTAGGATGTATGAACCTAATTAAAGATCAGAACTCTCTGAGGGTTTGTATCTGTTTTACCCAAACTATCTTCAAAGGGTTAGAAAATGATATAAGGAGACAACTGCCAAAACACAGCTTTAAAAGAAAATTAGGAAAGGGTCACTCCACTCCTCGCCCTCCTAGGTTTGGGGGTGAAGGGCATGACTAAGTGGAAAAGTGATGCAGCCATCACAGGGCACTACCTCTTCAGACCTGCCACCCTAAATCAGCCTGAAGGGTGCTCAGGGGAGTCCTAGAGGAGGTACTAAAGCCAGGTGGCCAGCTCCTGTCCTGCTTACTTCTCTCCCTCTGATCCTTTCTGGTGTGTTCTGGTGGTGTGTGTGTGTGTGTGTGTGTGTGTGTGTGTGTGTGTGTGTGTGTGCGCGCGCGCGTGCACAGTAAGTTAAATAATGAATAATGTCTTCACATGTATGTTCACCCAGAACCACCTCAAGAATGTGAACTTATTTGGAAATAGGTTCTTTGCAGATGTAATTAAGGATCTCGGAGTGAAATCATCTTGGACCTTCAATCCAAAGCCTGATGCCCTTATAAGAAGAAGAGAGAGCACAGAGAAGGGGATGTGATGGTGGAGACAGAGTTTGGGGTGGTATATTTTCAAGGCAAGCAATGCCAAGGATTTCTAGCAATCAGTAGAACACAGGAGAAAGACATTGGTGGTTTCTTCCTTAGAGACTCCAGAGGATTCAGCTCTGCTAAGATGTTAAGTTCAATCTTCTGGGCTCCAGAACAATCAGTCCATGTACTCTTACATCATGTTGATACCTTGGAATTGGTATTTACACCAGGGAAATTGGCAAACACTACAAATCAGGGCCTTCTCCCCCAGAGAGCAAATTATTAAACATTTGCCAGCACACCACAGTCCCTACCTAGGCTCAGCTACTTTCCCAACTCTCTTCATCACTCTACTGGTACAAGGATAAGGGTAGGGTCAGAAAAATGACACTTTTGTCCCCATAAGCAAAGGTGCAACTCCTCCTTACTGAGAGGGGTCCTTCACTGCATTTTCTCTTTGAGCTCTGATCGTTACTGTGTATTATTGTATATGAGGTCAACCCCCATGGGCACTTGATTATTTATAACTTCAGAAAGTTTCTTTTGCACACTTATTTGCCAGGCTTTCATCTACAACAGACAGCATTTGATAGAAATATGGAAAATGGCCTGAACCTTAAATGACAAACAGATGAGGAGGTCCGATGAAAATCACACATGTTCAAGACCATGTGTTTTCACATGATTATATATATAATATATATATATATATATATATATGATTTTTAATTGATGTTGACTTTAGCTCATGGTAACATTTTTAGCTATCTTAATTAGTGGGTTACAAGAAACAGTAAAGAAAGGAATGTGGTCAAGATGAACCCCAGAGAAAATCTGGCCCTATATGAACTCCTCTTACCCCCATGCCCTCCCCTCAACCTGTTCTCCATTATCATTTTGAAAAGGAGGCATTCTCTTTTCTACCCTTTCCCTCTGACCACAGCACCCATTGAAAAAC
The DNA here is from genome assembly GCF_963383645.1 of Muscardinus avellanarius. Classification (NCBI taxonomy): domain Eukaryota; kingdom Metazoa; phylum Chordata; class Mammalia; order Rodentia; family Gliridae; genus Muscardinus; species Muscardinus avellanarius. Next base: position 62,958,394 of record NC_137801.1, read on the forward strand.
ACAACCCCTCTCAAAGCATAATATGAACAATGCTGCTTTATGGAAGATCCAGTAGTGTAGGATCCTAAAGGGATGTTGTGATGGTCATGAATGTTGTTCTCCACAATTTCTCAGGTTTTTGCCTTTGTACATGGTAGCCCCCATGGTTGGATGGGCCCATGAGACAAATTAACAAGTTAGGAGAGACTATGATACTTTCTATTTTCTAAACCAAGCATCTAATTTCCAATTTAAATATATTTCAGAACTTTCTTTTCCTCTGGAATAGTAATCCAGGACATTAAAGACAGTGGCTACCCCATAAGCCAGGGTTATGAAGGACTACTGAGCCCCCTCTCCCTCATCAAAAAGATCCTGAAATGGTCATGCAAGCAAAAGCGTAACTCTGTGTTGTTGAGGTCACGGAGACTTGACCTTTGTTTATTACTACAAGAAAACTCAGACTATCTTTTTAGTGTGTCCCTCTCATAAAAACACCAGTGCCAGACCCAGGGCTCAGGAAAATGAGTTCTGGAGATCACAGACTTAGCCCACTTGAAAAGTCCATAGATGGTGAGACCTGAAATGGACCCTACAAGTGATCTTGACCAGTTCCTTTACTTACCCCTGAGGAATCTGTGACTCAGAGGGAGGACTTTATTGCCCTAAATCATCCAACTAGGTAGTATCATTAGCCCCTGTATTCTACCAAGGAACTTAATCTGATCACAGTTCCTCTGAGTTTCAGCACCTTAGTAGTAAAATCTCATCTAAAATATTTTGTGTTTGAGAGGAAAAGATCTGGAGTCAGAGCAACTGGGCTAGGACCAGCTCTTCCAGGTACCAGCTATGGGCCTCACCAAGTTCCTTAAAGATCTGTGGGCCTCATGTCCAAATTTGCTGAGTGAGGATGGTAATAAGGTTAATACAAAGACATCTAAATGAAATTTGTTCACAACACTTGGAACATGCAACATTCAAGTAAGCATTCACTGTTGTTGCATTCTTGGAGTATTTCCTGTGTGCCTCTCCCAGGGAGGACAAATGGGACAGCTAAGATGCTGAGCGGCGGTCCTCTACTTATGATGGGGTTACATCCCCATAAGCATGAAAAAAGTTAAAAATATCATAAGTAAAGATGCATTTCATACATATAGTCACCCGGACATCTGGTTTAACAACATAGTGCTCTATAGGATGTGGCTTGTTTTTCTGACCCATGGCTGACCGGGGGCCAAGTTTGCTGCTGTTATTCAGTATTTCGAGAAAGTGCCACAGCATATCGCCGGCTCAGGGAACGATCAAAATCCAAAATTCCAAGTACAGTTTCTACTGAATGTGGATTGCCTTTGAACTATCATAAAGTAAAAAAAAAAAATACTAGATCAGGAACCATCTGTATTTCCAAAAGAATATTTGCCATTCCTGGAAACTAAAAAGTGCTTAGCAGATTCTATATCCTGTCCTCGTATTTGGATAACATCAAATATTGTGATTCGTTGAAGGATCATCCTTTGCTGTAGGTGTAGAGCTCAGGGCGATAACAATTGATTTCTTCAACTTTATCTTTCCTGAAGACAGTTCTGTTTCAGTAACAAAAAGAATACATCCAACTGAGTGTGATAGTGCACACCTGTAATTCCAATACTTGAGGATCTAAGACAGGATTGCAGGTTTAAGGCCAGCCTTGGCGATTTATTGAGTCCCTCAGCAACTTAGTGAGACCCTGCTTCAAAATAAATAATTAAAATAGGGTGGGGTGTAGCTCAGAAGTAGAATTCTCACCCCTGGGTTCAATCCCCAGGACCACAGAGAAGAAAAAAAGAGGGAAAAGAGGACACTTTAGAAAGGTAGCAAAGTCCTGAAGGGGAGGGGAGAAATTCTTTCTCTGTTTAATCCTAAAATGCCAATACAAGGATTGTTCCTCAGGTAATAGAATTTGACTGTGTGTTATCTGAACACCAGCTAGGAGGAAGTCCAAATTACAAACACAATATATGTGTGCAAGACAATTTACTTTGTTTTCTTCCTCCCCAGAGTTTTGCTATATTGCCCAGGTTGGACACCACCATATTTTCTTTCCTTAGAGAGAGAAACTTTTCTACGAGTTGGCCAGACCAGGCGTGGCTGACCTTGGATGGGCTCAGCCACGCACATGTGCTCAGCTGGTGGAACTACTGGGGTCTGGCTGGTCAAGAATGGCCCGAGTCGGGAGGACTTGGCTTCCCTCCATGTCCCTCTCATTTCTCCAGCAAGCCAGCTCAGGCATGCTCTCATGTGAAAACAGAGGTCCAAGAGAAAAGGAGGAAATGCACAAGCATTTTTCAAGCCTCTGCTTATATGAAGTTGGCTACTGTCCCACTGGCCAAAGCAAGTCACAGGCAATCCCAGAATGAGAGTAGGAAGAGACTGCAGAGTTACAGGGCAGAAGACACAGAGATGAGGACATTATTTAAGACTATTGATCAAATCAATCTACTACAGCATCTATCTTTCATGTTGGAGCGCTCTCTCAAATCCTTGATTCTTGGATATCCACTTATCTTTAAGACTGAAGCAATGGAAAGCTGATTAGAGAAGCTCTGTGAGGGAGAGCAGGGCTTACTAACAGCTGGAGGTCACTGCAGGCTAAACAGGAGAAAGCTCGCCTTCTCATTAGAGACCTCCAGATGTCAGTATATGGGTCTTTTCTGAAGACTGTTTAGTTTCCCAAAGAAAAACACTCTGACCTTCCTCCTGGGGTAAGGGTATAGCTCCTGGGAACTTGGAGCACGAGTCAGAGAATTGGTGGGACACAGTTCAGTATATGAATATTCACAGAATGCTCAGTTTCACAGCTCCAAGCCTCACCTATGCCCTCTGCTATGCCTTGAATTCCATATTTCAGGGCCTGTCAGATCAGTTTTTTGCCAGAGGTTATTCCTCTGGACTTCTGTGTGGGACAGGTGAAGGACAGGGTGATGAGGGTGTAGGGGGGCCAAGGGACAGGCTGCTGTGGGTGGGTCTGGCTCTGCTGGATTGACAAGGGGGTTGGAATCATCCATGGTCCAATGTCTTGGTGCTTAACCTTTCACCATACCTCTCCATGGTGTCTGAGGGGGCCTGGTGCCTCCCAGCACCAGGGCTTCTCTCTGCCATCCCCTCTCTCAATAAACATGAAGTCCCAACTTGACCATGACATTTTCTAGAGAATCTGGATAGGCCTGGGGAGGGAAGCTGAAAATGACTCGTGTTTTCTATATTTTAATGCAATATTATTTTAAAGGACATGTCTATTTCTGTACTAAATATGCATCTAATATGAAAAGAAAGGAAGATATGAAAAAAGAAGAGTTTTGATATTTTGGCTTGGAGGCAGAATTCCCATCTGATCCACTGGGTTAGGCCAGTTCATTGGAACGCTACATCATGAGCCAAAATCACCCCAGTCCTCACTCTGCGTCTATTTATTTGCTTTTGGGCGGGGGCAGGATAGCAATTTCTAACATTATTCACATCATGGCTCACAAAGAAAATGATATTTGCAGGGCACACTGGTTACTCATAGCCAGAAGCCACTGGCTGTAATGAATGTAGCTCAGGCTGCCCCCAGGCCTCTCCCAGGCACCTCAAGGGCCAATGGGAACAATAGCTAAGTATACCTGGAATGTGTGCATGGCAGGCCAGCCAGGAAGCTCTGCTTCATTACCTCTCTGTGATAATGAACCTGGGGTTTAGTCTTGTTTTTTCTTTATTTCTAATCCACTACTGACTATGATGTGGTCTTAATTGTAATGACTCATGTAGATTTCATATCACATAAAACTTACCTCCTATAAGTTCAATAACACCCAGACTGGTCTACACCCCATTCAATGAGACAGCCCACCAATCATACACTTGAATATCACCACAATGTCAAGTAGAGTTAAATACTTCTAAACTTTTCTAAGCTTCATATTTACTTTGTCATGGACCAGTAATAAAGAGTTCACAGCCAACCACCAATGAATAACCCACACTTAATCTTCTAAGACTGCTTCCTGCCCAAGGGAAGTTGAGGACCTAAAAGTCACGTTAGAGGTAGAACAGCTACAGTTTTTCTTTGTTATCACTGTTGTTTCTATTTAATCTGCTTTTATCAATTTTATTCCAGCCCACTTTATGAAAAAATAATCACACCCATACATTTTTCTGCCTAGAGAATAAATTCCAATTCTTCAATTTGCAGATGAAGATACTGAGAGAGAAAAAAAAAAAAAAACAAAGAGTGGTACGGTGACTCTCCCAAAGTCCTGCGGTTAATTTGTGGCACATGTCTGAATCCAGTCAGCCTGATGTCCCTATCCACAACTCCAAAGTGACCTGAAACATAAACTTACATTCTTGTTCTGAAGTCTGTTTCATTAATATCTAACATGGCTTTGGACAACATTAATTATCCTAACTTCCAACTATCGTCGAAAATAAGAATGGAATTGCTAACTTTGCACCTGACATGTCCATGAGTGTATACTTCTCCAAGGACCCCAAGTTCCATGCTGACAGAACTTCAGGAAAAAGAAGTACCAAAGCCAGATCCATGAAGCCAGAGCTCCCCTGGCACAGTGGATGATTGGGAATGTTCCAATAGTAGAAAAGTGCTTTGGTATTAATTTCAAAATGTAAAAGGTAGCCAGGGCCTGGGTGCTGCACAGGCACTCAGGTGGGGTGGGGGGAGCAGTTTGTTATAAAGCCAAGTTCTCCTCACCAAAAGTGATTACCAAGAACACAAAAGAGTTGTAGCCCAGGGCCTTCATATTTTAAAGACAAGTTTACATAATAAATAACTTATAGCATATAGAGATTTTAAAAAAGGCTAAAACTCCCCAAAGACACAGGAGGATGGTACAGGCCTTCCTCAAAGAGGGCATATACCACATGACCTCTGACTTTGTTAACTAAGTAACACACCTTGGTCATAATAAAGGCTTGCACTGGAGACAATGGGCAGGCCCACACCTACATCAGGAGCAGATAGAAAGACTATCTATTGGTTAAGCAGGAGGGAAGATAATGAGTCCTCCTAAAAACTTCTATGTTCAAAAACCTTCAGTGTCTTATTTTCAAGACATCAAGGGATGTCTCCACTATATCTCTCAGATGTAGTGCTTTATTATTCTGTCCCTTCTTTATGTCTTTGTAATAAGAAAATTTACTTAAGCTTGTAGTAGTATAGTTCTGGCTATTTTTTCTAAACTAGCTAAGAATAAGAACAACAACGTCTCACACCCTTACAGTTTTGGCACCCAGTGGCAGGGCACTATTAGAGTGAACATGGACTCTCTCGACAGAAAGCACAAAGCTATTTGATCAGAGCCATTGTGTGGGCCACCAAATCCCACCAGATGCCAAAGGCTCTAAAAAAGCTGGGCCACATTCAGAGAGGGTCTGCAGTTCTGGAATCACACACATGCAGAGAACAGGAGATGCTTGAGACTGTAGAAGAGAAAATTCAAGTAGACACAGAGCTGCTAACAAACATTTGAAAAATTGTCATATAGCAGCTGGATTCAATGTATTCCAAGGGTTCCCAGAAATTTGCACTAGGGAATGTCACCTGAATGTGTAAACAAGTTTTCTAGTCGCTGAAGCTGTCTAATGATAGAATAATTGTTTTAAAAGATAGTAAGTTTCCTTTCACCAAATGTATACCAGGGACTTTGGGGGAAAAGGCACCAAACATTGCCAAATGAAGAATAGGTGGCCCAGTTAAATCTGAATTTCAAATACAGCACAAATATTTTCTCAGAATAAATGTAACCTCAAATATTACATAATACACAGTTATATGTTACTTAACTGAAATTCAAATTTAACTAGGTTTCTTCCACTTTTATTGGCTAACTCTGTCCACCCTAATATTGGCAGAACAGCCTGGGCCATGATTTTTTCCACTCTTTTTAAGATTATAAAAAAAGGTATGCTGAGACAGCCACGCTGTTGTTGGTCTAAATGAAAAACATAATTTTTCTCAAGAAAAACTGCCCTCCCGAGTCTCTTAGAGCTAATACAAACTACTCAGCTGCTCCAGCCAGGGCTGTCATTACAGAGCTCAATAAAATGGATCCTCTGTAGGTCAGGGGGATTGAGAGCTGCAGGGCTTCCTCACGCAACAATGAGAACTTGTCGGTTTTGTTTAGTAAACATAATGTTTGACACCAGGCGCTCCCCTCGTTTGTTTATATTTGGCTGCACTGTCAGCCAGGGGCAAGGCCCGTGGCTCCATGGTCAGAGATCTTGTTAGAAAGTAAGCAAAGACCATAGGTGTCCCCTGGAGAAAAGACATAAAAGCCTATCAGAAGAGAACTCAAGCAAAACACCCCTGCTTCTCCCTCAAACCCACCACCCTGCTGGGGGGGGGTCCCCCATCATGGGATCCCTCCCCATCTCATCTCCCCAGCCCCACCATGAGCATCACACCCTTATCTCAAAACTGAAATCTGTTCTTTTGCTTGGAAGGTATTCAGTCAACTGGTCCACCACATTGCGAGGTTAAAGGATCCTAAACGGAAGCAGGGAGTATTGGGTTATGTTTCTGAATCTCCTACCTTTTGTTAATTTAAGCCAGACACCCGCCTCTCACCTGCACAGCCTGCTGAGGGAAGCCGACCATCTGCACCCTGCCAAATTTTATCTCTTAAAGCTCCCAAAGGCTCCTGATCTTAAAAAAGGAGGCAGAAAATGAAGCAAGCCTAGAAACACTGAGCACATTTCCTTGGGTTCTTGCTACACCAAGAGTCCCTGTTTCAGGCTGGCCTGCTGCACCTGAGGGTCATTCTTCAAAGGATTGATGGTAGGTGTTGGGCATCACATCTGGTGCCAAGGTAAGCCGACACCTCTCAGCTGCTCAGCCTGCTGACTGTGCAGGCGCTCCAGCCCTGACCCTCATCACAACATCCCAAAGAACAAAAGAAGGGGCAGAAGCATCCAGCCTTGGGACCGGAGAAGGAGGAGACGGGGCTCACCCTGCAAATAACCAAACCCACTCATTAAACAGAATAGGAAATGGGGGAGGCTGGTTTGTTAGGAGTATGCGATTCAGAATCCACATTCGTCTGCTCCACGGCAAATTGATGTTGAGTGGCCAGAGTCTAAACCCACTGACCTCGTGGCTCAGATCAAGTTGAGGAGCAGAGCTGGATGTGCTTACAACTTACCAGAGCTGAAAATAGACCAAATTCATCTTCTATCCATTTAAGCAGCCAGCTTGGTTCAGCTAGGATGGTTCTGGGTAGCCATCCCACAACAAATAGCTCTTTCTCAGCTGCTCTACAGAGGCCAGGAAGCCAAACATTCCAGCTTTGTTCCATTAACCACCTGGAAATGGGAAATGAGTGAGAGGAAGTTTGCAGTGTATATTTCTGTGCTTTATGGGGACCTGCCCTGGACAGATGATCTTTAAACCCAACAGCAATCTGTGTGGGCTGAATTTTCCAGTGGACACCACAAAGAAGCATGTCTTTTAAGGCCTCAAGAGTGGCCTTATGTCTTACTGAGTCCGGACCTTCCAGATGACTCACCAGAGAACTCCTGCTCCTCGTAGAGATATCCAGGGACCCAGGGAGGGCTTCTGCACTCTGCATGCTTTTTCCAGTGAAGCTGAAGTTGACCAGGAAGTTCCTCACCCTCATCCTGTGTATCCTGATTCTACACCCTCTTTTCCTCCCAACTAACTCTTCTCCCACCACTCCGCTAAGCCCCTTACTCTCCCTTTTTACCCTCCCAAGTCATCTTACCCCAGTGTGGAAAGATGATCAAGCTGTTACAAGATGAAAACCCTTACCTCTACTTACAGCCATTCTTGTCAAAACTAAAATAATTGGCATTTTAAAGCGTATCAAGGAAAAAATGGAGTGATGAAACGAGGGGATAAAAAGGCAAGGGGGAAAGAAATGGGAAGTGGAAAAATAGAAGAGAACGGAAAACAGGAAAGGGAGGAAGAGTGAAGGAGAACAGAACATGGGGAGGAAGAAGAGACAGGCGGGAGACTGCCCACAAAAAGACAGAGAACAATGTCACTGCCCCCCCACCGCATCCTTCCTGAGAATCCAGACAGCCACTTACCGCTGCTGACTCTGGCCTCTTTAGGCAGGAACAAAGGAGACAGGCAGGGAAGTAGGCAGCCAGGGCAGGGCCCTGGGGGAGCCTGAGACCTCAGGCCGATATAGGTGCCTTGGACATTTAACCACACACACACACTCAGAAAACGTCGGGAATCTATCTGAGTTGGAGGGATTAATGTCATTCCCTAAGCTTCCTCCTTCCCAGGTCACACTGTTTGGGGCTCTTACTCATTCCATTGACTTCCTGCCATTACGATGTCCCCATAGCTTTAGTCCATGAGAACAGTGCAGGAAACTACCACTGACTGTCCCTTCTTAAGAGCTGAAGAAAATGAGAGCAAAGAAAGAAGTCAACCCTCCTCTAATTTCAGAGACTTGGAAGAACATTGTTACATACAGGGTATCACACTAAAAAAAAAAACAAAAAACAATATTATTTATTCAATTATTCAACTCAGGAAATGTGGTGCAATAGAAATGACCTTGAATTAAAATATAGGTTGCTTGGCCAGCTCCAATTCACCAGGTTACATTAAACGTGACTTTACTCCTCTGGATTTCAGTTTTCTTATCTACAGAGTGGAGCTGCAGAACCCGTGAAGTCTGCAGTACACTGCATCTCCCATCCCAGGACTCACCTCTGAACAAGACGGCAGCCTGGATGGGGCAGGCTGTTCACTGCCTTTGCCAGGCAGAGGACAAGAGCTGCCCCCTCAGGGTTGGGCTAAACCCATTTGGAAACCCAATGAGGCTGTCTAAACTGCAGCAGAAGCTGGACAGACAAACATGTGGAACAGGTGCTGTGCCAACTCTTCCCCTCACCTCTTCAAACAATTTTTAACCTTGAGAGCATACAATAGGATGGCTCCCTTTGTTGCTTTGCATTGCTTATGTAAGTTTTTATTGAATGCCCGACATTATGTTTCGTGTTGCCCAGAGCACCACATTCTGATCCTGCTGTGAATTTTCACAGTTCGTGGATATCCATCGCCACTAATGATCAACTTATTGCCAAGGCCAGTGTTAACTATTCAGACAATTTCTTAGTTGATTGCCTTGTGACCTTTAATACTGCTGGCTACTGTCCCTTCCTCCCCTCCCCTGGCTTTTTGACTGAGACTTCTGTTTGGTTCTCCCTCTCTGCTTCTCTGTCCACCCTGGGCTCCTAAGCCCCTTGCTTGTTAGTTTCCCCACCCTCACTGTCAAGGCCCTCAACTATAATATGCGGATTATGTCTAGTCCAAATCTACATCTCTAGTTTATTCCTTGGATCACCCAACTGCCCGTTAAATATATTCACAAAAGTGGATATCAAACGCCACCCAAGTAAGGCAAGTTCGACATGTCTCACACTGAACTCATTGCCTCTGACCTGTCCCTCCTCCAGAGAGAAAGTGGCCCTTCTGAGTCACAGAGCTAGTTTGTTCCATGCTCTCTAGACATGCAAATACCTCACCCTCATCCCAAAATACAGGCTTTCTAACACATTTCATAAGGTTTGTTCATTTTTTATGTTTGTCTGACACAGAAAAAACAAATATTATCAGATAACAATGGTTATTATATTCCAAGATATCTGGAAAGTTTTTGCTGGGAAAAATATATTGTCATCATTCTGAATGCCTAAGGATATGCCATAGGAAATCTGACAAGGTAGAGAAATGATGTGATGGAGAGGTGTAATCAGAAAGGCCATGGGAGAGAAGATAAAGAATAAAAGGAGGAATGGTAAGGGTGAGAGAAGAGAACAATTATCTCTGTGACTTGAGACCCCACACACATTAGGAATAGATTCTTAGAAACAACCATTCCCGTCAAATAATATCCCATTCCCAGCACTGCATATCTTTCTGGAACAGTCACCCTCTCATGAATACTACTAATAGTTTCCTTCTTGAAGACAGTAGCAACTTCAAATCACCTTTCCATGGAACCTCTATCAGAGAAATGTTCAGCCTGGACACCCATGCCATCAACTCCAGCCACAGGCCAAGTCTTGCCAAACACCTGTTTCTCTTCAGTGCCCAAGCTAAGAATGTTTTTTCACATTTCAAATGGTTTTTAAAAATCAAAACAATAACAACATTTTATGACACTTGGAAATTTTATGAACTTCAAATTTCAGTTTCCATAATAAAGTTGTGTTGAAATACAGCCATGCCAATTCATGTACCTGTTTTCTGTGGCTGCTTTCATGTTCCTAGGGCAGAGTTGGTACTTGAAGCAAAGACCATATGTCTGAAAATTCTAAAATATTTGCTATATGATCCTTTACTTTAAAAGTCTGCTGACTCTGCCTCCCTTGTCCCTTGACTTTCTAGGCAGGGCGTGGTGGCGCACGCTTGTAATCCCCGCGCTTGGGAGGCAGAGACAGGAGGATCGCGCAGGTTCAAAGCCAGCCGCGCGCGCTGGCTTAGGAGACCCTGTTTCCAAATAAAAATGTAAAAATAGGTCTGGGAGTGTAGCCCGGAGGTAGAAGGGCTTCCAGGAACCCCAGTACCACCAAAAAAAAAAAAAAAAAAAAATCTGCTGACCCTGCCTCCCTTGTCCCTTGATTTTCTTAGAAGAAGCCTCTGTGTTCTCCCGTGCCATCAACTAGAATAGACTCTTCCTACCCAGGCCCAGGATCCTTAGTTGAATTAAATGGGTTGTGAACAGCCCAATTCAAATTCACATCCCCTCTCCTTTGCCCACAAAGCCCTTTCAAATTATTCCTGACTACACCGAACTTTTCCTTTCTGGGAAATTCACTGCTATCACTAATCCCATTGTTCTACTAGCTAATGTGACAATATACTATATGGTGGTCTTTATATTTTATCATATTGGTGCTATAAATTTCTTGACACCATTTTCATGTGTTAGTCAATTTAATGAACATGGTTTTGAGCTTTTGGTATATACAAGGTACTGGAGAAAGTTTAAAGACATCTACGATACAATCTCTACTTCTATAGATTTACAATGTAGTGGGAGTGAAAAACTAAATTAATTTTTATAAGGCCGGGCGTGGTGGCACACGCTTGTAATCCCCACGCTTGGGAGGCAGAGACAGGAGGATCGCGCAGGTTCGAAGCCAGCCATGCGCGCTGGCTTAGGAGACCCTGTTTCCAAATAAAAATATAAAATAGGTCTGGGAGTGTAGCCTGGAGGTTGAATGGCCTCCAGGAACCCCAGTACCACCAAAAAAAATTCAAATTCACATATATTATAATTAATATAAAAATGAATTAATTTTTATAAAACACAAATATACATACACACACAAGGATTTGGAATTCTAAAGAAGGAAAGGTCTCATCTAGCTGGGGCAGGGAGAATGGGAACCAAACAGAACCAGGGTGAGTGTTTGGGGATGAGATTAACAAGAATAATAATTCTTAAAGAGACAAAAGTTATCCCTCAATCAGCTATCCCTGCCCATCTGAAGAGTTTCCCTCGGGCTAGAAATGTGGAGGGCCTTAGCTTTTCAACAGAAAGGATATTTTTCTTACCATGTGACAATATGGGACCAAGGTCTAGAGCCAGGCCAGAAACTGACAAGTCCAGAGAGTGGGACTTTAGCTAAAATGTGAAAATGGAATAAACTGCCTTAGCAGAATATGGGAATCATTTACCAGGAAACCATTATACATAGACTAGACGTTCATCTAACAAGATAGGCAATGATTGGTCCCTGTGACTCCCAGCCCTGCAGCATCCCTGCCACATGGAGATAGATGCTGTGCGGATCCTCAGTCCTCGTGCTAGGACTGCGGGAGTAGAAGCTCCCAGATCATAGTGAACAGAACTGACCTGCCCTTCAGGTGATTCACTGACACATTAAAATTGGAGAACCACAAACTAGACAACCTTCAAATTTCCTTCCAACTCTGAGAGTCTCACCATTAAAATTGGGAGCTAAAATTCCTTGAAAGATTAGACGTTAGTAATAGTATTGTAGATAGCATTTTTTGCTACATCTGTAAAAGATATTCCCCTAAACTGACCACCCATGAGTTCTCTGATATTCAGCATCTTTAGGCCTCTACTGTTGGGAACATCAAATTTAAGAATCAAGAAGATTCAAAAAATGAAACAAATAAGACCTCTAAATGGTGTGTGCCATTGTACACATGTAAATTTCCAAGTGTACTCAATTCCAACATGCCTAGAACACCAAGCAGTGCTTTCTTAGTTCACATCAGACCAGTAGCGCATGTTTGGTCACAACTAACAGGCTCCCCCAACCTATTTTGATCCAAGTCCTGGCGATCTCCCAATTCACAAGAGCCTCTAACCCTAAGAATCGACATCTTGGAGCCTGCTGCATATAAAACACTATCCAAGTATAGTTTCTCCATTCTCAATACCAAAAGAAAAAAGGACTTGTACAATCCCTTCTCGGTCTCCCCACCCCCACCCAAATTGTATTCCGCACACACGCTGAAGCATTAGCATCGGCTGATTTGGAAGGAATATTGGAAATGAAGTGATAGCACAGTAAATGTCAATGCATTCAGTGTGACACCGTGAGCACCAGATCTTAAACAGCTTCATCATTGTGGCATTTACTGTATCCTGAAATAATATTAATCCCACTGTTGTCCTTCTTGATGGAATCATCCATGAATATGGTTTATGGGCCTGGCCAAAGTGATAATAGGTTAAAAGAACAGCCTATCCAGTGTTCCACTAAATTAAGGTCGCTTCATGGAATTTAATGAAACAAGTGCTGCATGGGGTTTTCAAAGGACGTTCTTGTAATTCATGTCTATTTAGGGCTCCTGATAACCAGAAACCTAATTTCTTAGAGTAAAATAGCTTTTTGTAAAGCCTGGTCATATAAAAGAATAAAAAAGAAAAAACTTTAAAGGGCAATAAGCAGAACTCAACTGTAATATTTTGTTATTTCAAATCCAAAGTTTAAGAAAAGAGAAAGTTAGGAGGGAGCAATGAGCATTTTGAATGAAACCAAATATAAAAAGTTAATCAGACCCATATGTCATCCTGAAGCTGATTGCTGAAATAAGAATCTGGTCCTACCCACTCCCTTTAGCCACAGTACCTAGAGAAATAAAAGGCTCTTGGGATATAGAAGGCCAAGGTATGCTGGAAATGTTAAGAATTGAAGAAACTACTCAGATTTTGAGTGAGGCAGAAGGGAGAAAAAATAAATGTTACTATGCACCTATTGACATGGCTACTCATGGCGCTAAGCCTTCTCTAAGAGAGACAGAGCCCCAGGTTCTTGTCCCTGAAAGCACAGGAGCATGTCATCACCTCTGCCCAAGACTGAGCCAAAGTATCAAACAACCACAGATACTGATTTTGCATCCAATATGAGCAGGAGGATATTCTGTGTATGTTTTAGGATAGAAACAAATCCCCCAAAGACATTCATGCAGCTGTTTCTGAACCATGCCTTTTTACGGTTACCTATCACCAATGACTATGTATTTTTTGTTGGGGCGTGGAAGTCAAAAGCTCAAATACCAACAGGCTCAGACAGGTAACTTAAATGGGCAAAGTGGCTGAGGTAAAATAGACAAGAGACTGGCTGGAACTATTCAACACAGGAATGTTTGTCCCATTGATGAGGAAAAGCCAGTACTGAGCCTGAGATCATGGGTTCTGTTTAAAACACATATTTTGTGTTGCTATGTTTTCTGAATTTTCAAGAGATAGCAGAAACTTCAAGTTGTTTTTTTTTTTTTTTTACATGAAATAGTCCAGCTCTTAAGTGGCATACTTTCACTTTTTTTTTAAATTATGGTACAAGATGATTCTAGCTTATGGCTCCAATTCAGTTTACAAACTGGAAGTTTGTGAATCTTGTCAAGAGCAACAAGCAGAAGTTATTTAGGCTTTGAGCCAATGGGTTGGAAAAGAAAAGGCAGTATTACACATAAACCCAGGAAGTATGGTAACAGCACAGAAAACACTTCAAAGAAAGAGAGGTCCCTCCTGTGACTTACTCATTTTCTTTCTGCATTGAGCCTATTCATAGTCAGTTTCTAGTTAATTTTGTTTTTTAAACAAATCTTTAGAAAGAACCTAAAGTAAGGGTTATTTTTTCTGACTTAGGGCAGGTAGAGCGTGTGGTAGCTACACTTCCATCACCTTCTTTGTAATTCTCAGCTGTGAGTCTTCATGAAAGATTCTCCTTCCCTTCTCTCTATGGCCAAAGTCTGTTCTGAGCTGCTGAAATTTTGTAGGGATCTCTCTCCATTTCTCTCTCTCTCTCTCTCCCTCCCTCCCTCCCTCCCTCCTTCATTTATATTCCTCAAGACAAAATTTGGGGGTTAATTACCCCCAAATTTGCTATCTTTTAAGAGCTCAGGTTACTTGCATCCAGAAGCCATATATGTAATATATACTCAGCACAATCTCCCGGAGAAGTCTCCCCAAGCCCCAGCCCTGGCTCCAGAATTGCAGGATGAACCAGTTTTTCTGTTTCTACAAATGTAAAACATGTGGTCTACCCACAGATGCATGCCTAGGTGCCTGCTGGGCAGGTGTCTCCTGATTAGTCAAGTAGGTAACAAGACAAGAAATAACTTGCTGTCATTGGGCCAAGAAGAAGAAACGGCAGCAGTACAGGAGGTCCTTCTGGACTGGAGCAGAGCGAGATCTCCAGTATCTGGATTTTTCAGGAAAAAACACAGTGTGCACGTGCAAACACTTCACACTCATGGCCAGGCTCCTGTATGTCTACCCTGAAGTAGAGTCTCCACCACCTCCTTCCCTTTCAGGAGTGCATAGCAAATGCGGTCTTCACTAAGCGACACATCTATTATTCTGTTCTTTTTGCGTCTGGACATGAGCTCTATTATGAGCTTTTTGAAAACAGAATATACTTGTGGTATCTTTTCACATCCCACACATAGCTAACACAAAGCCCTGAGTGTAAGGGGAGCTCAGCTAACATCTATGAAAGGAAGGGAGGAAAGGGATTACTTAACTACGTAAAAAAGTCAAACTCAGCCACAGAAGGTGAATTCTAAGCCAGGTGTGGTGGCGCACGCTTGTAATCCCCGCGCTTGGGAGGCAGAGACAGGAGGATTGCACAGGTTCAAAGCCAACCACGCGTGCTGGCTTAGGAGACCCTGTTTCTAAATAAAAATGTAAAAATAGGTCTGGGAGGGTAGCCCGGAGGTAGAAGGACTTCCAGGATCCCCAGTACCACAAAAAAAGAAGGGGAATTCTACTGTATAAACAACAGAATCAAATGCAGAAAAATTAATTAACAGTTTATGAAATAAAGTTTTAAGCTGACATCGTAAACTTCTGGTCACAATAACATGGAGTGGCATGGTAATACAATTTCTATACAATCTTGTGATTCAGTCTTATTACATTCTTTAGAAAATGTATTTTAATCCAATCATAACAATAAAAACTATCAAGATAGGTTATATATTCCCTGGAATATGTACAAAAACTGATGCTTAGCTGGGCATGGTGGCACACATCTATAATTTCAGTGCTACAGAGGTTAAGACAGAAGGAATCACAGGTTCAAGACCAGCCTCATCAGCCAGGCGTGGTGGCGCACGCTTGTAATCCCCGCGCTTGGGAGGCAGAGACAGGAGGACCGCGCAGGTTCGAAGCCAGCGGCGCGCGCTGGCTTAGGAGACCCTGTTTCCAAATAAAAATGTAAAAATAGGTCTGGGAGTGTAGCCCGGAGGTAGAAGGGCTTCCAGGAACCCCAGTACCACCAAAAAAAAAAAAAAAAAAAAGACCAGCCTCATCTTAATGAGACTCTAAGCAACCAGTGAGACTCTGCTTCAAAATAAAAATTTAAAAGGTCTGGGGGTATAGCTCAGAGGTAGAATATGCCTGTGTTCAATTCCCAGTACTACAAAACAAAGCCCATAATCCCAGAGGCCACTGGTTTCTAATCAATCTAGAAGGAAGCCCTTAATGATGTGACATTTTTGGCTTCACCAAATCAGAACAGTAAAGTCTTTTTGGCAATTATGAGAATATTTTATCAGTGAAATCTCAGGACTCAGCTCAAGAGACACCAACATGATTTCTCAGGCATGGTGCAGGCAGGCTGGTGTCCGCCCTCTCCTTTGCTGCCACACCAATTCAGGCTCTTCCCCCATTACTGGACACTCCGGGCTAAGCGTCCCGACATCCCTCTCTTTATTCCCTACTTCCCAGCCTTTGTTCCAGTCAAACTAGAATGTTCATGGTTCCCTGGACAGGCCCTGATTCTCTCCATCTTCTTGGCTCTGCTCAGTATATCATTTCTTCTCACAGTGCTTTCTCCTCTTTTCCTGACAACATTCCACTCCAGGCCACATTCCCATCCCTCCACTATGAAAGTTATTTCTCCTGGGAAGCCATTCTGATCATTCCAAAATCCCCCCAAAAGCATAGTTCCGTCCCCAAGCCCATTATTTCTTTATCCAGGCTACTTATCTCATTACATTTGAATGAAACAGTGGTCAGAATCAACTATTTTCTTTGTCATCACTCCTGGTACCTAATACTGTGGCTACATCAAATTCTGATCAATATATATTATGGACCTACATTGAATTCCATAATCATATACTCTCTTAGGCATGAATAGGCTGAGAGCTTTTAGAATGAAAAAAAAAACAAAAGTGGGGGTCTATCTCCAGATATGAATTCTTCTGCCCAAGGCAGAAATGCCTGCTAGAACTGATCTGATAAAACCATGTCCTCATTTCATCTCTCTCTGAGCTACAGTGATTGGTTGTACCCAAGAGAAGAAGTAGAGACCCCCAATGGGAGCAAGTGGACTTCTCCAGGAGAGCATCTATAGCAATAGAGACCTTACCTCTGGACACCAGAAAAATATCCATGACATCATCACATGGTACAGAGATGTACTGGGCCTCTATTTTTATTTTATTTTTTTCGTGGTACTGGGGTTGAACCCAGAGGCTTTCTACCTCCAGGCTATACTCCCAGACCTATTTTATACTATATTTGGAAACAGGGTCTCACTAAGTTGCTGAGAGCTTCACTAAGTGGCTGAAGAACCTGTCTCAGTCTCCCAAGCTCGGGGATTACAAGCATGCGCCACCACACCCAGCTTCTCTATATTTTTTACCAATTATATCTATTTTCTCTCTTCTTACCCATATCACTTTATTCAGGTGTAACCATTGCTTCCCATCTACTATTAAAAAATTATTTATGCACTTGTTAAAGACCTAACTGTAGTGAATGCCTGTGATCCTAGTACTTGGGAGTCTGAGCCAGGCAGATCACAGATTCAAGGCTAGAGCATGGTAATTTAGAGAACCCCTGCTTCAGAATAAAACATAAAAGAGGTGGGAGTATAACTCAGGCTTAGAGTACATCAGTATTCTCCCAATCCTACACACACACTACACACACACACACACACACACACACACACACACACACACACACACACCTGATAGTATTCTTGCTGAAGGAAAACATCACTTGAAGCCGGGCATGGTGGTGCACGCTTATAATCCCAGCATTTGGGAGGCTGAGACAGGAGGATCACAGTTCTCAGACCGCCTCAGCTACTACTTAGTGAGGCCCTTTGCAACTCAGTGAGATCATGAGTCAAAATAAAGAAGAAAAAATATGTCTGGAGATGTAGCCCAGAGGTAGAATGTCCTTGGGTTCCAACCCTAGTACCACAATTTAAAAAAAAAAAAAAAAGAAAAGAAAAAAAGCATTACCTGAGGAAGAGAAGGTGATGGGGATTTGAGTCAGATACTGAAGCTGATTAGCTATCAGGCTCCTTACCAGATTCTTTCTGAAACCAGATGATACAAAGACAATGACCAAGGTCCAAACAAAACTCAAGGCCTAGTTAGAAAGAAAATTCAGAGGAGCTTGACTAAAGTTTGATCAAGAAGAGAGTCTTTGTCAGCCCTGGGATTCAGGAGGGGTCAGTGGGCCAGAAGTCAGAGCTGGGCAATAAAAAAAAAAATAAATCAACTCTAAATCATGCTGAAACTCACTAGAAAAATCAGCTCCCTGTCTACTGGGGTTGCCAAGCTGGTCGGATATAAGCCTGGAGCTCCTGGTAGTCACTTTTCTGGTAGCCACATAGGGAGGCCTTTCTAAGAATGAAGGCAAGAAAGAGAACAGCACAGCAGAGGGGTGGAGAGGTCATCACTAGGTCCTTGGATCCTTCTGTGCCAGAAGTTGGTATACCCTCAGGCTTCCCAATAATGTGAACATGCACTTTGTTGTTTGTCTGTTTTTATTTAATTAATTTGGTTTCTGTCGCTGACGACCAAAAGAGTCTGGCTGAAGCGATGGGTAGTGCTCTGAGCTAGCAGACTGCCCGGCTCCGGTTCCCAGCTGGCTGACTGTGACCCTGGCTGGGTTCCTGAGGCTCTTTTGTCCTGACCCACGAAGCCACTGAACTAGCTGGAGTCCTGAAGTTCCTAGTAAACCTGATAGTCTCTAAGTCCTTCTCTATACACGGCATTCTCTAACTCTAATAAAAACATGATACCATGATACCACAATTTTCCCTTTTGTGATAACAGCCAGTGATTCTGGGATTTTTTTTTTTTTTTTTTTTTTTTTTTTTACTTTGGTGGTAGTAGTTCTCGCCTGCCTTTTTTGGTACTGGGGGTTGAACCCATATTCTCTCTCTAAGCTACATCCCTAGTCCTTTGTTGTTTTTATTTTTTATATTTATTTATTTATTTATTTATTGTTGGTACTGGGGGTGGAACCCATGATCATTCTCTCTCTAAGCTACATCCCTAGTCCTTTGTTGTTTTTATTTTTTATATTTATTTATTTATTTATTTATTGTTGGTACTGGGGGTGGAACCCATGATCATTCTATCTCTAAGCTACATCCTTAGTCCTTTGTTGTTTTTATTTTATTTATTTATTTATTTATTTATTTATTTATTTATTGGTGGTACTGGGGGTGGAACCCAGAGGCTTTCTACCTCCGGGCTATACTCCCAGACCTTTTTTATATTTTATTTGGAAACAGGGTCTCACTAAGTTGCTGAGAGCCTCACTAAGTAGCTGAGGCTGGCTTCGAACCCGCGCGATCCTCCTGTCTCAGCCTCCCAAGCGCGGGGATTACAAAGGCGTGCGCCACCACGCCCAGCTTTTTATTTTTATTTTTAAAAAAGCATCTTGCTGCCGGGGGGCGTGGTGGCGCACGCTTGTAATCCCCGCACTTGGGAGGTGGAGACAGGAGGGTCGCGCAGGTTCAAAGCTGGCCTCGCTGGCTTAAGAGACCCTGTTTCCAAATAAAATATATCAAAAAAAAAAGTAGGTCTGGGAGTGTAGTTTGGAGGTTGAAGGGTTCTATTCCCAGTACCACCAAAATAAATAAATAAATAAATAAATAAATAAATAAATAAATAAAATTAAAAATGCATCTTGCTAGGTTACATCTTGCAGTGTTGCTGAGGCTGCCCTCAAACCTTCAATCCTATCTCAGCGTCCAAAGTAGTGGGATTACAAGCATGAACCACCATGCCCGGCTAGCTTTGCTCTTGATAAGACCCAAACTGTATGAAGCTCATATTTCTGAATCACTGGAGGGCTTTGAAACCCAGCACTGGGCTGGAAAAGGATGATTACTTCAAAGAACCTTGGTTCCAGCCAATCAAATAGCACTGGTCCTAATGTCTTGTTCCTCTAGAAGCTGATGGGCAGATACCTGACTGACTGCTGCTTTGGCAAGTGTGCTTATTCTAGGTCAGACATTGCCATCCACTTCCTGGGGAAAAACAAAGGAGAAGAGTCCTTGGCCGCCAATCACATACAGGAAACTGAAAGTACAAGATGCTCACAGGCCAGGTCCGGCCACAGTCAGTGCAGTGAGCAGCTACCAGGCACAGCGAGGAACCCTCTTTCCTTCTTCTGATTTTGGAAGCAAGACAGAAGGTAGCCGTCCCTGGAGCTGAGGCCAGGATGGACAGGACCTGCCATCTGCAGAAGTAACGCGCTTTGCTCTGTCTCATTAGGCCTTTTTGACCATGACCCCCCGCAGGTGCCCCTTACCCTCTACATGTGCACGCACATGTGTGCGAGTGTGCACACACACTTCTTATCTTCCTCTCTCTGCTTCTTTCCTCTTTGCTTCTCCTTTCTTTTCCTTTCTGAGCCTCTCTTCACCCTTTCCTTAACGCTGTATTTTTCTATAGAAACAGACCTCTGATGTGACACCCTGGGGTCCCACAGAAAGTGTGTACTGAGGGGTGGAGGAGGGGGGCTGGAGGCATAAGGATCGAGTTCTTTAAATAACACTTAATGAACAATAAACACAAGCCAGCCTGACCAAACTGGTACTTAGCTACTAAGAACCCAGTCAATGGCCCATCTGTCATAGTGTTAAGACCTTTAGAAGTTGTTTAACAAAATGTTAAATGAGATGACATTCAGCAGACAGCAAGATGCTTGACTGCCTAATGCAGCCCCAAAGAGCTGGCCTGGTGGCAGCCTGTGATATAATGCTCTGTATTCCCTTCCCAAGAACCCAAGAGCAGGAGGTCTCCCTGCCTGTCACTTCCTATCTTGGTAAAGTGAGCCCGGGGTGGGAAGGACACAATCGCATTGGCAAGGAGGCCCCGGCCGGCTGATGAGGTGCTTCTCTGAGGAAGGGTGACAGAGTGGGGGCGCCTGGAAGGAAAGCCAGGAGGGAGAAAAAATAATAATTCATCCCAAGTTTTATCCTCTCCCCTCCCTGTCTCCAAGGGACCCTACCTCTCTCTGCATTGGCCTTGAGGGGAGAAGGCAAAGGTGGTAATGAGAGCTGACTTTTTCTAAGAGCTGAAATATGAAGCCAATTACTAAGGGGAAGGTTTCCAGCAAATTGGCTTCTGATAGCTCACATTTATCTGCTTTGGATTTGCATAGCGGGGAGGAGAGCTTCGCTGCTTTGGTCCAGGTAACAAAGGCAGAATCTGTTCAGTCGGAGGTGAACAACTTATTCAACTTACCTTCAACCCTGTGCCCAGAGTTCAGCAACTAAAGGTAATGAGATACAAATCACACAGAGAATCATTTCCAGGAAAGGAGAGGAAAAGGTAAAAAAGAAAAAGAAAAACCTCTTTTCCCCTTTGGTTGATGGTGAAGATACTGGACAGGGCTTTCAGGTGGGGTTATACAAATAGGGAAAGCCCCAACACTTTTGTCATGACAATTCTTCTCCCTAGACTAAGCGCTGAGAAGAAAACAATTTCCTCTCTATCCTACATGGTCCTTAGCTGCAGCCAACTGGAGAATATTATGCTAAGTGAAATCAGACAGCCTCAGAAAATCAAGAGCTGTAGGGTTTCCCTTATATGTGAACTAGAGACAAAATAGAAAACAAAAAGGACTTTGGATACTTGAAAGAGTGGAGTGACTAGTAAATGAGTGGACGGAAGCTGGGGAAGGGAAGTAGGGGGTAAAGGAAGAACTGATGAAAAAAACTATCAAATTATGCTGTGCCCATGTATGGAAGTATCACTACCAATCTCACTATTATGTGTGGGGACGTGGGTAGCAGGGTAACCTGAGGGGAGACATCCATGACCTAGGAGCATGTTTCTTAGTATGACTTTGAACCTCACTGTGATGTATAATTACAACGCGCCCATAAAAGCACTTTAAAAAGAACAGAGAAAAACAAAATTCATGCACATTAAGAGATACACCCAGGTGAAAATGAGAAAATATCAAAGAGGTGGCTTCAAGTTCAGGCTTAAACACTGTCATGTATTTTTGGGAATGGCTTATACTGGTCTCATATCAACTTCCAAATGCTTTTCAATTTTTCTCCTCAGCTCAGATTCGCTATCCTCTATCCTATGTTAAAGAACTTACTTCGAGGAAAGAACCAAATATTCAGACTATATCATCAGCTCTCAGAACTCCATAGAAAATAGAAATCATAGTCACACCTTGCCGGCCCCAAAATATAAAATCTAAATCTTCACCGAAATAAAGTCCTGACCTATAAAGTCATCTCACACAACTCAATAATAAAGAGACAAATAACCAAATAGCCCAGTAGAAAATGGACAAAGGATTTGAGGAGACATTTCTTAAAAGAAGATGCACGAATGGCTAATAAATACATGAAATGATGAAATGATGCTTAACGTCATTGGCCATCAAGGAAACGCCAGCCCAGGCCCTAATGCAATGTCATTTCACATGCATTAGGCTGGCTACAATGAAAAAATAATAATCACACACGATGCCAAGGATGTGGATAAATTTGAACCTCGTAACTTGTTGATGGAGATGCAAAATGATATAACCGTTCTGAGAAATACATCCGCAAAATAATAAAAATAGAGTTACCATGCAACCCAGCAAATCCACTTGAAAAGTTCACAAAATGCAAATTGCAGTGTCCATAAATAAGATTTTATTTAAATACAGCCACTCTTATTCATGTAAGTTTCGTCTGTGGCTGTTCTCATACTAAGATCGCACAGCTAAGACATTGCAATACAGTCTAAAAATATTTACTATTTGGTCCCTTGCTAAGAAAGTTTATCAACCCCCTCTGCTTTTCAGACTGTAATTGACATACAGTTCACCAGGGACTGTGGTTTAATTGCTGATTCTTGTTATATAGATTGTGCTGGGGTAGAGCTTAAGATTCTGCTTTTCTACTGCTGAGACGACAAACTTTTCCTCTATCATCTTAGGTTAAAATAGTGAGGGGGACCTGGAAATTAACTGACAATGGACAGATCAACAGGAGAAAAACACTTGCATAGGAGTTACTCACTCACTGAACACCCAGAAACAAAAGTTTATTAATAGAAAGTTTTCTTAAAAAGTGTATCAAGCCGGGCGTGATGGCGCACGCTTGTAATCCCGTGCTTAGAAGACAGAGACAGGAAGACTGTACACGTTCGAAGCCAGCCTCAGCTATTTAGTGAGGTTCTCAGCAACTTAGTGAGATCCTGTTTCCAAATAAAATATAAAATTGGTCTGGGAGTATAGCTCGGAGGTAGAAAGACCCTGGGTTCCACCCCCAGTACCACAAAAAAAAAAAAAAAAAAAAAAGTTTATCAAGCCAGGCATGGTGGTGCACACTTGTAATCCCAGTACTTGGGAGGCTGAGACAGGAGGATCACAGGTTCACAACCAGCCTCAGCAACTTGGTGAGACCCTCCACAACTTAGTGAGACCCTGTTTCAAATAAAGAATAAAAAATAGGGCTGTGGGTGTAGCTTGGAGGTAGAATGCTCCTGGGTTCAATCCCCAATGCCACACAGAAAGATTAAGTGTGATTAGGACATCAGTGGGAAAATACAGAAGTTTCAATATGGGCAGGGGGAGGGGTTAAGCTAGTGGAATGGGCAGTTGGTTCTCCTGTAATGTGAAAGAATTCCCTCGGAGGAGAGTAAAAGTCAGCTTCATTTGGGGGAGTCTCTGCTTTAGTGAGACAAGGGGAGTTCAGAAAAAGCTTCAAATGTTTTCACTTTAAATCATCTCTGTGCTTAAACTATAGATGCATCATCACCAAGCTTGCACAGGAAGCGAATGCTGGTAGGTCCGTGGACCGCATCCAATTTGAGCTGTAAGGGTCTTCCGACCCAGCTCCATGTCACCCCCGACTCTCAGCACTGTGATTCTACCTTAATCTAGGGTAAATACATTGTTGAGAGTATCCTGAGAGGCCAGTCTCGCTAAAGGATGACAGATCAGGATAAATCTAATACGGTAGGACCTTGTGCTACTATCCCAGTTACTAACAAAGCAGTACGTTTTTCTGCTGCTACGAGCAGGTGCCCAAAGACTAGGGCTGCCTACACCCTGCAAGAGGCAGCAGCCAGGTCCTGCTGGGAGTTTATTGCACCTCTGACCACAGGATTCCCACAACCCGTGAGATCCACCGAACTCTACCTTGGCCCAGCCCAGCCCAGGGCTAAGCTGAGCCTTATCAGCTGAACTAGCCCTGTCCTGTTTCTGTCAGGAGCATAATATCCTGTCGTGGATCTCAGTAAGAAAAATCAATTTTAAATGGGATCCCTGGGTGTAAGTACCAAACTGACTCTTTATTAAATACTTTCTGATTCCCGAATCTCTGGTCTTGTACCTGCCACTCCTCATGCCAGTCAGGCAGCTGCCAGGAACAGCCAGATGGGAGGCATCCAATAAAGTTGCTTGCTCTTCCCCCATAATCCTGAGATTTACAGTGTTAATTTAAAACCCAGAGACATCTGTGACATCGTACCACCTTGGCCAATTTTTCCTCAAGGAGCCGTATGGGTTTTGTAAAGAATCCGCTGTTAGATCAATATTAACTGTAAAGAAAAGTTGCACCCTGAAGCCAAAGCGTCCACATTGCTAAGCCATGTTCCAATAATTCTGCGTGATGAGGAAAACACTTACAGGTAAGCTCCGGGGTAAGGAAGAAGGCTAGGAAGCTTACTCAAGTCTTCCCATTTTCCCAGGAGAACAGGAAAGAGGAGAACAGGAGATTCTTTTGAAATTAATGTCAAAATATGTTTTCCCACTACATATGAAATTATAGGTGTAGACTGCATGGCAGGAGTCCTACAGTAATAATGGAAAGAATGCTCGACCATTAGTCTCAAGAGCAGAGCTGATTAATAGGATTTACTTTATCAATTAAAATGTTCTAGCCCGGTGTGGTGGTGCATGCTTATAATCCCAGCACTGGGAGGCTGAGACAGGGGGATCACAATTTGTGGCCAGCCTCAGCTACTTAGTGAGGCCCTTTGCAACTTAGTGAGACCTTGTTTCAAAATAAAGAATAAAAAAATAGGGCTGGGGAGTATAGTTCAGAGGTAGGATGCCCTGGTTTTCAACCCCAATACTGCAAGAGAGAGAGAGATAGAAAAAGAGAGAGACAGAGAGAGAGAGAGAGAGAGAGAGAGAGAGAGAGAGAGAGAGAGAGAGAGAGAATAAAATAAAGAATTAAAATAGGGCTGGGGGTATAGCTCAGCGGTAGAATGCCCCTGGGTTCCATCCCCAGTACCACAGTACCACACACACAAAAAGTTCTAGATCCGTCCTATCGAATATGGGAATCACTAGCCATCGGTGACCATTGAGCCCTTAAAATGTGGCTGAGGAACTGAAGACTTACTTTTCATTCATTCTCATTTAAGTGGTCACAGGTAGTTGCTGACTACCATATCGGGCAGTGCAGCTCTGAACTCTGTTCCAAAGATGTGACCTTGGGCAAGTCATTAAACCTTCCGAATTTGTATTTGCACTCAAGAGAATCTGACTGTGCGTGCTGTGGTTTGGATATGACTTGAGTGTGCTAGAACTTTGGTCCCCAGTGCACTGATGTTGAGAAATACTGGAACCTTTATGAGGTAGGGCCTGTGGAAGATAGCTGGGCTCTGGGGCCTCCACCTTCAGAGGGAATTGTTGCTGATCTTACAGAATGCATCATCTCCCATGAGAATGGCTCGTTATAAGGGCGCCTGACACCTGCCCCGAATCCCCCTTTGGCACGTGCAGCTCATCACTCTCTCCCGTGTTCCCACCTCTGTGATGCTCTCTGCCAGGAAGCCCCCACCAGAGCTGAGAAGATACTGTGCCACGCCCTCACACCTCCAGAACTCTGAGCTAACAATAAATCTCTTTTCTGTATAAGTTATCCAGCTTTGGGTATTCTGTTATAGAAACAAAAAAGCAAAAAACCTGACCAAGACAGTGAGAAGTAAAAAAAAAAGTCTGTGTTACTTGAGGTTATTCTACTCTATAATACAAAAAGAAATATACCAGTCTCCCTTCCACTCAGGGTTGTATTCAGATTTTTTTTTTTTTTTCTGTACTGGGGATGGAACCCAGGGACATTCTACCTCCGAGCCACACCCCCAACCCTATTTTTTTTTTTTTTGGTGGTACTGGGGTTCCTGGAAGCCCTTTTACCTCTGGCTACACTCCCAGACCTATATATATATATATATATATATATATATATATATATATATATATATATTTTTTTTTTTTTTTTTTTTTTTTTTAATTTGGAAACAAGGTCTCTTAAGCCAGCGAGGCTGGCTCCAAACCAGTGCGATCCTCCTGTCTCTGCCTCCCAAGCGCAGGGATTAAAAGCGTGCGCCACCACGCCCGGCCACAACCCTATTTTTTTATTCTTTATTTTGAAACAGGGTCTCGCTGAGTTGCAAAGGGCCTTACTAATAGCTGAGGCTGTCCATGAACTGTCACCCTCCTGTCTCAGCCTCCCGAATGCTAGGATTACAAGCGTGTACACCACGCCTGGCTTTGTATTCAGATTCTTGACCGAAGTTAAAACCCTTCCCTCTGGCTTCCTCCTACTCCTTCTCTTTCACATCATATGCTAGTGATCCCACACAGATGGAAGCCTCTTCTGGTATAGGATTGACATACAGAACCCAGCACCAGCTGCCTGGCTGCTAGCTCCACTCCTGCTTTTCTACTAACACAGGGGGGGGAAAAAATCAAACTTCTCTTATTCCATTTTGGTGATAATAAACTCTTGCTGACCTGAACCATGAGCTCTGCATTACAATAAAGGCCATTTCACCTGCACACTGACCGGAATCGTCCAGTGTGGGGTCACAGGGCAGAATGGAGTAGAGGGATTGACGGCACCACATGCCCATATGACCCAGCTCCCCGCCAGCCAGGCCTCACTCTGCAATCCTTCCTTAATTTCAGAGCAGCAGGCCACTGGCTCCTATGAGGTTTGAAGAGACCTGGGAAGATCAATTATAGAAATGATTAGCATGCAAATGGCACCAGCAGGCTAGGGCAAGAACTCTCTCAGAATGGACTGCGGAGGCCAACCCAGTTAGGGAGTACATCACTCGACTATAAACAGAAGAAAAGTCATTAGTCTTTTTATCACGGAAAAACACATTTCTCCCACTGTTTCAAATATCTTTTTCTGAATTACTTTAATCAAAGGCTAAGGACTGGAGATTCAAATTTCAACAATCAAGTTAAAGTAGAGAATATCATCTTGCCTAAAAGATGGTAGGTCTTCTATATTTAATTTATTTATTCCATCTCATTCGTGTCTTTTTCTTACATTTTTTGTGCCCTCGTGTGACTCAAAGCTGTGGTTCTCAAATACCAGGCTTTGAACAGGAGCTAGCTATAGTAGTACTTTCACCAGTTCTGTATGGATCTTCAAAACTAGAGCCACCGTAATCAGTACTTTATAAGGCTAAGATTGCTCACATTAAAGAAGATTGCTACTATTAATTTGACTTCGTTTTAGTGCTATTAAAAGTTCTTTCTTTTATGAAATAATTGTGATCCCAAGTGGGAATTTGTTTTTGCTTTATATAAATGTACTTACTGGCAAAAGAAAAAGCTAATAATGACCAGACTTGTATTGTGGAAGGCCAGAATGCTTCCTCAAAACCTAAAAGAATTGGTGAGCTGCCATCCCTCTGTTTACCTAAAAGAAGGACATAGATTTTACAAAGATAAAAGGTGTTCTGTGCTCCTCTCTACCAGAAAGAATAAAAATTAACCACGAAGAAGGCTTTTTACCCTTCTGGGCTTGGCAGTGGTACCATAGGATTCTCTTTTTTTGGTGGTGGTGGTACTGGGGGTGGAACCCAGAGGCTTTCTACCTCTGGGCCATACTCCCAGACCTTTTTTTTTTTAATACTTTATTTGGAAACAGGGTCTCACTAAGTTGCTGAAAGCCTCACTTAGTAACTGAGGCTGGCTTTGAACCCGTGCGATCCTCCTGTCTCAGACTCCCAAGCGCGGGGATTACAAGCGTGCACCACCACGCCCGGTGGTACCATAGGATTCTACACTCATAAGCTTTACTCACCATCCTATATCTGCCATCTGTCTTTTCGCACATGGTTGTCCACAGAGAACTCAGGTGCTTTTCCTTTGTCTTTTTCTTCCCTAAAACTCCCTGTTGTCCGTTGAAGGTGCTGTATAAGCTGAAATCCAAAACTCTCTCTCTGAGAACTCTTTCTCTGAGCGTCTTCCTTGCATATATAAAATACAGATTCTAATAAACTTCTGTTTGGTTTTCTCTTGTTAATCTGTTTTGTAAAGGGGGCCTATTATAACTAAGAACCAATGGGAGTTATTATTTTCCCCCTCTAGTGGTCTTTGGTTTAGCTGGAAGATAAAACATCCCAATGTCCGGGATTTCCCTGGCTGAGATTTTAGCAGACATTCAAGCTCCCTGTCTTAAGTTATGAAGCCAGTAATTTGGAATATGCGCTAAAATGACACCAGGGTCCTTGATAATAAAGACATCTTTGCCAAAAGAAATAAAAGGACAAGACCATTTCCAATGGATGTTTTGGATGGAGAGAATAGACCAGAAGACCTTGAATATCTATTTGCAAAACTATTTTATTTATTTATGTTGCTACATTAAAGCCAATTTCCTACCTACTCTAAAAGATGAAATTAGTTTCTTGTATTTTCTTTTCTCTGAGTCACAAGGACTCCAAGAGACCATCTGGTCCAACTCTTTTTTATTGGACAGCATGATACAGAATTTCATGAAGGTAAAATGATTGCACATGGATCCACAGTAATGAGCCAGCCATCACTATGAGCTCAAGTTGACAGTCTCAGTGAGGTGAGTTAATGTATTGTTTGGCATTTTATAGGGTTTCAACAGTGTTGTTTTTAAAAAAAAAAGTATTATTCACTATATTCTTTCAAAGTCTAAAATGAACTTAAGCTTAGAGAGACACACCAAGGCAATGGATTTAAAGAATTCTATTGACACAGGAAGGAAAAATATATCTAACCAACATATGAGATGTGAATATGAGGCTATGGGGCAGTGTGCGATCAATAGCTAATCTCACTACTTTCTGGCCAACTGTTTTACTAAGTCCATAATAAGCTTAGCTTAAGAATCTGAACTTCTGATGGTGCATTCATAGGTAATTTTATGCCTATAATAAAACACATTTTACTTTGTCAAAAAGGAAGGATACATACGGCTCCACCATATTTCATCAGGAGTTGCATTTGACTCAGAATTGTCTTGAATCAAAATTAGTGACCAGATGTTACCTATAGCTTGGATAATTTCTTACTCATTTTCTCCTCCTTGAGAATTCTGGTCTTAAAATTCATCATGAAAGATGGCAAAGAAGATGAGCCACTGGACATTTGTGCAAACCTTTTGACTACACATGGATCTCAATTGCTTTAGCTAATTTCTCACAAGATCAATGGTCTTTAACATAACTAATAGAACTTAACAGTTACAGAGCGTACTGCCTCACTCTGGTAATTTACATTCAGTCTTCAAAATGGCATATTCCTGCTGCAAAACTACAATTTTGCTTTGGATTTAAACAATAAAATCTGAGATCGTAAGAAAGAAGATAAAATAAGATAGTTTAAAGTCTAATAGGGTTGTGCTAACATCCCCAAGTGCATATATTCTCTTGGTGGATTTAAGGAATTAGCGTGCTAGAGGTATTTTGAATTAAACAGTAGCTTCCTAAGAAAAGATAGTCATGAATAAATCAGAATTCGATTTTTAAACGCCACGTAACTCACTTTTTAAATGGTCTTCATCTCCAATGCTCAGCAAATTGCAAACACTCACCTTTTAAATAGTAAAAGGTCACTCTGATCTACATGGTATTTTACTATACCAAGATGTAGACCACAGGATGAGAGTGAACAGGCTGGAGAGATACACTGCAGAGCCTTCTGCCACAGGGATTGGCAGTCAGACCAGAAAGAGGTTGGCACAGGCAGGCGTGAGTGCTTGTTTATGATCCAGGCAAGCTTGTTGTAGACAAGAGGCAGGTGAATTGGTTATGAATTTTACCAAGAGTCCCCAGCAATACATCTGAGGAGAAAATCTGGTGTATCAGAAACCAGAAACCCAGACAGATATCAGGATCAAGAACACATTCCGACAGTCTCTCTGGATGTTTGTCCTGATGGGTATGTGCTGAGTTAAACAGATCTTATGTCTCTTCACTCAACCACATGGCTTTTCATTCTTGGAATCCATTGATGTCCGTCATGATCTCCAAGAGATATAGGAAAGCAAATGGGATTTCCAAATTCATTTGACCAGGAATCCTTTCTCCATGGAAGCATCCATTAGGCCTGGTGGACTAGGGAAGAGCTTTTGGAAATTCCAAACCTAGACAAAATGTCCACATTTAGAGACAGGAGCACTGAATCCAGGAAGTTAACCGGTTTCACCAGCACAACATGTGGGCAGAACCCCAGCGCCCTGGCAGGCTCACCGCAACATGCCCTGTAGGAACGTTTTGTTCCTCTCCTGTGGAAGCCAGCCTTCTTTAGACACTGATGAATGCAGAAACTATAACTGCTAATTTTTCTTCTTCTTTTTCATTGGTGCGTTGTAATCATACACCTTGATGAAGACCAGGGTGACGGAGGCAGACAATGTACATAGCACTGCTGAGCCCTCCCCCAGTTCCCACCCCACTTCCTCTCCCTCCCCACCTCCCCTGCTCAACACAGTGATTGGCTTCAATAACTATATGTGCATCTTGTCCATTGAGGTGTTTTCTTCCTCCAGTCTTCCTATCCCCTCTGGACTCCCTCGGTTAGGTCTCCTTCAAACCACTAAAGTTTCTCCTCCTTTGTCTGAAGTCTCTCCTGTGTCCCAATTTTTCCCTACCTTCTGCATATGAGTGTGAACATCCAACCTTTCATTTTTTGTGGCTGAGTAATCTCACTTAGCATAATATTCTCCATTTCTATCCATTTCCCTGAAAATGACATAAATTTTTCCTCTTTATGGCTGAGTAAAATTCCATTGTATGTGTGTGTATATCCCATAATTTTGTAATAAGCTGTTCTTCTATTGATAGACATCTCAACTGATTCTATAGTTTTGCAGTTATGAATTGTGTAGCTGTAAACATAGATATGCATGCATTACTATGGTATTCTAGTTTCCATTCTTTTGGGTAGATACCCAGGAGTAGTATTGCTGAGTCATATGGTAGGTTCATTCCTATTCTTCTGAGGACCCTCCACACTGTTTTCCAAAGTGGTTGCACTGATCTGCAACCCTACCAACAATGTATCAGAGTTTCTACTTCTCCACATCCTTGCTAGCATTTATTGTGTTTTTAATGGTTGGCATTCTAATTGGGGTTAGGTAAAATCACAGGATAGTTTTGGTTTGCATTTCTCTGACTTCTAATGATGCTGAACAATTTTTCATATATTTGTTGGCCATTTGTATCTCTTATTTTGTGTAGTGTTTATGTAGTTCACGTGCCCATTTTTTACTGGGTTATTTGGTTTTTTGGTGGTGACTTTCTTGAGCTCTTTGTGTATTCTAGACACTATTCAAATGAATAGTTGGCCCCAGTACTTGAGAGGCTGAGACAGGAGGATCACAGGTTTGCGGCAAGCCTCAGCTACTTAGTGAGACCCTGTTTCAAAATAAAGAATAAAAAATAGGGCTGGGCTGTAGCTCAGAGATAGAATACCCCTGGGTTCCATCCCCAATACCGAAAAAAAAAAAAAATAAGGATTAGCTGGCAAAGATCTCATATTCTGTTGGCTCTCTCTTGAGTTTCTTGCTAGTTTCCTTTGCTGCACAGAAGCTCTTTTAGTTTAATACAATTCTACATATTAATCCTCATTTTAATTGCTTGTGCCTTTGGAGTCTTGTTGAGGAAGTTTTTACCCATGCTGATATGTTGGAGTATTGGTCCTATGCCCTCTTTAACTTTTCTTTTTTAACTTTTTTATTTTTGTATACTTTTATTGGTAATTGGAAATGTAATTATACATCATAGTGAGATTCAAAGCGATACATACATTCACACATCACTTGGTGAGCTCTATTTTTTTTAATTAACAGCTGCCCAAGGCACCTCTGCCAAACTTTTCCAGTAGGAAACACACAGCCTCTCTACTCCTGGCTCTTCCCTCCACCCCAGTTCAGTAAACAACTACGATTTCAATTATAACCAAGACATTCTTTCAACTCCAGAAATGCTACAGAGAAGCTCTTGGGTGATTAATGGCTGATTAACTTCTCCTGCCAAACATCTGCGGGCTCTATTAATTAGACTGAATGCTAAGCAGTGATCAGATAAGCCTTGTAAACACCACGCCTGGGAGGATTTTTTCCTTGGTGGGACTCACTACCTGTTACACAGGACCCTAATCTACTGCTGAGCTCGGAGCTAGTTCTCCTTGAAGAGAGTACAAAAGAAAGTAGGTGGACACCAGTTTCTGAGTCCTGAGTCCTGCACTCTGGACCCTTCTTTTCCTGGGACCCCTGAGTATTGCAAGAAAAGGCTATTTGCATATTTTAATATCTATGTTTTTAGAAAGAGAGAATTGGCCCAGTATAACTTAGATTCACATACTCCTAGCTCAAGTGCCTCAGTGGCTCCCTGCTGCCCACTGAGCACAGCTCAAACTCCTTGCCCTGGTACTTAGAATCTTCTACAGTCTCTCTACCTTTCTCTCTAATGTCATTCTCCCACACTGTATTATATATTGTCCTATCATCCCTCTTCCTCTCCTGCTTCCACCTAGAATGGCTCTTCCCACCCCATCTCTCCCTGTTTCCAGAAAATCCCAGGCATATCTCAAGAGTCAGAGTATCCCTCCTGCGCAGAACCTCACTGACCACACCTTCAGAAAGCAGCCTGCCTTCCCTTCAGAAAATGTCTGTGCATCTTCCATCCTGTATTTTTCACAGGATACCTATCAGGAACCATTCTGAAATGCAGTTTAATTGTGCACATATCTTCTCCCAGACCAAATTATAAACTTTTGAAGACCAAGATCACTGTCTTCAACATTTCTAACTTGACACAAGGAGAAGCATTGGATAAATGTTTAAAATCCTCCAGCTCCTCCCTCCTGCCTCAATTATCCTTCCAACATCTAAACTTGGCAAACTCCTTCATAACCTGGCCTCTTCCTACTTCTTCTCTATGTCCCCCACTCTTGCTGTCTACTCTCCCTCCAGCCATACTGTTTTCATTAGATATAGAAGGGGGCCTGAAGAGCTCATAAATTGGTGTTTGGAATGGATGCAATTGAGTCATGAGGACAAATCCAGCATAATGGATTTATCTGGGTGGTGGCCTGGGCTGGTAGAGTGTGGATGGAGAAGGTGGATCCTTGGGGCTCTGGCCTTGGGGGTTATATATGATTCCTCCTCCTCCCCCTGTTCTCTCCTGCTTCCCGTCTCTGTTGTGTGAGAGTAAAGCTTTGCATTCTCCCTTTCTCTGCTTCTAGCCTAAGATCCTCGGCCCCTGGCCTCACATAGACTGAACCCCAAAATTTCCAAGGAAACTGTAAGCAAATAAATCTTCCTTCCTTTAAGTTACATGGTCAGGTCTTTGGATTGTAGCAGTGAAAATGCTGACCAAAACATATGCCAAGTGATTGTGATTTTCCCAGATGGCCATGCTTCTCCCTTGTGGATACTGTCCTTTCTTCCTGGCATGAACTTCATCCATCTATCTACTTGACAGGCTCAAGACTTAGCATCACATAGACAAGCATCTTCATTCCCGGTCTAAGTTAGGTCCCCCTGCCTCTGTGCCCACATAGCCTCTGTGCCATATCTTGGCCATGGTACTTGTGATATATCTAGTCTACTTTTCTATATCCCCACACTGTGAACCTCCTTAAGAACTCCCTGAAGATAGAGAGAATATCTCTTTGGCTATGACATCAAGAAAGCATAGTGCTTGGGTATAGTAAGTGCATAGCCTCCACCATGACCTCTGATGATAGCCCTTGTGAGAGCTCTCCTGTGGAGTGTGGGCTGGCCTTAATGTCTTGGTTAAGGCAGAAGTGGCATTTTGTGACTCCTAGATCAGGTCAAGGCAGCACTCTTGGGTCCCTTGCTCTGAAGAATGCTAAATGCCATGCCATGAATAGCCCAGAGTGAGGAACTGAAGCCTCCACCCAACAGCCACACAGACAAGCTTAGAAGAGGATCCTGTAGCCCAATCATGCCTCAGGGGATTACAGATCCACTGAACCCTTGATGCAGCCTCATGAGAGACCCTGAGCCACAACCACTCAGCATTCCTGACACACTATTCTAATTTGCTAAGTTTAGGGATTTGAGGTTCAGCATTAGATAACTAATACATACATATCTTAGTATCTGGAAGTAAGATTTCACTGTAGTAAAATCCTATAACATGGGAGCATCTTTGGAACCAGTAGTGGGCAGAAGCTGCCTAGATGTGAGATATGGAAGTGAATGTCAATAAAAGCTTAAAGTATCTTGAGCACTCTCAAGAAGTTTGGACTTTGAAGGGGCTATTTGGAAGGAAAGTGAAGAAACTCTTTTTAGATAGTGAATTCTTATTCTGTAGAACCAGAA
Organism: Muscardinus avellanarius; assembly: GCF_963383645.1. Taxonomy (NCBI): domain Eukaryota; kingdom Metazoa; phylum Chordata; class Mammalia; order Rodentia; family Gliridae; genus Muscardinus; species Muscardinus avellanarius. The sequence goes on from NC_137801.1 coordinate 62,992,741, forward strand.
AATTTAGCAACACTGTCACCTACAGTAAAGTGGAAAGTAGAACATGTAACTCATACAGTAGTGGATGGAGCTGAGACAGTCTTCAGAGTGGCAAAAGTGCTGCATGGATTTTGTGTGTGTGTGTGGCTTATAGTAAAGAAAGAATAAGCTTTAAAAAAGAATGGCTGAGCCGGGCGTGGTGGCACACGTTTGTAATCCCTGCCCTTGGGAGGCAGAGACAGGAGGATGGCGCAGGTTCAAAGTCAGCCTCGCTAGCTTAAGAGACTCTGTTTCCAAATAAAAATATAAAAATAGGTCTGGAAGTGTAGCCCGGAGGTAGAAGGGCTTCCAGGAACCCCAGTACCACCAGAAAAAAAAAAAAAGAATGGCTGAAACAAAAAATATTAAGACTGCTGGTGCTGAAAATTTCTAGCATCTTCAGATGGAAAACAATTGTGCAATTTAAGAAGAGCCTTCTGAACAAAGATCCAACCAGTACATCTAGAAAGCATGGTCTGAAGATGCCCAGGATATTAGACATACATTCATGAAGACCTCAGTCCCCAAATCAAAGTCTTTGTTAAGACCTGAGAACCTTAAAGGTGGAGTCCTTTTGACCCAGAATGGCGATGGGGGAATCTTGTCTTGCTCTTTTTCAATAACATTAACACTACACAGCTCAAAAAAAGCACCATATTATGAAAACATTTTTATCTGATTCTTACAAATCCGATTAGCCCAAAAATGAGAATTAGGCAAGACAGGTATGAATCAAAAACTCAACTCAAGCCAGGCGTGGTGGTGCACACTTGTAATCCCAGCATTTGGGAGGCTGAAACCGGAGGATCGTGGTTCACAGATAGCCTCAGCTGCTTCTACAATTTAGTGAAACCCTGTTTCAAAATAAAGAATAAAATATAGGGCAAGGGGTGTAGCTAGCTCGGAGGTCGAATGTCCATGGGTTCCATCCCCAGGACCAAAAAAAAAAAAAAAAAAAATCAGAGACAGGAGCTATATACACAAGCTCATAACTGAGTCATGAAATAATCTGACTCCCAGTCAAGTGCTCTTTCCACATCAATCCACTTCATTTAGTAAATAGATGCTTGAAAGTATGCCTAAAATTGTGTGCAGCTCAGCTATAATATTCTTAGGGATCTTCCAAAAGGAATTAAAGTCAGAATATTATAATGACATATATATATACCCATTATTATAACAGTACAATTCACACTAGCCAAACTATGAAAACACTTAAGTGTCCATCAACAGATGAATGGATAAAGAAAATGTGGTACATACACATAATAAAATTTTACTAGGCCATAAAGAAGAACAAAATTAAGTCATTTGCAGGAAAAATAGGTAGAATTAGATAATATGCTAAATAAGATTAGCCAGTCTCAGACAGTAAAGGGCCATATGTTTGCCCTCACATGTTAAAGCTAGAGAAAAATAGAGAACAAACGGGACATCGTACAAATGAGGAGAGAAGCCCGGCGTGGTGGCGCACACTTATAATCCCATAACTTGGGAGGCTGAGACAGGAGGATCGCAGGTTCGGGGCCAGCCTCAGTAACTTAGGGAGACTCTGTTTCAAAATAAAATAGAGCTGAGGATATAGCTCAGTGTCCCTACGTTTAATCTCAAGTACCACAAAATAAATTAATAAGTAAGGGGAGATACAAGTAGAATAATGGAAGAGGATTTTGAGAGGAGTGTGGGGAGGTGAACAGTGAGGCTTAATGAAGGACACAGTTCAAATAATGCTATTTTCATATATAAAGTTATTAATACCAATTTCAATATTATATTTGTTGAGGAGGAGGAAGCAGGGTTGGATCCAGAGGGAAACATACCAAGCTCAAAAACATACAAGCTGTGTACATCTATATTCTATCATTCTGAACCTCATTATTATATATAATTACCATGTACCAAAAGCATTCTAAAAAAATAAATAAATAATAGAATTGTGGGTAGCAGAAAAATCCCAAAGGTTCTGGTACAAATATATTTTAATGTTTGGATTTAAGTCATATTTTCCGTCTTACTGAAAATATGTCATATTTATGTAATTTAGACCAATCATCTAAATTGATGTCTGATGTCTGACATCATGTCCTGATGTCTCATCATCCAGGCCCTGGTCCACATGTGTTATGGCTGTTTTCACCTTACTTTTTTTTTCTAGTATTGGGAATTGAACTCAGGGGCATTCTACCTCGGATCTATACCCCAGCCCCTATTTTTATTTTGAAACAGGGTCTCAATAGGTTGCTGAGGCTGACTTCGAATCTGTGATCCTCCTGTCTTAGCCTCCTAAGTACTAGGAGTGCATGTGTGCACTATCACACCTGGCTTTTTACCCTGCTTAACCCCTGAAGCAAAACAGTATGGCTTTGGTTGCCTCAAAGACTAATCTAGTGACCAATGGGAAAATCATACATGGTACAGAATGGACCACCACAAGAAAAAGTACCAGAAAAGTTTTTTTTTTTTTCTTGGTGGTACTGGGGTTCCTGGAAGCTCTTCTACCTCCGGGTTACACTCCCGGACCTATTTTATACTTTTTTATTTTTGGAAAAAGGTCTCTTAAGCCAGCGCTGACTTCGAACCTACGTGATCCTCCTGTCTCTGCCTCCCAAATGCGGGGATTACAAGCGTGCGCCACCACGCCCGGCCCAGAAAAGATTTTTTTCCTTCCAAGTTCCCCTTGAATTTGCTTCAGAATAAAAGAGGAAGGAAGAAGCACACTGAAGATAGAAATGTAATAAGAGCCTAAGAGCTGTGCGTGGTGGCGCACATTCGTAATTCCAGCGCTTGGGAGGCTGAGATAGGAGGATCACATAGGTTCAAAGCCAGCTTCACCTACTGAGTGAGGCTCTCGGCAACTTAGTGAGACCCTGTTTACAAGTAAAGTATAAAATAGGCCTGAGAGTGTAGCCCGAAGGTAGAAAAGCCCCTGGGTTCCACCCTCACACAGAAAGAAAAAGAAAGAAGAAAGAAAAGAAAGAAAGAAAGAAGGAAGGAAGGAAGGAAGGAAGGAAGGAAGGAAGGAAGGAAGGAAGGAAGGAAGGGGAGGGGATAAGAAATTGGCCAGGACCATGGGATGGGTACTGTCCTATTTTATACTACATATTTTACAATGTGTTTCAAATGTTCAAATAAAAAGTTAAAACACAGCTCCCCGAATGCACCTTAGCTAGGAAGGCCTTTGGGGTTTTTCTTTGGCTTCTCCTTCCTCTTTTGTCAGACTCTATCCTCAATGTCCCCAATGAACTTGAACTTCTTCCTTCAGGAGTCCAGTTCTTCTTGCTCCTCCTCCCCTCCTCCTCCTCCTCCTCCTCCTCCTCCTCCTCCTCCTCCTCCTCCTTCTGCTCCCACTGGCCTATCCAAATAATCACTGAATTCAGCAAAACAAAGGACTCCCCAGGTAACAGGACCCACCTTCCTTCAAAGCACTCTAGTGTCCATCTTTTGTCACTTGAGCATACTTTGGGGGCTTAATCCCCAGCCAAAGTGGTTTATCAAAGTAATTCTCCGAAACCCATACAGCACTTTCCTCAAGAAGAATGCTGGTGAATACAATTTTCTCCATCTTGTTACACTTATTATTCCGGATTCCTTTGCACTTTGTTCAAAAGAAGCCAGTCATTGAAAGTTGATTTTGAGAACGAAAGCTGGTATTCAACAACCTCTGAAAAGAGTGGTTAATTCTATTTGAGTTTCTCTCCATAGCCCCATTCAAAACAGGTTGTGTGTATCTAAGAATAAATGGAGTCGCCACACAAGAGGTTTATTATCAGAGCTAAGCTTTGGGAAGCAACTCCCACTACTTACTGCTGAAAGGAAGGGAGAACAAGAAGAAGGGATACAGCCTGTGATGAATGGAAAGGGGAGGCTAGAGAGGAAGAGGGGGATGGATAAAATGAAGGAAAAGGGGGGAGAGCGGGAGACATTTGCAAAGGCACTGTTACTGTTCACATCATGCAGCTCTCCTAGCTGGGCCGTTCAAAAGAAGGGGAAAAAAGTTATCCATATAAATCAGAGGGTCAGGTTCAACTTCCCAAAGGCTTTGCCCTTCTTTCAGTATCTTTATTTAGCCAGAATTTGGGTTTTTGCTGCTAAGTTATGTGAGGCATGTTGTAATATTTTCACTGCCTCTTTTGATTAAAAAAGATGAACTTAGTCCCAAGGACTCTAAAGACCTATACAGTAAACTATGCCCCTTATTTTATTTTTCTGAACAGGGTAAGTATTTGATGTTGATGTCAAATGAGCCTTTGTTTTCCTTTTTTTATTTTTGTTGTTCTTATAGGGTTTTGTGAAAATGTTGGTATCTTGTTGATGCACCTGCTGAATGGAAAAAAAAAATCCAAGAAGTATAGAGCTCGGTGCCCTGAAGGGGACCAGGGGCCAGATTCTGTCAACAATTGCCTGGTCCTGAAAGAAGCCGGCCTGATGGATTTGTGTTGTCAAATGACAATTGTGACTCCTTGCATCTTAAGAGTCATGCACAAATGGTTCCATCTGAAGCCCTCTGGGTAATAGCCTTCTGAGGTTATGATATCTCTGGATAGAATTCAATAAGAGAAATTGACTTTCAGTTGAACTTGGAATAGAGCCAGGTGAGCCTAACAATACGATATGCTCCTAAAGAAAGAAAATTAGACTGACTCTCTCTCTCTCTCTCTCTCTCTCTCTCTCTCTCTCTCTCTCTCTCTCTCCTTCCTTTCTTCCTGTTCTAACCTTGTTCACACGTGACCTCTTCCTACTTCCACTCCTTCCTCCTATCAGAGAGAGCAGAGCTTTTAAAAATAAAGCTAACACTTAAATCAGAGCACTTTGTGTAGAACAGCACAAGCTCCCACGTGGAGTCCAGAGAATCCACCCTCTCCCAGCTGACCTCTTACTTCTACCAGGAAAATGACACAGAACCATTATACAGGGGGGACCAGGGATTAGCAAGACCACCAGTTTTCCATTACTCCTTCAAATGAAAACTTTAACTTGTTTTCTTTCTACTTTTTTCTCCTTTTAAACTGAGAGGAGGCAAAGCCTGCCCAGACACCATGGCCCAGCATGGCTTTTCCCCCTCCCTCTCTCGCTCTCCCTCTCTTTGCTTGGTTTATTCCTTATTTTGCCAAGATTTTCCTCTGAATAATTACTATTTCTTGGCCTGGAAAAGGTTGTAATTCTCTTTGTCTTTTGCATTTGATCATCCAAGTGGATTAATGTGGGTGTTAAATGGGTGGAAGAAGTCATTTTCTTTGTCAAATTCTCTTAATCGTCCTTTTTATTTCACACTCTCATCCTCACCACCCACACATATCCCTCCTGCCCCTGCAGAAGTGTGTGTGTGTGTGTGTGTGTGTGTGTGTGTGTGTGTGTGTGTGTCCCCTTTCCTAATATTTTCTTTTTGGAGGACATTACATTGACAGCCTGGAGTAAGTAGATACATAAAAGAGAAAATTAAGCAAATGTACAGTGTGTGTGCGTGCGTGTGTGTGTGTGTGTGTGTGTGTGTGTGTGTGTGTCCCCTTTCCTAATATTTTCATTTTGGAGGACATTACATTGACAGCCTGGAGTAAGTAGATACATAAAAGAGAAAATTAAGCAAGTGTACAGTGTGTGTGCGTGCGTGCATGCATGTGTGTGTGTGTGTGTGTGTGTGTGTGTGTGCGTGCGTGTGTGTGTGTGTATTAAACCCAGAGTTTACCACTGGGCTACACCCTCAACCTTTTTATTATTTTATTTTATTTTATTTTACTTTTTGGTACTGGGAATTGAACCTGGGGCATTCTACCTCCAAGCTATACTCCTAGTCCTTCTTATTTTTTTATTTTGAAGCAGGATCTTGCTAAATTGCTGAGGGTCTGCCAAGTTGCCGAGGCTGGCCTCAAACCTGCCATCCTGTCTCAACCTCCCAAGTACTGGAATTATAGGTATATACCACCATGCTCAGATTATTTTTTATTTCGAGACACAGTCTTGCTAAATTAGTGGTGTACTAGCCTCAGACCTGTGATCCTTCTGTCTCAGTCCCCCAAATATCTGGAGTACAGGCTTGCCCTATGGCACCTAGCTAAAGATATAGCTTTATGTCAATCAACTCTGAGTGTGTGAGAGATAGAGAGGAATGTCTGTGTGTGCTTTCCCATTGGTCTATCTAGAACTGTAGCTTAAAATTTGTTCCCCTGGAAAAAATTTATATATATGTAGACACACACACACACAAACACACACATTGATATATATATATATATATATATATATATATATATATATATATATATATATATGTATGTATACATAGTTCTAATGTCACCCGCTCAAGGTGGGGCTGGCATTGAGTTTTGTTTTTCTCTCAGATAAAGCATGGAGGAGACAGCAATTAAATAATATTTAAGCCCAATACCAAGGAAGGTCAACCAGCCCAAGCCCCACAGCCTACTTGGTGAAAAGCAAAGCAACACCTTCTAAATTCAAGTGCAGCGCCCTTGTCTTAGTCCCACCAACCCACTCTCCACGGCCCCTCCCTCTCTCGCCCATCCCTCCTGCATGGCCTCTTGCAGAATCCTGCCATCTGTAATCAGCATGATGATTTAGAGGCTTAAAATTGGCCATGGGTGGATGCGTGGGAAAGTGTTCTACAGACTTGAGACACCTTGAAGGTGGCTTGGCCCTCTGTTTAATACGAAGTACTCCAGAGAGAACAACATCTGGGAGGCAAGCAGCCTGGCAAGGAAATGCAAGGACACTGGCCAATTACTCTCCAGACAGGTAGGAGAACTAAGGATGCAGTCAATGTCTGCAAGCCACGGTCCCCGAAATCAGCGTATGTGAGGCACCACCAGCCATTATCCCCTTTTTATCCAAGCTGTTCCAAAAGTCCTCAAGCTTTTATCCTCATTCCCCAAACTTTCCTAACACACTAAAAATAATAAACTGTGGAGCGTGGTGGCGCACGCTTGTAATTTCCACGCTCGGGAGGCAGAGACAGGAGGATAGCTCAGGTTTGAAGCCAGCCCCACTGGCTCAAGAGACTCTGTTTCCAAATAAATTATAAAATAGGTCTGGGAGTGTAGCCCGAAGGTAGAAGGGTTCCATCCCCAGTACCACCAAAATAAATAAATAAATAAATAAATAAATAAATAAATAAATAATAAAAATAATAAACTGTTAGGGAGACAAATTGTCTTGCATAAATCAGTAAAATCCTTCCTACACCAATTGTCTGTGAAGATCCCCAGACTATGTTATCCCAGGCACCGACGAGGGAGTAAGTATCTGCCAATACGAAGGGCAATTCCCACAGGCATCTGACTTCATGGTCACCCAACCATTAGGACAATGGATGATAATGATGATGATGTTTTCTGTCTGGTCAAAGATGAAAAATAGCCAGGCGTGGTGGCACACGCTTGTAATCCCCGCGCTTGAGAGGCAGAGACAGGAGGATCGCGCTGGTTCAAAGCCAGCCTCGCTGGCTTAAGAGACCCTGTTTCCAAAATATATATATAAAATAGATCTGGGAGTGTAGCCCGGAGGTAGAAGGGTTTCCAGGAACCCCAGTACCACCAAAAAAAAAGATGAAAAATAGATTTTGCCTAATTCTTCTGATTGATTGGTAATGATTATCTCAAACACTATACTTAAAAGAATCCTAAAGCCACATCAAATTCCAGTAGAAAAAAAATACAGGGATCAATTAGTTACATCTGCCATGGGTGGGAGAGGTAACACAGACGTTGCCTATTAGTTATTTCAGCAAAGTGATTACAAGGACGAAGACTGTACATCAGTACTTCAAATCCTGCAAAGCAGAAAGCCAGAGTTGAGTGTTTTTACCACTTAAAAGGCTGTGTTTTGATCAGCTACCATCGGTGAGTCGCTGCAGTGAGCCAGGCATGATACTGGGATCATTACTTAATTTCATGCATTTTTACAAAAATACTGCTGGGTAGCTAACCCCATTTTGCAGCTGACAAAATATAGGTTCAGAAAGGTTAAATAACTTGCTCAGCGTCTCACAGGCAATAAGCAGTGGCGCCAGGACTTGAATAGAGGTCTGTGGCGAAGTCCAAAGCCAAGGATCCTGCCATAAATTCTGCTACCTCCTTTGGATACGAAGAAGGAGTCGGGAAGCGGGAATCCTTGCCAGTTTGCCGCCAAGCCTTATAGGAAAGTCTTCAAACTGTTCATCATTCTTTTTGGCTCCTGACAGCTCCAGCTAATTGTCTGCCATTAGGCAGTTGAGATTTTTAATTACAGTTATATTCAGCTGAGCTGAAATTTCAACTAATTATAATTGAAATTGAGGGCTAAAAAGCAAGTTTCAAAGGTCACCTAGTAGTTTTCTTTGCTCATATAAATGTCTGGGATATTTTTTTCCTTTTTAAATGTTATATAAGAAATATGTATATTTGTATGTATATATGTGTGTGTGTGTGTGTGTGTGTGTGTGTGTGTGTGTGTTCACTGTTGCAAAACCAAATACTATAAGACTATAAGAGACTTAACAATGAAAATGTATAGCTTCCTGTCCCATCCATTTTTGCTTCCAAGAGGCAAACTACTTTGAATCACGCCTATTTTTATTTCTCCTGGTAGTTACTTCCAATCTCTATATAGTAGACGTATAGCTCTATTTTCTGATTTATTATCTTTCGGAATTATCTACGAACTTCCACTATGTTGAATATAAATGCAACTCACCAACACCCACCTTTACCTTCCTTCCCCTCTCACTCCCCGTCACAATGTAGTTATGTTGCCACTTCTGGTTCTGTTTAAATTCAATGCCATCAACTTCAAGACTCATTTCTTGTTCCATCAACTATTCACAATTACTTCCTTCTTCCTCACTTCCATTCCCCAACCCTTGCCAGTGAACTCTGTGGATTACATTATTCAGATAATTATTTTGTTCTGTGTGTAGCCATAGGTGAGTCTTCTGCCTTCTATGCATGGGAATTCTAAAAGCTGGAAACCAGAAACTAATGTTTCTGTTATCTAGAACAAGCAGATTCTCCTTTTTTCCCCTCCATCAATAGATCAAAACCGTGCTGTGGGTGATTTTGCTTTGTACTGGTACCGTGCCTTTATGGGGCAGTTTTGTTGCTATTTTCCTGAAGTTTCTTTTTTTTTCCTTTATCATACTTTCCATAATATTCTAATAGTTGTGCTCAAAGTCTATGTAGACCAATTTAGCCTATAAAATTGCCTGTCCCAGCTTGGTATGATAGCTCACGCTTTTAATATTAGCACTTAGGAGACTGGGACCAGAGAATCACAGGTTGGGGGCCAGCCTCAGAAACTTAGCAAGGTCCTCTGTAACTTAATGAGACCCTGTTTCAAAATAAAAGTAAAATAAAATAGGTTTAAGGGTAGAATGCCCCTAGGTTCAATCCTCAGTATAAATAATAAATAAATAAATAATAAACATTTCCTGTCAACACGATCAAGACCTCTTTCATAGCATCCCATCTTTCTTCTTCAATATGGACTAATTTTTTCTTATATCAGAGGCCAAGGTGCCATCCTGGAATTTCCCCGTGGTGCTTTCTGAGTTGGAAGTTTTGTCTTCCTTTGTTCACTCCTTTGACTTTTGTCCCCTGAGAGATGTTCTGTAATAGTTTCCTAAAACAAGGAGCATGGTCATAATCTTTTGAGTTCTGGAAAAAAAAATCTTTAGTCTGTCTTCAAACTTAATTGATATTTTGGCTAGGTATAAAATGCTAAGACAAAAATCACATTTAGTCAGACCTTTGTAAACACTGTTCTGTGTCCTCTTGCATGTAATGTTACTGTTAAAAAGTTTAATGCCAGATTGATTCCAATTTCTTTGTAAGCAGCCTGCTTTTCCTCTCAGAAAATTTTTAAGATCCCTTTATCTCCAGTAAAACAAAAGTTTATGGGTATTTTTTTGTTTGAATAACTTATCTTACTTCACTTATCCTATCCAATATTTAGAAGGCTCTTTTAATCTGAAAGTTTTTATCCCCCTCTAATTTTGAAAATACATATTTTTGCATATTTATTTAATAAGTTACTTTTATCTGGTGTCCTCTATCAATACCAGAACTCCTATCGAAGCCATCCTCTTATTCGAAGGATGCCTTTCCCAAATTGACACTCTTTACTTTTACTCCTTTTTTCTTTCATTTTTCTTTTTTATTCTAATTTCTTAGCAATTTCTTTACTTTATTTTCCAATCCTTATAATAGCACATTTTGTTAGCAATCATCTTTTACATTTCCAACATTTCTTTACTTTATCCTTTTATCTTTTTAGAATATTTCTCTTGGGTTTTTTTTTTTTTTTTTTTGTGTGTGTGTGTGTGTGTGTGTGTGTGTGTGTGTGTGTGTGTGTGGCACTGGGGTTCCTGGAAGCCCTTCTACCTCGGGGCTACACTCCCAGACCTATTTTGTATTTTTTTTATTTGTAAACAGGGTCTCTTAAGCCAGAGAGGCTGGCTTGGAACCATAGCAATCCTCATGTTTTCGTCTCCCAAGCGCGGGGATTACAAGCGTGCGCCACCACGCCCAGCCGAATATTTCTCTTGTTTTATGGATACAATATTTTCCCAAGTCTCTGAAGAAACTAGAAATTTTTTAATATTTCTTCTTCCCTCAAATTATTTCCGTTTTTACCAGGTAAGTTTTTATTTATCTTGGCCACTGCCTTTTATATTATAGGCTTTTTTCAAATGTTCTAATAATCCTCAGATGTTTTCTTATATTTAAGAAGGAAGCAATAGAACTGACCAGGAGCTCTGTGGAAGAAGCTTTGCCTTATCAAATTGCAGATTTTACTCGAAGTAAATAAGTGGTAAACTGGCTTTTACATTTGGACCCCTACGTTCCAGATGAGGAGAACCTTATGCTGGGGCAAAACCCCCAATTGCCTAAGGACACGAGGTGATCTGGGTTGTAAAGGAAAGACAAAGGCGATGTGGTCAACAGCTCCCTGAATCTTCAATTAGTTCTGTTTCCAGCCCCACTTCCTACTTCAACCCTCTGGCACGCCTGCTCTCTCCAGGGGCAAAGCCACCTTATCCTTCAGTTGGGCAACAGGTATTCTCCTTTTTATAAAGCTGAAGTGCACATTCCTGCCCTGAAGCCTTCTTCACTCCCTTTTATTAGCCAATTATTTATCCATATGCTTTCTACCTTCCAGAGATTTTTGAAAGATATCAACCTTGGAGCATTGCTACCCAAATATATACTTTTTTGATTGCTACAAGAGCCTTTTATTTATTACTATAATTTAATGCAGAGAAAGAGAGATGGCTTCTGCCATCTCAAACCTGAACTCCACACAAGGGTTTTCAAACAGTGTTCTGCAAAGCCTCAGGCTGCCAAGCCCATGGGCAGAAAGGCAGTGGAAAGAACAAAGAGATGACACTAAAATAAGACTGATGAGCAGGTGAAACATCCCCACCTCACCTAGAGCTGTCTACTATTATTTATTGTGCAGATTTCACTGGATTAAATTTTCCTACCAGAAACAATCAAAGGATAATGTGAAAAAAAAATAAAATCAAGTGCTATACTAAGTCACCCAGAAAACATGGGATAAAGGAGTGAGCACCTGGGAGAGGTGGACCTTGGAGTGAGCCCTGAGACTGAAAAGGTTATGTGGGGGCCAGATTACGCAGAGCCTTTTAAGCTATGTGAACAAGTCTGGGCTTTCTTCTAAACACGAAAAAGCAACTCAATGGCGTAAAACAAGGACGTGAGAGGACTGAGCATCCGCATAAGGTCACCCTGACTCAGATGGACAGAGGTGGTCGCCAGCAAGCGAGTGAGGACTCTCTGGAGTTTCCTCTCACTTGCCCCTCCCCACGGTCCCACGGAGGCAGCACAGGCAGATATTATTGCTATTTTTTTTTTTTTTTGGTGGCACTGGGGTTCCTGGAAGCCCTTCTACCTCCGGGCTGCACTCCCAGACCTATTTTTTACATTTTTATTTGGAAACAGGGTCTCCTAAGCCAGCACGCGCAGCTGGCTTTGAACCTGCGCGATCCTTCTGTCTCTGCCTCCCAAGCGCGGGGATTACAAGCGTGCGCCACCATGCCTCGCATGATTTTATTGCTATTTCTATTTCCCAGGTGAGGAAGCTGAGCCTCAGAGACAGGATATGGGTTGCTTAAAGTTACATTAGTAGTTAATGTCAGAGCAAGGCCAGGCCAGGAACCCACCTTTTTAAACTCCTATTGGACAGGTGCAATGGGGTGATAGTGAACCAAGGATGTTTGGTCAAGATTGACCAGTGGGTGTCTCAGGACAACCTGGAGGACCACGCTGCCCCTCCTGGATCCATTCCCCACACTCCTGGGAACTCCTGTCATCAACTCCTCAGCTCTTTAGAGCCTTGCCTCAGAGTCATCCCAGGTGATCTAGAGTTCAGAGAACTAGAATGCAAAAGGGAGGAATAATGTTTATTCATCATCTACTATATACCCTTCCCTCTCCTCCAAAACTCCTTTATGAATACTCCACTAGGTTGAATCGTGTCCCAAATTTTTGTGTGCACCAAGAGCCTCAGAAAGTGGCCGTATTTGAAAATAAAGTCTTTGCAGATATAATTATTTAAGATGGACTCATAATGGATTAAGGAGAGTTCTCAATCAACTAACTGGTAGTCTTAAAAAAATACAGGGACACACAGAAGAATACAGAAATGTAAACATACAGAAACACACGGGAAAGATGACCACAAAATGATAAAGCTAGAGACTGGAGTGATGTTGCTGCAAAGCAACGGAGGCGAGGGACTGACTGCCAGAAGCCACCAGAAGCTGGAAAGGGCAAGGATGGGTGGTCCCCCTGCAGGTTTCAGGGGGAGCATGAGTCTGCTGACGTCTTGACTGCATACCTCAAGCCTCTAGAACCTCAAAAAAATCATAATAATAATTACTGTTACTTTAGGTCACCCAATTTGTGGTAATTTGTTACACCAGGTCTAGGAGATAAATATAAATACTGCATTCAAAGCAAGGCAAAAACAAGAAAAAGAAGAAAATAATTATATCTAGAATAGTGACTCCCCCAAAAAATATATATATGTATATATATGTATATATGTATATATGTATATATATAATATAGGAATATATCATTTCCTCTGTGTGTATATATATATTTCCTATATATACATATATATTTCCTATTTCCTATATATCATAAGAATATATCATATCCATACATATATATGTATACACACACACATGCATGCACACACACACATACATATATATATATATATATATATATATATATATATATATATAATAGGAAAGATTCCATAGAAAATAGTACAAACTGATCCCACTGGTTTTGATACAATTCCAAATGCTGTCCTGGGTGCTAAATTTATAAAATGAGGCTGATGGCATCTAAAATATGAGCTTTGAGAGAAAAGAAACTCTGCAGAGCTGTGGTCCAGGAAAACAGATTTCCCACTGGCCAGTGCATATTGGCGTGTTGAGTTGCTAGGCCCCGGACACTGCTCCACACTGGAGAAGCCACCACTTCTCAGTGGTATGCTGCGCCCTCGCTATGCTAGACACCCACAGGCATAGCCTCACGTTACCCTCACAACATCCGTCTGGCAGATACTAAGCACTCAATTAAAGCCTGGTATGGTGGTGCCCCAGTACTTGGGAGGCTGAGACAGGAGGATCGCGGTTCACAGCTAGCCTCAGATACTTAGTGAGGCCCTCTGCAACTTAGTGAGACCCTGTTTTAAAATAAAGAATAAAAAATAGATCTGGGGGTATAGCTCAGAGGTAGAATGCCTCTGGTTCAATCCCCAGTACTGAAAAAATAATAATTGGCACTCAATTACCATTTATTGACCACCAGTCTAACACTGAAAGGCGGGTACCAGCCTGCTTCAGGAAGGCATGTGCTCTACAGTATCTTTCAGTGTTTGAGTGCTCCATCTTTGAGTGCCCCGTCTTTGAGTGATACAATTTACTGCCTCCATCTCTTAGCAAACCAGCACACAGCCAATTTCAAGGAAAGGCTTTCCTAGTCACTGAAATCTCCCTGTTTCCTGGGCTCTGGCTAAACCCAGAAGTAAACACACTTTGGGCAAAGCAAAACTCTTTTTTGTGTTGGCTTCTTGCCCTTGTTAAACTGAGAGAACAAAAGTCTAAAGGTGATTTATGGCCATTTATGTTTATCCTTGGTATAGAGATGTCAAGCATATATGCACGTACACATCACATGCCCTTCTCCCAGACACACATGCCCCAGCCACGTGCCTGTCACCAAGGCCCTACTGGCCCCGTTGGTATCTTGATGGGTGAGGGGAGGTGGAAAGCAAGAAAGAGCAAACATACTCAAAGTTAACCACAGGCTGATAGATTTCCCAGGGGAAGCCTTTAAGACCAGGTGGCCTTTACCTCCCAAGATGGACTTTTCAAAGTACCTGTTGTAGAGGAGCAAAACTAAGGAAAAGTTAGAAGCCTCTTGTGATCTAAAGTGAAGAAGACAAGCAGAAAACAATCTGGGCTGAGAAAGTGGAGTCTGGGGCTGTAACCCATCCTAATGTCAATCACTGGCTATGTGGTCTCAAAAGAGTCAGCCTCGTTCAACAAAAGATGGACCATCCACCAGGCTCCGCACAGTCCCTCATCCACTGAGCAAGTCTTCTCAGCACCTGCCCCAGGTCTCATCGGCCCAGGCCTCTCCCTGCCCCACACGGCTGCCCACATCTCCTCTGCTTTCTCATGGCTTTCCCCTCCCAATCCTGAGTGCTCAAAACCAACCCTCCCTTCACCACTAAATCCCAATGATTGTACAAAGCCTTCCCTGGCCACTTCAGCTTGGAATACTCTCATTTTTAAACTCCTATAGCACTTCACCTATGATGAAATTCACCCGTCTCTCTATTTCATATCTTATTTCTTTGATATATTTGTTCACACGCCTTCCATTTCGTCTGTGAGTTGCTGGAGGGCACAGTTTGCATCTGATTCAGCTTTGAGTCCCCTGTCACCCTTAGCATGTGTTCAGAAAACTAACTTTCCCCAGATCTCATTAGTTATAAACTTTATCGCTGGTTCTCATTTCATTTTTGTTCAGGGCCAGAATACCAGAAAAATAATAAAGTGGGTTCACGTAAATGCTTCCAGGTCATATGACGAATAAAACTTTACACATGCGCTTTAAGCCTTGGGATGCATAAATAACTGCATGTTTTTTAAAAAGACAATTGGAAGAAAGTCCCACCCTTCATTTGTTTGTTTGAGTCTAGCTCTAAGGAGAGGACCTAGTCTGTAGGACAGCTATCATCAAAGGGTCCCAAAATCTTTTAGCCCAAGCAGGTGTACTTAGGGCTGGGTCTAGTCTCTGGATTTCATGTATACTCCCTAGAAAGACATTTGTAGGTTACTTTGGAAGCTGGTGGTAGTGAGGAGAAGAAAATGTTTGCTCAGCAGCAGTTTAATGCAAAAAAAAAAAGTTCCCCCTCCCAGGGCAGCTCTTATCCATGCAGCCTGACCTCGGTCTGGAGGATTAGGACATTTCTTGAAGAATAATGGGTCTGTTTACCTTTGGAGTCATAACCTGTTTCTTCTAATTAAGACAAACATTATACTTCAGCATAACATGAAGAAATGAAGAAAGCAAGAAGGTTCTGAAAAATGAAGCACTTTTGTAAATTACCTAATCCTATTTGTTTCGTTTCCCAGGTGTTACTAGCCGCTCCTACTTGAAGCCTGGCATGGCAAACACCATCTATTTGTCCTGCGGTGACAGGCTGAAATTATTTTTAAGGCCATCTCTGTGATTACAAGTCCAGGAAACTGCCATAAATTACCAGGTAGAGCATCTATTTGCAAATATCATAAGCAATCAGAAACAGTATATATAACCACAAATAAATACCACAGTGTTTCCCCTTTGACAGCAATCAGATAAAGCCAGGTAGGTGCTGACCGGTCCGTCACTCTTTGGTGAAGGAGACCTTCCATTCCTGCTAGAGGGAGCTTGGCTGTTTACATGGGCAGCTTGAGAAAAATCAACTGTGTGCAATCCTATCCCAAATGCTTGCGCCCTAAATATCAGTAATCAGACACCACTAATCATCCTTTCGAGGCACATACTGATTTGCTCCTTGGGACTTCTTTTTGTGTATGTTACTGGGGGTGGAACCCAGGGGCATTTCTACCTCTGGGCTATTCCCCCAGACCTATTTTATACTTTATTTTGAAACTGGGTCTCACTAAGTTGCTGAACCTCACTACGTAGCTGAGGCTAGCTTTGAACCTGTGCAATCCTCCTGTCTCAGCCAGGCCCGAGCGCTGGGATTACACGCGTGTGCCACCACACCCGGCTGCATCTTGGGAGTTCAAATGCTTGAGAACTCTGTTCTGACATTAGACGGTAGAGTTCCCGTGGCCTCCTAGCTTTACGATTTGCCAGTCAGGCCACATAAAGAAAGCTACTAAGATTCTCTTAGCTCAGTTTCCCTATGTGGAAATAGAAACAATAGTGCCTTCCCTGTACAATTAAGGTAAAGGGTAAATCGGCCATTGTAGATAAATCACTTAGCACAGTGCTTGACATAGAAAGACTAATTTAAAAAATGTTCACTGCTACTATTCCTCAATGTGTTTGCTGCTTGAAATGGCGCTTGACCTGCTTTGTCATGTTTTATATAGTTTACAAAATCAGTGAGAAGAGAGAATGCTTTGTGTTACTTACACACACACACACACACACACACACACACACACAAGACTACTTTTTTTTTTTTTGGTGGTAGTACTGGGGGTGGAACCCAGAGGCTTTCTACCTCCAGGCACATTTTATATTTTATTTGGAAACAGGGTCTCACCAAGTTGCTGAGAGCCTCACTAAGTAGCTGAGGCTGGCTTCGAACCCGTGCGATCCTCCTGTCTCAGCCTCCCAAGCGCGGGGATTACAAGCGTGCGCCACCACACCGGGCCAAGACTATACTTTAACAATGTAGTTCTTGATGGCATTCAGCTGGGAGCTCCTCTGAGACCATCATGTTACAAAATGTAGCCTGCATCCCCCTGTGTTAGTCAGCTTCTATTACCAGAAAAAAAATCTGAGATAATTAGCATACACAGAGGAAAGATTAATTTGGGTTCCTGTCTATACTTGGTTGGTCCCAGTGCTTTGGGCCCGTGCAAAGGCAGCACATCATGGTGGCAGCATGAGCAGAGAAAAAAATATTTACCTCATGGCCAAGATGTAAAAGAGCCAAAGGGAAAGGAGTTGGGTTCCCATTACCTCCTTCAAAGCCATGCTCCCAGAGACCAGAAGAACTCCCGCCTTTGAGAGACAATTATCCAGCTCATAGAAAGCACCCCTCAAAAGCACAGCTTGAGACCAAGGCTTGGGTGCAGTTTGTTTATATGGGAGTGCGATTCCAGAAGGCAGAAATAAGGCAAGAGGAAGGAAGTGGGGAAGAGGAACAAAATCAGCATGGGGACAGATGCGTTATTGAGTTTACCTCCATTCCAAAGGATTGGGCACTGGGTCCTTCAGGCCCATATGAGATGCTGGTGATGTCCAGGGAAGAAGAGAGAAAGCATAGATCTGTCACCTCCTGTTGCTCCTTGGTCCAGGGTTGTCCTGTGGACAGTAACCTCCTGTGAAATATTGGATTGTGGATGCATGAACCCCCTGCTGCAGCAATGAAGAAGATTCAAAGTCAAGACCACAGGTCACGGATCACATCCATGGAGCTGGTGGAAGCCTGTGCCAGGCTGGTCACCACTAAAATGACTGGAATAAGAGATAAAGTCAAAAAGGTGAAGAACTTGAAATAGGTTTAAACAATTGAGCTTTTTTCTGAAACATATGCCATCTCCAAACCTTCTTAAGCCCATGGCAATAGACAATTAGAACTTGATTGTTTCTTGGCTTCTGACTTAAACTATCTATCTGAAGGAGAGTCTCAAAGCTTGCAAATCTATGTACCTTTAACAGAACCATGATGATTATGATAAGCAGACACCTAGTGGATGATAGGGTTCTCCCAGTAAAAGAAACTGTGGCTTCCCTGAAGGCAGCTCTTCCTTCTTCTCATGGTCCTACTAGACTAGTATGGCCTTTGGCTAGTGGAGTTAGTCATTCAATACTGATTTCTAATAATAATAACCAAAAAGTATCATTATAATCAGCACCTATGATACCTTGCTGAAATCATAACCAAAACTCACAGCATTGTTAAGTGTTACTTTGCCTAGAAGGTAGACAATCCACTCTCTTATATGCATCATGCTAAACAGACCCAGAGGGATAATCTGAAGTTGGACAGGTATCAAGATTACAAGCATGGTGGCGCATGCTTTTAATCCCAGCAATCGAGATGCAGAGACCGGAGGATCGCAGTTCTCGGACAGCCTCAGCTACTTAGCAAGGCCCTTTACAACTCAGTGAGACCCTGTTTCAATAAAAAGAAAAAAACTAAACAATAGGTCTGGGGGTGTAGCTCAGAGGTAGAATGCCCCTGGGCTTTATCCCCAGGACAGAAAAAAAATGATTGCCTTAATTTTATAAGAGCACAACTCTAACAATAAATGCCAATCAGCTATAATGGCCACTCAATACACACCCAATTCCAAGATATGTTAGGGCTTTACGCTATGGATCTATTGTCACTGGTCAAAGTATACAGCAACTATTAAGTTTTAGAGGTGACTTTCAAAGGTCATCAAATTTTCAATGGCCTTTTCTATTTCCTTCCTCTACTTCACTCCAAAGTTGACTCCCTCCTATTTAGACAATTCTGTTTTGATTTTTTTAATACACATCTCTTAGTGTCAAGATAAAAACAGAGGAAGAATTTAGGGGCATTTAAAAAAAAAACTACCAGTGGAAAAATTCATGTATAGGTACCAGAAAGATCAGTCCTATATCTTCTTTTTATTTAACATCATTGGTCCCCAATTTCCTCATCAGATCAGAAATTTTGTGTATGAAGCCCACAATGTATTGTAAACACTTGGCTAATGGGAATGATGATTTCCTTCCTATCGCATTATAGAGATAGATGATAGGACTTTCTTAACTGAAATTTCCTTGTAAGCTTGATAAAAGTTATGAGAGTCATTGACTGATGGGACAGGCATTTTATTTACTGATAGTACACCCCCAGTGCCTACTTTTATACAAGGATGGGAACCTGCAAACAAACCTGGCCCAACTAGAATATAACAAGGAATTCTCTTATCAGTCTCATGACAGTGCTAGCTGTGACTTGCTCAAAATACTGAGCAAAGAAACCCCTTTTGGAAACAAACAGTCTATAGGTTTTAGGAGAGGAAAAAAGAAAGCAAAAAATTCCAAGTGGGGGAAGTAAGGAGAGAAAATCCTATATCACTTATCTGCCTGAAGTTAAAGGAGCCTCTTAGTATCTGCACGTGTTATAAATAATGCAGTCGCCTCTGTGCAATCGTACAGTGCTAATGGAGCCAGTGAAGCCCACAGTATATAATATTTATTTGCAAGAGAAAATGATTTCATTTTCATTTTATTTCTGGTACAGCAAAGCATTCGAGTAGCACACGATGAGTCTTTCAATTACATGTTTAATTCATTCAGACGATTTGCGCACAGCAAGATCTTAATCCCGGGGATTCTTAGTAAGAGTGCTATTAGGTTAATACAGTTCTCCAAAACTTCTTGGATTGGATTCTACTTAACGCTATTTCAAAGACTGAGTCATAGAAGTGCACCTCCCACCACCGGAGGTCCAGCTGGCAATAGTAAAGCTTCCCCCAGCCATTTCAGTTCCTCAGAAATGGCTTCATGCATCCCCAAGGCAGACTCTCCCAAGCCAACTATACACTTAGGACCCTGTATCTCTCTCTCTCATGCTTGCAATTCAGTAGTCACGTGCATAATTATTTTTAATTATCTAAGTCCCACACTGCTACATTTACTAGAATGCAAACTCTGCATGCTCAAAGACTATGCTTTATTCATCTCTAGTGCCCCAAAACAATGCCTAGCTTAGGGTAAGTGCATGACCCAATTTGATGACTAGTCTTCAATACAGAATTGTTTATTCTGGCAAAATAAAGTGTATATGAAGTGTACACACATATATGATATACACATTAATATACATATTTCACATGTATATTATACATATGATATAAAGTATACATATACATGTGATACCTAATATAATATACATATGATATAAAGTATAGATGTATTCCCAATATAAATATGATGCAATATTATGGAGCGATTACCCCTCATGATACAGATGCGTAGTTATTGACAGAAAAAGTAATCAATATATTTGTTTTCCAAATCAAGTTATAAACAGTGTGCATAGTAGAGTAAGTAGAATGTGATACTTAAGATTTTCAAATAAATGTAGGTAAGTCAACCTCAGTAAGCATCATTCCTCATCTGTAAAAGAAAGACTAATAACATTTCTAGTATAAAGAGATGTTGGAAGGATTGGGGGTGAGAATCAATTAAATAAAATAAGGTAAAATTAAAAGTATCAGCAAAGTGCCAAGATATGCAAAGTCTATGATGAATACTAGCTATATTTAAAAAGATTATCTCATTTTACAGGGAAAAATACATTTCATGTAAGCATAAAAAAACTCTTAAACAACTCACACCAAATTATTAATGTGAATATGATAGTGAAAATGAGATTTTAGTTTTTTTATTTTTTATCATTATTTTTTGCAGGTCTGGGGATGGAATCCAGAGGCATTTGACCTCCGAGCTATACCCCCTGCCCAATTTTTTAATTCTTTACTTTGAAACAGAGTCTCACTGTGTTGTGGAGAGCCTCACTAAGTAGCTGAGGCTGTCCTCGAACCGCTATCCTCCGGTCTCAGGCTCCCAAATGCTGGAATTACAAACGTGCATCACCACGCCCGACGGAGATTTTAGTTTTTTTTAAAGATTTATTTTCAGCAGGGTGTAGTGGCTCACACCTGTAATCCCAGTACTTGGGAGGCAGAGACAAGAGGATCACAGGTTCAAGGCCAGTCTCAGCAACTTAGTGAGACCCTGTCTCAAAGAAAATAAATAAAATAGGGATGGGGGTGTAGCTCAGAGGTAGAGTGCCTCTTGGTTCAACCTGCAGTACAAAATAAATAAATAATTAAATAAATAATTTCTTTTTTCTTCAGTGGGTCTAGTTTGATCATGCCCTTATTTTAAAGCAGAATCTTTTGAAGATGGCTTGTCCACAAAAATGCTCTTGGGCTTTTATGAGATAGGAAGACGAGTGAAGGCTGAAGAAAGGTGTCTATCTGGTCTCCATCCCTAAATTCCTTTTGAAGTAACAGAAGAACTGCAAAGCAAAACAGATTTTTTTTGAGTTGCTACTAAGATGTCAAGATTTCTAGGAAATTTGAGAATTTTCTAGAAAAAGCAGGTGAAACATTAAAGAACTCACGTGTTTAAAAGAGCAAGTGAGAAGTCCTCCGAAAAGAACTCTGCAGCAGCCTTGTGATGAGAGGGGGGGGGATGGAAGCAGCGGTGGCGGCGGGCCTGTCAGAGCGCAAGAAGAGTGGCAGAACCACCTTCTCACGGCGCCTGCGCGGAGTGACCTCAGCTCCGCCCTATGGGCACCTCGACGCCAGAGATTCTCAGAACAGATGCTGGGGCTTAGACAAAAAATGAAAAGAAGAGAAGGAAGGGAGGAAGGAAGGAAGGAAGGAAGGAAGGAAGGAAGGAAGGAAGGAAGGAAGGAAGGAAGGAAATTCCACATATCTAACTTTAGGGTACTTCAAGGGAAGAAACAAAGCTCCTTCTGAAGGCAAAACCGCACTAAGAAAACATATCTAAGCTACCAGTTATGATCATTGACACACACTTACCTACATGAACTGCTCTAAACTATTGCCAAATATTCAATAGAAATCCAAAGAGGAAGGAAGGAAGGGAGGGAGGAAGGAAGGAAGGAACGGGAAAAGTGCTTAAAATCAGTAAGAACAGTTTTGTTTATATTTTTTCTTTTTTTTAATAAAAAAGCAAAGTAAGCCAGGTGTGGTGGCACATGCCTATAATCTCCTCAATACTTGGGAGGCTGAGATAGGAGGATGGCGGGTTCACAACCAGCCTCAGCTACTTAATGAGGCCCTCTGCAACTTAGTGAAGATCCTGTTTCAAAATAAAGAATAAAAATAGAGCCAAGGGTGTAGCTCTCAGAGATAGAATGCCCCTGGGATCCATCTCCAGTACTGAAAGAAAAAAAAATAACATAGATATATGATTAGGCAATTAGCAGAAAGAACATGCAACTTTAGGAATCAAAGAAATTAATGTTAAAGTAATATAATGATACTGTTTTTGTCTCTAAGATTGGCAACTTTTTTTGTAGTGGGGATTGAATGCCAGAGGCGTTCTACCTCCAAGCTATACCCCCCAGCCCAATTCTTTATATCTTATTTGGAAACAGGGTCTCACTAGGTTGCTGAGAGCCTCACTAAGTTGCTGAGGCTGGTCTCAAACCTGTGATCCTCCTGTCCCAGCCTCCCAATCTCTGGGATTACAAGCGTGTACCACCATGCCTGGCAGCAGAAATTTTAAAGATTGACAATAGTCGTGTATGGAAAGAATATGATAAAATGAACAAACATACATTTTGGTGAAGAGGTAACTCAGTACAGGCTTTTGGGTGGACATTTTGACAGTATCTTGTCAAATGTGCAAATACGGGCTCTTCCGCTTCTGAGACTAAATCCTACGAAATTCTCATACGCATGGCACAAGCCATGCCACATGTACTGGAATATTCACTGATCCTTTTTTCATTAAATGAAGCCCAATGTCTTCCATTAGGACAATGGTCACAAGGAACTGTTCAGCAATGCAGTCACAAAGACAACTGAGGTAGAGCCGCATGTATCCAGATGGAGAGAGTCCTAAGATACATCATAAAAAGAGAAGAACCAACCATGTAATAACAGCAAGATTCCATTTATTTTAAAACTATATATATGTATGTTTTATATCTATAAATAAGTGCATTTAAGAGGTCTTAATGATATAACCGGGCGTGGTGGCGAACGCCTGTAATCCCCGCGCTTGGGAGGTGAAGACAGGAGGATCGCTCAGGTTCAAAGCCAGCCACGCTGGCTTAAGAGACCCTGTTTCCAAATAAAAAATATAAAAAATAGGTCTGGGAGTATAGCTCGGAGGCAGAAGGGCTCCCAGGAACCCCAGTACCACCAAAAAAAATTTTTTTAAAGGTCTTAATGATATAAATCAATTTACTTTGATCATTTTCTTTCATTTTGGCTTTTTGTTCTATATATTCACACATATGTAAATATCTGTACTGATTACATTTTTACAGGAAGCAAGTATTTACATATTACTTTGTTTTTTTTAATAAAGGACATAAGTACAAATATCTCCAAACACCCGTTTCATTGCTAGCTTGAGAAGGAGCCTCACATTCATTTGGATAACGCAGCTAAAGCCATCTAGCGTTATGAAAAGAATTTAAACTCTGTGAACAAAAACCTTATTCAAAACTTACCTTGTTTTTCTGGTTATTATGGTGGATCTTAAATATCCCCCAAGGGCCCATATACTAAAAGGATGATACGCGGCCTGTGGTACTATTGGCAGCTCGTGGAAGCTTCAGGAGGTGGGTAGTGGAAGGCATAAGGTCATTGCAGCCATGCCTTTGAAGGGGATCTTGAGATCCCAGGCCCTTCCTCTCTCGTTTTGCTTCCCAGCCACCATGAGGGAGGCAGGCCTCCTCTGCCCGCTATGATGCACCGAGCTGCCGCAGGCCCAAAGCAACTCCGCCAAGCAACCATGGACTGGAACCTTTGAAGCTATGAGCCAAAATCAACTTTTCCTCCTTCTAAGTTGATTACCTAATGTATTTTGTCATTACAGTGTAAAGCTCACTAACACAATGGTCCATTTTCCACTGCCGTGTGTGTGTGTGTGTGTGTGTGTGTGTGTGTCTGTGTGTGTGTGTGACCATTTTGTGCACATCTCTGATAGTGCCCTTAAGCATGGAGAATAGCACTTAATAAACATGAACAGCAAAGGCTCCCAGTCTGGAGCCCTGGGATCTGCAGGAGCTCTCAGTTACTGTAAAATCTGGAGCAAGTCCATGTGCGCCAAAGTCCTTTCCTGTTCTTAACCTTCAGGTTTCATGGGCGCTGCTGTGCTTCCTCTTACTCCACCTCCTAAAAGCTGCAGCAGAGAAGTCAGGGTGCTCAGCTCCCCACGAGCACAGGCGGTGGAGATTTACCTAGGCCTCCCAAGGCCCAGGGCCGGATGGTACTGATGGCTCGCTAGTCTGCTGTCAGAGTTTGCATAAAAAGCCATTTTCATCTCTCCTACTGCATTACTCATTAGTAGACACAGCTCGAATAGTTTGTGCTGGGAGCCTCGGTATGAGAATCTAGAGTGGATCTGGTACTGGCAGTGACAGCGACCCGCAGAGGTGAACCAGTTGTCCCTTCCTGAGAGCCAAACTATTTTTGTTTACTCTGTCCTTATCAGGAAAACCATCTCTGCCCCACCACCGATCACTCTGGGCTCTATTTTTGTTTTCATCTTTATGTGTTTTCTCTTCCTGATTAACCATGTGTGTGTGTGTGTGTGTGTATGTGTTTTAGCACACATATGAGAACACACACACATACATAATACAGTATGTACAACTTTAATGGTACAAGAAATACCCATATATACGCTATCTTTTCCCTCTCCCCAACCCTATGAAAGCATTGCCCTTTCTACCCCCAGTATTAACAACTCTTTGGATTTTTTTGGGGGGGGCCATTGTTATTATTGATGTATTCCT
The DNA here is from genome assembly GCF_963383645.1 of Muscardinus avellanarius. Lineage (NCBI taxonomy): Eukaryota > Metazoa > Chordata > Mammalia > Rodentia > Gliridae > Muscardinus > Muscardinus avellanarius. Next base: position 63,017,533 of record NC_137801.1, read on the forward strand.
TTACACTTTTACCAAATATGTAAAATAAGTTACCTTCTAAAGGAACCAACTTTTTAAAAACTAAGATTCTTGTGGGAATTAAATTAGAGCTTAGTGTTCCTGACACACTAAGTACTAAAAATCACCATCTCTTACTATCATACTTTTAAACTTTCACCAATATAATGCAAAAGAATTTTGTTCAATAATCCGCCATGTTTATTTCATAATTGCACTCTACGGTCACCTCTGCCATGCTAGCTGCTGTAAAGCCTTATGACTTGAGTGGTTTTTTTCCTTCCATCTTCCTCTTAACCTTTTCTCTTGGAACAATTATAGACTCAGAAGAAATTATAAAAACAGTACAGAGGAGTTCTGTGTACCTGTCGCCCAGCTTCTCCCAATGATGACATCTTAGATACCTCGAGTACATTATCAAAACCAGGAAATTCACACTGGCACCATACAATTAACTAGACGACAGACCTTCCTCGGGTTTCACCTGCTTTTGCACAGACTCTTTTTTTTTTTTTTTTTTGGCATGTATGCAATGCTGTGACATTTTATCCCGAGTGTAGACTTGTGTAACCACCACCTCAATCAAGATACAGAATGGGTCTGTCATCACCGTGGCATTCCCTCCTGCTGCCTTTTTCCTAGTCACACCCTGGCTCCCTTGCCCAGCCCCTAACAACCAGTGCTCGGGTTCCCATCTCTACGCTTTCATCGCTCTGAGAATGTTATGTAAGGAGACTGATACAATGTGTGACCTCGGAGATGAGCTATGCCGTTTTACACTTGGTTTTACAACTTGACCCTGGATTTCTTGACTGAAGAATTTCTTGAGTAGGTTTTTTTTATTGAGAAGAATTAATTCCATCTTCGGGTCATAGAGAGTGTTTCATTCCTAAGGAAATCCGAGCATCTAATGAAACTCTGAAGATAAAAGACTGAACCATTAGAATCCACCATGATACTGGAAAGTGCCCACGTGGTATTAAACAGTAAGGAAGGGGGGAGTCACAAGTGATGACCTCTTGACAGGGGCTGGAGACCCAGGGTGGGGGGACTTTGTAATTAATGTCAAGAACATGCACTTGCTACCTACACCAGAAGTGAGTGGACTTGCAAGAAGTGTGCCTGTAAGTGTCGGAAATGGGTTTCAAGCACTTTACCAATTCTTCCCACCCACAACTGGCAAAAAAAAAAAAAAAAAGAGATTGTTTGCAAATGGCACAGCAGGCCAGGAAAACAGTCTGAAAACCCTTTCAGGCACATATTTCAGAAGGAGCATGTCCGAAAACCACCCTTGCCAAGTTTATAGGCTGCTCCTTTGTAAGCGCATTTTTGAGGATTTGTCACAAAAGCAGGAACTGGAAGGAGAAACTTGTTTTATTTTGTGAGACAATGAAGTCCTTTGTCCAACAAATAGATGCGATCATATCACTGTGTTGGATACGCTCTGCCATTCTCCAGAGTGGTTGAGGCTGCTTTTAAAATTTTTGCACCTTCAGTCTGGTTGAGAGCACTGAAAGAATGGGGCTAAAAGCCTCTTTTCAGATACTTCAGGGGTATTCTTTTGTTTGAATTCACTTCCCCTTTCCCACCCAGTCCTTGGCACCGAATACGGCGCTACAAATCAGCTCCAACTGGCAGGAGGAATGAAGTCAGCAGGAGCTGGTGCCAAGCGCCTCTCAGACTCGGCTCACTCAGGCCTTGCTGACCTCCTCCCCACAGGGGAAGGGCAGCTCCTGCGCGCTCAGAATCCCGACTCTGGACACGTGCCAGATGGCTGCGGGAACAGTTACAGCAGAAACCCGCCCATGTTCATTTTACCTGCAACCAAACGCCTTACAATTGGCCACTTTTCTCCCTTTTCTTTAATATTAGATGTTCTGATTCTGAGACTGTTTTCTGGAAAGAAATTCCAAAGGAAGAATCATCTCTGTAAACCAATGGACACCAAACATTACATCATCTGATGAACAACCTACCGGCGCCCACTGGATGAGAGAACTCACTTCTGTGAGCTGTAGTTTTCTAAAACCTAATAAAAGTATATTAAAACATAAGAAAATATCCAGCGGTATCTCCCAGCTGCAAGCACATGACGCTTTAGGTACAACTTTGAATTAGCTCAGCTACGTGGTTCAAAGCATTGGCTCTCCGTGGTAAAATTTTATAAACACCACCACCGGCGCACCTCCACCAAGAGACATCGGAGACATTTTAGCTTCTCTGAACTGGGAGTGTTTGCTATCAGACTCTAGTGGGTAGAGGGGGGGGTACTGCTAAACATCCTGCAGTGCACAGGCCAGCTTCTCCCTACAGGATTTTCCTGGTCCTAAATGCTCACAGAGGTAAGGTTGAGGACCTAGTTAAAGGAAAGTAACAGGGCTCTGGCACCAGGCTCTGGCTTTCGGATATCCTGGATTTGAATCGTGCCTTCATCCTCAGCCCAACCCAACCCCTACCCTGACCTCTTCATGATGCTCAGTATGTCCTCACTCTAGACCCAAACCCCCATCCCTCCCTCCCTCCCAAACCCTTCTGTGGTACTCTCAGCAAAGACTCCTATCTCTCCCCTTCTAGAAAGTTCTTACACTTCTTTTTTATATTGAGAGCCAACTGTCCACTTAGCACCACAGTTCTTCTGAAACCCTCTTGCAGGTGATGAACTTTGCCTCCTGTGTTGGAATCTCACAGCTAGAGGGTAATGTTCTCTTCAAGCCCACTTCCACTTACTGCTCTATAACAAACATCCCTACTCCCCTGAGGACCACACTTCTGGCCGTGACACCCCTTTCCCTATTCATTACTCTCATCTACAGAAGTCCTGGCTCATAGTATTCTTCCTGTAATTCTTGTTCTCTTCCCTGGTGACTTCAACACTAACATGAAATTTCCATCCGACATCCTGTGTCTTCATCCTCTGACATGGTCCCCACATTGCCCAACTCCAGGAGCATAGTGACTATTGTCATCTCTGTGGATGACACCCCCATTTCATTTGCATTTCATACCTTATATACTACCCCAGGGTTTTGATACCATCCCCAGTCATCTTCTCTCCCCCCGCCCCCAGCTGAGCCACCACCTCCCTCAAGCCATGCCCTGAGCTCCACATCCTTCCAACATTATTAATTCAAACATGCTAGCCCTTTAAAACCAATTGTTCAAGTATCCCCATAATAATATTCCTTCCTCAAGGAAGATAAATAAATCCTTCCCAATTTTGATCAGTTCCCTCTGGTTTCAGTTCTTTCTTCACTGGATTTTATAGTCTAACATTACATTACTCCCTGGTAAATAATCACCATCTTGGGCTTCCTTCATTCCATCCCATATGGCTAAAGCCTCAGTCCTGAAGAAAGCCACTCACTCACCGTCCCCAGCCATCTACATCCCAGAAGCAGTATTTCCAGAGAAAAATCACAAAACAGGGAAGATGTGAATTGCATAAGTCATAACACTTCCCTGTCCCTCAACACCCACTTCCCCTGAATCACCGAGTCCCATGAGTCTCCCGTCTCTGTATCCCTTGACCACACACTCTTCTCTCTAACCCAAAGCCTCTACTGAGAGCTCTGGATTAACCCTCCGACCACCTGCAAATCATGAGGTGGGTTTTAAAACGTACATATCATGTCATTTCATAGTCACTGCCTAATCCTCTTCAGTTAAGTACATTTGATATTAGAATAAAATCATAAATTCCTATCCCAGGCACAGTATTACATGACCTGGCTGGCTGTGCTTATATATCAGCACAGATCTCATCCTCCCTCTCTCTGTGTAGACCTGTGTACTGACCACGTTGGCTTCCCTTCTATCCCTTGAAGTGGTTACGCTCCTTTAACCCCCAGAGCCTCCCCATCAGCTGTTTCTTCTGTGCTCCCCCTGACCCTTCAGTTCACCCTTAGTTCTTGGCAGCATCTTGTCCTTAGAGATGTTTCCTCTAACCTTCATTTCCTCTCACACCATATACAAGGTCAAATTACTTTCAAGCTACTTGATACACCACAGTTATTCCATAAAAACATGTATCACAAATAAAATTAACTATGTCATCCATTGTTTATAGTCTGTTTGCCCAAGAAAGTATGTTCCATAGGGAACAGCAACTGTTTTGTTCACTGCTCTGTCCCACCTAGGGAGTGTAAGTGCTCCATAAATACCTGGTGAGAAGAATAAATCACCAAATGCCTGGGAATATAAGCTGAACCCCCAAAGATAAGCGGGAGTCAGATGAGCAAAAGAATAAATGTCCCCTTGCACGCTCAAAGTGTGGAAATGGATGACCAACCAGCCAATGTTTATTAAGTGTTACTGAGTGTACAAGCCTTTTGCTGTTGACTAGAAGTTTCTATGTGTATAACAAACAATAATGAGCTTGGAAGATACATGTTTCAGAAACATCCAGGCCCTATGTATTGAGACGCTAGCAGAGTTTTGTCCAGATGGGTCTACAAGTTAGAAGACAAGGGCAAGGGTATGACAATAGAGTTCAAGGTGGAGTAGCTTTCAGTACAAGCAGCATTTTATTAAATAGGAATATTTGCAATATCTCTGCTCAGTTCCACAGCCAAATAATCACAGCCAAAAGATGCTGTAAACCACCCACCCACTCATGGGAGAAAGACACAGATTCTTAGCTGCCAACTTATAAGCCCATAGGTATAAATACATACCAGTAAAAATAATATTCATCTTCAACTTGAAGTGACACTAAAGAATTTTTCAGAAGAATATGGCAAAATACTAAAGAAACAGAGTGGGCTCTAAAAGTGAAAACACAAAGTAGGATGACTGTGCTAAATTGAAAATTCTATTACAATAGTCAACTATTTCTGTAAAGTATATATATATATATATAACATATATATTTATTACATATATATTTATTATATATATATATTATTCTTTTTTTTTGCAGGTCTGAGGATGGAACCCAGGAGCATTCTATCTCTGAGCTACATCCCCTGCCTTATTTTTTTTTATTCTTTATTTTGAAACCAGGTCTCACTGAGCTGCAGAGGGCCTCACTAAGTAGCTGAGGCTGTTTGTGAACCACGATCCTCCAGTCTCAGCCTCCCAAATGCTGGGATTACAAGCATGCACCACCATGCCTGGCTTGTAAGGTATATTTGAACAGCAGTCACTGCCCTCCTGTCCCCTGCTTCATGAAGCAAACATTTTAAATCTTTCGCTAGATTATTTTCTATTTGTCTCCATAGCTCTAAATAACAAACTTATACTATTCTACTACTTCTTAAATTTATTATTTCTCTTTCAGTCTGTTAGGGTCATTGTCTTAATCATTTTTTATGTGTCCAATTTTGACCATAGTTTCTGACCAATGTCAGGCCAAATTGTTGAATTTCTTTTGTCTAGGTTAGTAGAAATAACAATGCAATATGAAATGCATCTGTGTTGAAGATCAAGCTTCACACTTTACTAAGTGTAAAGATTTTAAGTTAGTTTTTCTCTCCAAGTTCAGTTCCTTTATCAATGAAATGAAGGTGTTATATTTTGCCCTGGTTATGTCCTTATAGCTACTGTAAACACCCATTGATGTTCTGAGATTGTTACATGGGCATAAAATTAACCAGGGGTAAGTTGACCTTAGGAAAATTATTATAACACCTATCAAGTATAGCACACACGGCTTCATGTGCATAGCTTTGAACAGTTACTCCTTACACTTGAAAAATTGAAAACCACTGACTCATACTCAAAGGAGAAAAGAAGTCTCTATATAAATGTAAGACTCTTCATGAGCATTTGTAGTATTTTGCTTTTCAGATATGCTCAAATTCCTTGGGCAGACTTTCTCATTTCTATTAAAGTTCAGGACCAGATAGTATTTTGTTGAGGGAATTATCATGTACATTGTAGGACGATTGGCAGAGTCATCACCTCTACCCACTAGATTCCTTCCTTTTCCCCTCACCTTCACAGTTGTGACAACAAAAAGTATCCTTAGACATTATCAAATACCCTACCTAGGGCCACCACATAGAGAAGCCACATAAAAATAGGAAGATGCCCAACAGAACAGAGGACCAGAAATTAATCCATGAATTTATAGCCAATTGCTTTTAAACAAAGTTGTCATGAACTCACCATGAGGAAAGGACTGTCTTCAGTAATTTGGGGGGGAGAAAACTGGATATCCACATACAAAAGAATGAAATTAGACCGTTGTCTTACACCATGTATAAAAATCATCTAAAATTGAATTAAATATTTCAATATATAAGATATGTAAATGTAAAATTATTAGAACAAATCACAAGGAAAAAGCTCTTTGTAATTGATCTGGGAAATAAGTTTTTGGAATATGTGTAGGAAACAAAAGCAGAAACAGATATATGGGATTGCATCGAGCTGAAGAGCTTCTACACAGCAAAGGAAAATTTTTGAAAATGAAAAGAAAAGAAAAAAAGACCCAGCTTTCAGATTCAGAATAGAGGAAAATATTTTCAAACCATATACATCTTATAGGGGTTAATACTCAAATATATAAAGAATACAAACAACTGAATAGAAAGAAAACAAATAATCCAACTTAAATTTGGGCCAAAAAGATATTTTTTTAAAAAGAGACATACAAATGTCCAATAGGTATATATGAAAAATGGTTAGTGATACTATTCATTGGAGAAATGTAAATTCAGACCACAATGAGGCATCGCCCCCTGCCTGTTAGAATGGCTCTTCTGCATATTAGAATGGCTATTAAGATAGCTTAAGTGTTGGTAAAAAATATGGATAAAGAGAAACCATGTACATTTGCTGGTGGAAATGTAAATTAGTACAGACATTATCAAAATTGTATACAGCTTTCTTAAAACACTAAAAATAGACCACTATATGATCCATCACCTCCACTACTAGGCATATATCCAAAGGAAAAGAAACCAGTATGTCAAAGAGGTCTCTGCACTCCCATGTTCCTTACAGCACTATTCACAGAAACTAAGACATGGAATCGGCCTAAGTGTCCATCAACAGATGAGTGCATATAGAAAATCTGGTACATATACACAGTTCAATACTATGGCCTTTTTTTTTTGGCTATTATGTCATTTGTAACAACATGGATGAACCTGGAAGAAATTATGTTAACTGAAATAAGCCAGGCACAGAAGGGCCGATGATGCATGATCTCACTTATACGTGGAATCTTAAAATCTGAATCCATGGAAGCAGACAATAGAATGGTTTGCTAGGGGTTAGGGAGTGGGGATTGGAGCATTATTAACCAAAGAATAAAGAATTAGTTAGATGGGAGGAATAAGTTCAAGAGATTTATTGTTCGATATGGTGACTACAGTCAAAAAAAGAATGTATTATATTCTTGACAACTGCTAAGAGAGAAGATTTTCAATGTTCCCAGGACAAGAAATAATAAGTATGTGAGATAATGCATATGTTAATTAGCTCAATTAGATATTCCACAATGTTTAAATATTTTAAAACATTGCAATTGTCAATTAAGAGAAAGGGACAAGAACGCAATAGAGACAAAAGAGAAAGAAATGCTCAAGAAACTCCATTTGTGCTAGCCACAGCTGTTTTAGTCTTCCCAGCATGGATTCCACGATATATGAGGGAGGAAACTTTAGAAGGAATATTAGAAGATTCTAACCCCAGCCTTCAAGCTGCCCAAATAAGATTCCAGCTGTCCCCACCTAGCCCTGTCCAATTTGTACATTCATGAGCAAATTAAATGTTGTTATTTTAAGCCACTAGGATTTGGAGGGTTTGTAATGCAGCATTAGATAATGAGAAGAGGTTGGATCCCCCGGCAAGGAGCCGTGAAATACTTGGTCAAAAGAAGCACCCATTTCAAACACACTCCAGAAGCTGAGAGGTGACTGGTTAAGGTCACTCTAATTGCACCATCCTACTTTGCTGGTTTCCTGTCTGAGCTTTAGCGAGAAGGAGTGTTACCTTGACGACAAGAACCATCCAGAAAATCTCTGGGTTGACATCATATTAACCCCCACATCCCAGCTTCCTGAGGATTTACATTTTACTTTTCCCATCCATACCTCCATGGGCGTGTGTGCTAAATTCTCTCAACTAACAGTTTCAATGGCACTAATGATGAAATGTGGCTTTATTCTAGACAGAAATGGAATACTTGTCCTTTACTTCTAACCAATTGAACTGCAGAGCTGATCTCATTAAAGTCTACCAAGAAATTCAGCATACCAACCAGATTTGTTTCTGCTTTAAAATTATAGGTGTCCCAATGCAGAGACTATGGCCATCTCTAGGTCCCATTAGGATGGAAGTACCATCAAGTACTGGAAACTGCCCTCCTCCACCCATCTTCTAGGGATGATGCTCTCAATGGGTCCTTTAATCCTCTTCTGACAGTGTTTTATTTTTTCTAGTTTTTTTTTAATTTACAATTCAAACTTCTTTGGCCTTCACAAGCAATTTACCAGACACTGAAGTAGGACAAAAATGTAAACTGATGTCAGGTATTAGTTTTGTTTTAAAAATCCAGGAAAACCAGAATATTGCATTTTAATCAGTTGGCAGGTGGTCCATGATCCAGATAAATTTCTTACTCTGGTTGACACATTTTCAAATGTTAATGTCCACTTGTGGAATAAACTGTGTTCTAATGATTGACAGAATGGCTTCAAAGGTGAGTATCCGCTTATTATGGTTTCAAACCTTGGCACTGCATACGGAGAGGTGTTAGGTTATGCACTTGACAGAGATATAATTACAACTGCATAATGAAAAGAAAGAATCTTTCAGAGAGGGATTATGAAGAGGGCTTCAATTGTGAGCAAAAGAGGCTTCTTTTCAGGATGGAACAATCCTTAATCAAGTGCTGTACAATGTAGAAGACACTAGATCAAGTTTCCTCAAAATTGCACAGTTCACACCCACCAGGGGCCAGGTTTATGGGCATATTTTTTCCCTCTAACCTAAAAGAAGAAAGAATTAGAGGGGTTTTTTTTCTATCAAAATTCAACTTTCTTTCAACCTAATACTGAGTCCAGAAAGGATTAAAAATTGAAAGTAACAGGATGAGTTCCCAGACTTTTTAGCTCCCAAGAGAAAAAGAGGTCAGATAACTTCTAGGTGACCAAATATACTTCCATATACAAGTTGATCCAAATAATTTGTTTGAGAGCAAGTAAGGAGCGACTGTCAGCAACAAGAGATAGGAATTCAAAACATTAGAAGTATTGGTCTCCGATAGCATTGTTTCTTGACTTTCAGCCATGGCTGATGAACGCTTCCCACCACCTTTGACTGCAATTCCTTGTTAATCCTGTCCTGAGCTGCCTTCTTTAGGAAAGTGTATGTCAGACCATCCAGGCTGCTATAACAAAATGCCATAGATGAGTAGCTTATAAACAACAGAAATTTCTTTCTCGCAGTTCTTAAGGCTGGGAAGTCCATGCTCAAAGTTCTGGAAGATTCCATACCTAGTGAAGGCTTACTTCCTGGTTCACAGACAATGTTTTCTTTCTTTATCATCATGATGGATGGGAAAAGGTATCTCTCTTGGGCCCTTTTTATAAGGGAACTAATCCCATTTGTGAGGGCTCTGCATCATGACCTAACTGTCTCCCAAAAGTCCCACCCACCTCCTAGTACTATCACCTGGGACATTAGGATTTCCGAATGTGACCTTTAGGGGAACACAAACATTCAGTCCATAGCAACATGGAAAGTGCTTCATCATAGAAATGCCTTCAGTAGGCGGGTAGCCAAACTTCTAATGATGTAACCAATTACAGACTCTCCTTGATTATTAGTGTTACTCCCTGCAATTAATTAGTGTGAATGATACAGGTACAAATATCCAGTTGAGTGGCATTAAGAAGGAAAGTAAAGGAAAACTGGTTACTCTACTCCCAAATCTTGTCTTACACCTCAGCAAAAGCAGACCTCTAATAAGCCTTATGTGTTAGTTTTCTCTGCTGTGTAACAAATTTCCACCAATAGTGGTTTAAAACACCTGTTTATTATCTCATAATTTCCCCAGGTCAAGAGTCCAGGCACTACTGCTGCTGAGGCCTCTCTGCTCAGGGTCTCCCCAGGCTGCCCTTGCATCCAGAGCTCGGATCCTCTCCCAGTTCACTGGTTGTTAGTTGAATTCAAATACTCAAAGCTATGGAATGTGGACCCCAGCTTCTAAAGGCCATCTGCTGTCCCTGCCATGTGGTCCTCTGACAACAGGGCAGTTGGCTTTTTCTGGGCTGTATTAGTCAGCTCAGGTGGCCACAACAATACACTATAGAGCTAGTGGCTTAAACAACAGAAAAACTATTGTCTTCACAGTTCTGGAGACTGGACAGCCAGGACCATGGTACCAGAGTGGTCAGTTTCTGATGTAGTATTTCCCTTTGGGTTACTGATGGACTGTGCCTTGCTGTGTGCAGCCTCTTCTTTGTGCAAGCATGCAGGAAGGGAGAGGGAAATGCCTCTTCTTATAAGGGCACTAATTTCATCATAAAGAAAGTCCTCACCCACATGATCTCATCTATCCCTTGTCTCCCAAAGACCTTATCTCTAAATACCATCACATGAGGCACAGGAGCACAGTACAATCACAAGAAAGAACAAGTTCTACTCTCAAACTAGAGGATCACAGATTCTGATCATGGAGCAGCTAAGGGCCATCACCTGACAGATGCAGAAAAAAATGTGAGGGGCACAGGACCACGCCAACCAGCAAATTAGTAGTAGAGTCTGGAATTAGGGCTGATTAGCCCCTAACCCAGAGTTTCCTCTAATATGATGTGTTTTCTCTTCATCTAAGGTGCATTCATGTTCTTCCAGGTCAACCTCTATGTATCTCAGCCTGACCCCTGCTACATGATTTTAATCCTATCTTTACAAATTTCACCTGAAACTCTAATAATAAGCAGTATGAAGAACTCTATCATCTTGGTGATAGACCCTCAGAGGTTCCCTAACTCATCCTCTCCTCCAGGCCAGATATCCCTTCAGCAATATCCTTTACATACAGTCAATGGGCCTCTACTTTGTTACTTCCAAAGCTCACTACCAGAGTTTTGGGCAACTCTAATCTGAGCAGCCTAAGTTGCTGAGATGTCTCACACAGCGTTTTCTGGAAGTATCTGGCCCAAATGTAAGTTCTTCCAGAGGCCATTGTATCTCTGACATGAAGATTACCTTGCTCAAGTCTCATCCCCTTCTGGTAGTGGAGTTTCTCACTACCAGGGTCATTACTACATAGGGTGATAATTCTTTGAATAGGATGGTCCTATGCATTGCTAGGTATTTAGCATCACTGGCCTGGTGAGAACCAAACGGTATCTCACAATTACTCACGTAGAGGCAATCTATTCAGAAGACAACAAAAGACCCCACACACACATTTCCAAAATCCTTTGGAATAAGGATGAATATTGTCCCTGATTGAGAACCACTGTGAGTCTAGGCCAAACCCCCCCCACCCCAGTATTCTCACCCATTTTACACAGTGCCTTCACAGAAATGTTTTATCGGTCAATGGAATTCTCAAAGCAGCCAATGATAGCACCCTTGTGCTACCAAATGACAAGAATTTAAAACTGAATAAAAGGAAACCTTCCAGCATATTTAGGAAGCTGCTATTTTGTACCCCTCCCCTGAGTTCCCCATCTGAGCGCCACCCTTCCCTTCCCTTGTGGCTCTCTGGAAGCATGTGTTGCCAATTAAATCATTTCACCGAATTAGAATCCAAATTACATTGTTTTCCATCCAAATAGCCAGCTCTCAATTATTCTGCCAACCAAAGAGCCTTGTAGTTCTCTAGAAATCTTTGGCCACTGTTTTCTTAGCTATTAACAAACTACGTTTGGATCCTTTGATTTTGATTAAAATTGCTTAAGTCGGAATGCTTGTAAAGACAGAAAAAAAGTTGAAACCCAAATGGCCCTTGAAATTGCTTTGAAATCAGAGCACAACACTGGCAAGAAATTACAATTTCATCGACTGCTAAGACCACCACACAGGACCTCCAGGCTTGCCAACTCATTTCCCAGCATTTTCTTTTCTTTCTTTCTTTTTTTTTTTCAGAACTGGGGATGGAACCCAGAGGCATTCTACCTCCAAGCTATACCACAGACCTATTTTTTATTCTTTATTTTGAAACAGGGTCTCACCAAGTTGTGGATGGCCTCACAAGTTTGCTGAAGCTGGCCGCGAACCTGCCATCCTTCTGTCTCGGCCTCCCAAGTACTGGGGTTACATGCATGAGCCACCACACCCAGGCCCAGCATTTTCTTGATGCCACAATTGGTAGCTGGTGTATTTTGAGAAGCACTGAGTAATGGTGCTTCTCATGATGGCACACAATGAACATCTTGCTCTGAATCCTGGGTCACTACCCAACCAGTTGTGTGGCCACAAGCGAGTTTGTTCAATAATCTGTTCCTCCATTTTCTCTTCTGTAAAATGAAGAGACCAACAGGTATTTCTAAGATTGTTTGAGAACCGAGTGAACTAAGCACTATGGCAGGTGCTACCAGAATACTACCAAGCTCCCTGGAGGGTTGTTATGATTTCTTTCCCCATACCCACTGGCTTTGGGTACTTGGGTTGTAGTATTATTGCTTTCATTTGTAACAAGAGCCTATCACTCTTAAAACTCTCTGAAGGATGCTGAAGCTGCTTTGTATTAAGACATAAAAAGCCAGAGATACCCAAGAGTTTATGTACCCCAACATCACCATCACCCCACTAGGGCAACCCTTAGCCAAAAACTGACAGAAACAGAAAATTGAAAGCCCAGTTTCTTTGCCATGAGAGACAGTAAACACTGTAACTCAGTCCTCCAGGGTACCCCAGGCGGCAGGTTGAGGCTGAGGCTGGGTTTCCCTTGAAATTACACCTTCACTTGTTTTGTTTTGTTTTTTTCTCCCCCTACTCTGCTCCTTCCAATTCCCTGAGTGAAATCCTACATAAATCTCCAACTTAACAAATCCTCTTCTCAGGGCCAGGAATTTCAGCCTAAGCCTGGCACTACCTGTAATCCACACCTACTATAAAGGTTAATCTTCACTGTGCTTGTCCTTAGTAAACTCTATGACTTCAACAACACTGTAAAATGAACGTGCATTGTATAGGTCACAGCCACCTCTGAATACATTCAAAAAATAGTTATGAGCCGGGCGTGGTGACGCACATTTGTAATCCCAGCACTCGGGAGGCCGAAACCGGAGTATCGCGGAGGATCGCAGTTTGTGGACAGCATCAACTACTTAATGAGGCCCTCTGCAACTCAGTGAGACTCTGTTTCAAAATAAAGAATAGAGGACTTCCGGGAAGATGGCGACCGAGAAAAGCGGGGCTTAAGAGCCCCGCTAACAACCAATCTCCATTACCACAAAATCAGCGCATTTCATAGCCAGAAAACACCATCACCAGAGAAACAAAAAAATCACCAGGCTCCAGAGAGAAAGCGGACTGAGAACAGAGCTCAGAGCCACAGAGGAGATACACCGGCCTCACGCCCGAGGACGCGGCAGCAGTGCCATACTGCCGGCAGCAGCAGCGAATTCACCGGACAGCTACAGCAAGCCGAGGTGAGCCGCTGCAGAACAGCCAGGCGGGATTTTTCAGCGCAGGGAACATCTAAAGCTCCCAGTGGCTGAGCTCAGCACACGCTGCAAGGACTCAGAGTGGAATTCAAAACCAAGAAGAAATAAGCCAGCCTCATGGCCGAGGGTGTAGCAGCGGTGCCATATTGCCACCGGCGGCAGCAGCAGCGAATTCAACGAGTCCAGTACAGCTACATCTGCGAACTCAAGAACAGTGAGTCAAATTGCAGGCCACAGAGGAGAAATCCCAGTACTGTACTTCCTGGGACTTGACCCAGTGGGGGAGTGGTGGTGGCAGAGATATCACACCATAGGAGAACGTGCAACCTGGCACCCCCCATAGTTTAAAGCAGCCTCTATTGACTCCCTGGGTCGGAGACTCTGTGATACAACCCAGTAAAGGAGTAGTGGGGTCTGAGATACTACAGACTCGAGATCCAGAGCACCTTAAGTGAAGTCATAGTGACCCAAGGGAAGAACCCAGAGAAGGCACAAACTTCTGAAATCATGGGAAAGAGGAATAACAATGGAGCAATGAATGCCCACAACCCCACAACATCAGAACCCGATAAAACAGAAAATCAGAGATTTCTAGAAGATCAAATCAGGAAAATAACTGTAGAAATAATAGAGGTGCTTCGAGAAGAACTCAGAGAGAGCCAAAAAGAGATAAAGGACGCAATTAATGAAGTAAAGGCCTCAATTCAAAGCACAAACAACCGATTAGAACACATGGAGAACAGAATCTCGCTCTTAGAAGATGATCATTCCAAAAATGAACGCATAGTTTCTAATCTAGAAAAAAATATCCAACAGCAGGAATCTGACATTGAAGAAATATGGGCCCATTTTAAGAGAGCTAACCTAAGAATAATTGGAATAGAGGAAAGAAAAGAAAGTGAAACCAAAGGGATCAACAATCTCTTCAAGGAAGTAATAGCAGAAAATTTTCCAAACATAGAGCAAGAGGTCGATACACAGGTCCAGGAAACTTATAGAACTCCCTTTAGACAGGATCGGAGAAGAGGATCCCCACGCCACATAATTGTCAAAATGACCAATGTGGAAGCCAAGCAGAGAATCTTAAAGGCAACAAAAACAAAGGGCCAAGTGACATTCAGAGGCAAACCAATTAGAATCACTCCAGACTTCCCAAACCAAGTCATGAGAGCCAGAAGGGCTTGGAGTAACATATTCCAAACTCTGAAAGAAAACAACTTCCAGCCAAAAATTTCCTACCCAGAAAAACTTTCTATCAAATTAGATGGAGAAATAAGAAGCTTCCATGACAAACAGAAACTGAAGGAATTTATGTCTTCAAAACCAGCGCTAGAGAAAATACTCAAAGAGATTAACTACAAAGAAGAAATAGGTAACACACACCAGAACCAGAGAAACAAGATTTTCCATCCAACAGACAACTAAGATTGGTTATCTGTGGAGATTCATTATTTATGTTAGTCTTTTACCTATCTCTAAATGGTATTGTTTGCCTTTATTGTTGTTAATTTTTAGGATTTCTAGTTGGAATATTAATATACCTTCAGATATAGCATTTGGAAATATTTTATCCCATTCTATCAGTAACTTTTAACTCTGTTTACATTGTCTTTGGATATACAATATTTTTTTATTTTTTAGGGAGTTTGTATACTCTTCTGTTGCCTGTGCCATTGAAATCATATCCAAGAAATCACTGCCAATTTCAATGTTGTGAGGTTTTATGACCCAGATTTTCTTCTAAAAGTTTATAGTCTTAAGATTTATATTTAGGTCTTTTATCTATTTTGAGTTAATACTTATATATGGGATTAGGTAAGGGTCCAATTTTATTCTTTTCCCTGTAATTATTATTTTTCAACAATATTTAGTTAAAAAATTATTATTTCCTCCACCAAATGTTCGTGGAAACCTTGTCAAAAATAACTTGATAATATAGGGAAGAATTTAGCTCTAGGCTTTTATTTAACTCCAATGGTTTATATATCTGCCTTTAGAACAGTACTACACTGTTACAATTATTGTAGCTTTATATGGTTTGAAATCAGAAAATATATATCTTCTAGCTTTGTTCTTTTTCAAGATCGTTTTGGGTATCTAGAATCCATATTCCATATTAGGATAGATTTTTTTTCTGAAAAATAAATATATAAATATATGATAGTTTCATCTAAAAAATATTCTCTGGTAAGAAAGAAAGCAAAAAGAAATATTGAAATGTTATCTTTAAGTCATCAAAAGCTTGGTATCAGACAAATGAAACTGTTATGTGAGATTATCATTTTTAATTTTGGATAAATTGCTATAATACTAGATGTCAACCACTAAGCCAAGCATGGGAAGGAGGGATGGGGAGGGAATGGGGTGGGGATCGGGTGGGGGCTAACTGGGCGATGTGTGCATGTATGTCTACAAAAGTTTGTATCCCACTATGATGTATGAATACAGTGCACCAATAAAAAAATAAATAAATTTTAAAAAAAAAGAAAAAAAATAAAGAATAAAAAAATTGGACAATGGGTTTAGCTCAGAGGTTAAATGCCTCTGATTCCATCCCCAGACTCGCAAAATAATAATAATAATAATAATAATAATAATATTAATATATGTATGTAAAAACGGTATGTATTCACCCCAGAGCATACAACATAATATGGACACACCACAATACTTCTAGTGTTCTGTATGACCCACATTTGGAAAATACAGCTTTAAAACAAGGTCTTTATTTCAATGAAAATAAAACTGAAGGCAAGGGTGTCTATGTATATAGTCCTGGGTCCAGGACTAGAGAGTGGCAAGCAGATCCTAGAACCCAGATCTCCTGCCCAGTTCAAGGTCATGTTCATTGAACACTTTATGCATCACAGTCCAGTTCTCAGAATAAGCGAACTGTGCCGGGCATGGTGGCGCATGCTTGTAATCCCCGCGCTTGGGAGGCTGAGACAGGAGGATCACACAGGTTCAAAGCCAGCCTCAGCTACTTAGTGAGGCTCTCAGCAACTTAGTGAGATCCTGTTTCCAAATAAAATAGAAAATAGGTCTGGGAGTATAGCCCAGAGGTAGAAAGCCTCTGGGTTCCACCCCAGTACCACCAAAAAAAAAAGAATAAGTGAACTGTAGGACCTTTTTATATAGGAGCCAGCAGCCCTCCAGCATTAGTTACTAAGGGTCTGCAGCATAGGACTTGTGCTGGACATTTGGATGAAAATAAAAGTATATAGAATCTCCTGCCTTCTAAAAGTGTGTCACCAGGTAAGGTCAAAGTGCCAGATGCACAAGAAACATACAAATATGTCCAGAAGACATCAGAAATGGAGACTAGATAGAGGTGTGGAATAAAGCTAGAGATGGAAGCACCCCTAGAAGATGTCTGTCACCTGGTGATTTTCAGTGTCTATTTTTTTTTTTAGTAGAGTTTTTGGTTCAAAAGAACTCTTCTGAAAACCCTCAGATTATAGACCAAGAAGGAAGGCTGGCCAGCTGGCCATTGATCCATGTGAGAAAGGTTTTGCAGATTTTCTGGCATTGTCTACAAGAAGCGGTTAAGAAGGGGCCTGAAACAAGCAGAACCAAGCTGTCAGTGCTCTCTTCCGAAACTCAATCATAGCATCACTGTCAGAAACATAGCCCAAAAGAAACAAGAAGATGACTTAGGGGTGTGGTCTCAGGTCATGTGGCACTCTGAGAACACCCAGGTTTCTCTCCACTCCAGTCTTTTGACACACTACTCCCATCCCTTCAGAGCCTGCTTTTAGAAGAAATCCCAGGAGCCATGTTTATACCTACCCCGAAGGGAAATGACTTCCCAGAGAATATTCACATATATTTTGCTCAACAGCTTTTGGGAAACACAAATTTAAAGAAGTTTATTTTCTAGGGGACTCCTCAGAGCCTTTAAAATCTCATGAATGCTGGAAAGTTCCCACTACATAAAGCATCCTAGAACATTTCCTCAAATGACTTAGGCATGGAACCCTTTACCCCAGTGGAATTTGATTTAGTATATCCTAAATGAAAATTTTTTCTACCTTAATGGTTCTCAAAATGTAGTCCACAAATTTACTTTCAAAGATCCACAGTCAAAACTATTTTCTTTTGTCTTTTTATTTATTTATTTATTTATTTATTTATTTATTTATTTATTTATTTGGGGGGGGGTCTGAGGGTAGAACTCAGGGGCACTCGACCTCCGAGCTACACCCCCTGCCCCTATTTTTTATTCTTTATTTTGAAACTGGGTCTCAAGCCGGGCGTGTTGGCGCATGCTTGTAATCCCTACACTTGGGAGGCGGAGACAGGAGGATCGCTCAGGTTCAGAGTCAGCCGTGCTGGCTTAAGAGACCCTGTTTCCAAACAAATAGTATAAAAGTAGGTCTGGGAGTGTAACCCAGAGGTAGAAAGAAGGGTTTCCAGGAACCCCAGTACTACCAAAAAAGAAAGAAAGAAAGAAAGAAAGAAAGAAAGAAAGAAAGAAAGAAAGAAAGAAAGAAAGAAAGAAAGAAAGAAAGAAACCGGGTCTCCCTGAGTTGCAGAGGGCCTCACTAAGTAGCTGAGGCTGTCTGCAAACCGCGATCCTCCAGTCTCAGCCTCCTGAATGCTGGGGTTACAAGCGTGCGCACCATGCCCAGCTAAACTATTTTCTTAATAATAGTGAGACTGTCTCATTACTGTGTTGACATTCGCAGTGATGATACAAAATCAAGGTATTTAACACTGCTGGAGCCCTAGCACGTATAAAGGCAGAGGCATCAGACTGTTCCAGTGGTCATTCTATTCTGCACTACCACACCTAGGCAAGGGAAAGAAAACTCAGTTTTACTTTTAAATGACCTTGATAAAAACTAATATCCTTAAGTTGTAACCTTTGAGTGTACATATTTTTAATGTGCTAGATGACGGCAGGAGAAATACATATGAGTACTTCTGCCGCATATTGAGGAATGGCATTTGTCTCTGGTGTGATTGAGTTGTGAGCTAAACTCGCCTCTTTTTTAAGAGGACAAATTGTAGGTATTCGGAGTTGAGTATTTTTGTCAGATATTTTCTCAAAAGTGAATAAAAGGAGCCCATTGCCACAAAGAAAACAACTGACAGTATTTGATGCCAATTATAAAATGTGAGCATTCGAGTAAAAATTCGAATTTTTGAAAACCTGAGTGCACCACCATGAGTTTGACAGCTTAAAGATTCTTAATGAGCTCACATCTGATGTTAACAAATGTGATATTTTGATATGATACAGAATGAAATATGTCAACATTTGGAAGATCTACATAACTCAATGAACTAATATTTAATTTCAAAATAATTAGCTCATGATGTTACTAACTCTTACATAGGTTTAAGAGCCATTCAGACTCCAAGTTGGACCAGTGAAGTTTAATGTTACATGAAATTTTCATTGCTATGTTTCAGACTTGATATACAACCTCCCAGAAATTGCCACTTATCAAGATTTGTTGTAGTGTCAAAGAATATCTGTATATTTCTGAAAGGACTATTAAAATACTCCTCCTTGCCGGGTGTGGTGGCGCACGCTTGTAATCCCTGCGCTTGAGAGGCGGAGACAGGAGGATCGCGCTGGTTTAGGAGACCCTGTCTCCAAATAAAAATGTAAAAAAAGGTCTGGGAGTGTAGCCCGGAAGTAGAAGGGCTTCCAGGAACCCCAGTACCACCAAAAAAAAAAAAAAAAAAAAATACTCTTCCTTTGCCGGGTGTGGTGGCGCACGCTTGTAATCCCCGCGCTTGGGAGGCTGAGACAGGAGGATCACACAGGTTCGAAGCCAGCCTCAGCTACTTAGTGAGGCTCTCAGCAACTTAGTGAGACCCTGTTTCCAAATAAAATATAAAATGGGTCTGGGAGTATAGCCCGAAAGTAGAAAGCCTCTGGGTTCCACCCCCAGTACCACCAAAAAAAAAAAAAAAAAGATACCCCTCCTTTTCTAACTACGTACCTGTAGGAGGCTGTATTTTCTTCACTTGCTTTGACTAAAGTAACATACAACAACAACTCAAACAAAGAAGCAGACTTGGGGATCCAGCTGCTTCTATGAAGCCAGGCCCCAAAGACATTTACAAAAGCACAGAATAATTTTATTCTGGAAAGTACAGGCATTTTCTTCAATTAAAAAGAAATCAAACTTTTCTTTTAATGACTTTATAATTGATATATTAGTGAATCAATAAGTAAATATTTTCTAAATGTTTTCCATTTGAATTTTTATATCAGTAATCGGCAAACTTTTCAGCAAAAGACAGATAGTAAATATTTTAGACTTCACAGGCCATACAATTCATTAATTGCAACTAATGAACTCTGCTATTATACCATGAGAGCAGCCAAAGAAAATATGTAAATGAATGGGGCTTTTTTTTATTTACAAAAAATGATGGTGGGCCAAATTTGGCCCGTGGGCCATGGTTTGCTAATCGCTGACCTATATGATAAATACTCTTCTACCAGAATTATAAATAAGCACTTTTTCATCTACAAAAAAAATGTTTCTTGGACATAGAGAAAGGCCAGGTGAGGGAAATTGGGCTGGCAACCCTTCACCCAGAGATGTTGGCTTATCCTGCTCCCGTGAAGCAGATCTTGAACACCCAGGGCTCTACCTTAACCTTCCCAGTCACCCCCAGAATCCACTTCATCTAGAGAAAGGCTAAGATTTGGCCACTCGGGTGGCCACAGCTACCAAGAGTCCAGCCAAATGAACAAATAGATGAAATTAACAAAATCTCTCTTTTTCTCTAAGATAAAGTCAAGAGATGCCAAAGAAAATCTGTAGGGCGACCTCCAACTAGCCCCAGGAAATACAGGGTAGGGGGTTTCTGTGCATGAGCCAATGGCCAGAGAAGCCTCCATGGGGGTGTGGGCAGCAGACTAGATCCTCGCACAAACAACATCTCAAGCCTAGATAGCACCCAGATTACACACTTCTCACTGCATGTCAGTTACAGAAGGCTCATTAAATTTGGCAAAGGCTGGCGCCTCAGTCTTGGGCTTTTATTGTATATTTAATTCCGGAACTGAGTCACACCTGCAAATCCTATGACAAATGATGTTTTATTAACCTTGGTGAGTGCCAGCTCATTTCCTGGGTTCCAAGCCAGCCTGACATAATAGAGTCCTTTCAACAGCCCACTAGAAAAAGTTAGTATAATGTCCAAAATATTTCAAGGAATGAGCACTTCTTAATTTGCGAATAAGTTCTGTGTCAATCAACTCTAATAGGATAAAAGCCTATCATTAGAGACCCCAAGGCAAACTCAGAGCTAACGGCTGCCGTCGCCCGGCTGCCTGCTCAACTTTTTATTTTTCTTGCCGGCCTTTTTCCTTCTAGCAATGCTTTGTGTGACAAGAAGTTTTCCTGGCGCCTTTCACACAGTGGGCTCTCCTGTCCGCCGGTCTTCTGGGTATTTTTATTTCAATCCCTTGATGATTTTATTGGATCAACACATCAAGCTGTGAGGTTTTGCAAACATGAGATGTCAACGCAAACACAGATGTATCCAGAATAGCAGCATTCCATCGCTGCCAATAGCCGGCATCACCCACGCCCCACACACATGCGCAGATGCACACATCTTTTTCTCCATCATAAGCTTTCTCTTCCTTGAGAAATCTGCCTTAACCTCACTGGGGATAATACACAAGGGTTCCAGTATCAGCCTTGGTCAGTAGGAGGACTCCCCAGAGAGACACGGAAACAGAGTACACACATCCAAAGAAATGGCAACCGAGCTTTTAAGGGACAGACCAGGTGGGCCAGGTGGCCTTATTCTGTTTAGAGTTGATACAAGCAGCAACAACATGAGAGAGAACAATTATGAAAAGTGACCATGAGCTGCCTACGAAATCAGAGCATCCATGATGTGGTACCCAAGCAAGTCCTGCAAGAGGATGGGTTCACGGGCTGAAGGAGGAAGGAGGGGACCCGGGCCCATGCAAAAGGCCTCGCAGCACTTCTGAACTCAGCAGGATTGTACGGCATCTCCTAAATTGGACTGGAGGTGGCATCCTGAAAACTTAATTCCAGAACCATTGAGGCCTCTTAACAGCCAGGCAGTAAGAGGACCATATCACTAGGGTCTAGCCAAAAGGAGGAATTTAGACCTTGAGCCAACCAGGAAATCCAGGAGCTTCGGGCTGACAAGGAGCAGAGCCCCCAGGCCGCAGCCGCACCTGCTCTGATGCTCACTAGTTTGGTGAACCAGATACATTCTATTTTGTTTACTTTTATTAAGCCTGTTCTTTATTTATACAGTGGGATAATAATAGTGCTGTGTTAATCTGTTCAGGCCATCATAACAAAAACCCCACTGACTGGGGGCTTAACCAGCAAAGTCCCTCCTCGCTATTCTAGAGGCTCAAGTCTGAGCTCGGGGCCGCAGCAGGAGCAGGCTCCAGCGAGAGCCCTCTTCCTGGCTTTCAGACTCTCACCTCTCACTGTGTCTTCATGTGGCAGAGTGCGGACTCTCAGCTCAGCCTCTTACAAAGCATCCTGTTCTGGGATTAGAGAGTTTCTCCCCTGTCAAATTCAGTCCAGTTACTCTCAAAAGCACCACCTCCAGCTGGGCGTGGTGGCGCGTGCCTGTAATCCCAGCACTTGGAAGGCTGAGACGAGATGACCACAGTTTCGAAGCCAGCCTCAGCAACTTGGCAAAGCTCTCAATAACTGAATGAGACCCTGTTTCAGATAAAATAGAGCTTAGGGGTACAGACTGGAGGTAAAAAAAAAAAAAGCCCCCCTCAAACAGCATCACATGGAGAATGAGGGCTTCAAGGTGTGAATGGGGGGGCCAGGGACACATTCACTCCGCACCAACTACCTGCCACAGAGCTGTGATGATTGGGTGGCGTTTGCAAATAAAGGGCTTCCTTGGCACAGTGTGCAGCAGATTGCTGGAACTCACGGAAGGCGCCATTTTCCTTATTCTCCTTTGTTTTAGGGAGTGAGCAGAGAAAACATTTCCACAGGCAGCACCAGTCGGAGCCGTGTTTGGGCAGGTGGCTGGGACGGCATTTCCAGCAAGGGGGCCTGTTGTCTTTGCCATGGACGCAGCTTCCCGGGGCTACACGGAGGTCTGAGTTCTAGGGACAGGCACTCTTCCTTAAGAGCACGATGTCAGGTTTAGGCAACCAGGTAAAAACAGGACGCTTCTTGGCTACAAGAACTGCGACAGGGGTCTGAGGCTGGAGGCTGAAACTTTTTCCTTTTCTCTTTCCCCGCATAGCACTTCCAGTAATTCTCTAATTCAAATGAAAACACAATCACCAATCACGTGGAGGGCTACTTAAAACACAGATCTCTAGGCCCTGACTCTAGAGTTTCTGACTCCATGGTTCTGGGCAAGGGCCTGATCATTAGCCTGCCCAACAAGTCTGCAGGTGACGATGATGATGCTCTTGGGCACCATGCTTTGAGAATCAGCAGCATAATCTGTGAAACCGAGGGTACAGTCACTTAGTTCCTGTGACAGTTCAACTACCTCATACAAAAGGGAAATTCCAGATAACACCTAAGCCTTCCCAAGATTTCAACCTGAGGATAAAATCGGTAGTTGCAATTTCCAGGATGGCAAAAGGTGGGATCGTTTTGGGAAAATGAATATAAAATCTCTTCCTCTCTCTCTCTCTCTCTCTCTCTCTCTCTCTCTCTCTCTCTCTCTCTCCCTCTCTCCCTCTCCCTCTCCCTCTCTTTCTCTCATGCCTCTCTCTATATATATACATGGGGGCCACTGGGAAATGAAGCCAGGGGCATTATACTTCTGAGATACATTTCTAACCCTAACCCTATTTTTTATTTTATTTTATTTTGAAATAGGGTCTTGATTAGTTACAATATCTTGGTCTCAAACCCGAGATCCTCCTGCCTCAGCCTCCCAAATGCCAGGATTACAGTCATGTCCCACCATGCCCTACTTTCTTCTATTTTAGGGCGAGTAAAAGTACACCTCAGATGAGTCTGGAAGGCATTCAGGAGGGCAACGAAAAGAGCTTGCCAAGCCTTCAAAAACTAGACCTGAGGAAGGGGCAAGAGTTATAATCCATCAACTAGATGCATTCCCCAGGCCCTGGACAATCTTATCTCTGATAAGATTTTGTGTACACAAAGTTTATCAAACACTTGTCCAATACCCACCCTCATGTTGCCCTAGGAAATAATTCGATTCTTGTTTGTGCTGAGAACGCTTGGCTGCCTGTCTGTTTCTGAGACTGGGCTTCTCATTGTACTAAACTCCTGGAAGCTCAGCCAGTGAAAACATCAAATGCTCCTTATCCGCCCACACACTGGAGGTGAGCCCCAGGGAATTTCTACTGCTCGCAGTATCTCAGACCTCTGCCCTCCTCACCTCTCAGGTCTGCCCCGGGTTGAAAGTTTATTTACCTCTCCAGGTCAACACTGCTTCCCTGAAGGACACCAGGCCAAGCCCAGCTGTATCCCAGAAACCATACAAGCATTTTTCTTTACTTTTTCTATATAGGTTACTAGGTTGCTGTTGTCTCTGGTATGCCTCTGGCCTCTGGCCTCCCCAGAGAGGTCTGAACTCACTGCCTTGAGAGAAAAGTTCAAGTTATGGCCTCTGCTCCATTCCCAGCTTGAATTGTTCCATCCAGACCACAGGTCTTCATGAAACCCATTTTACTGAAGAACTCTATCCACTGCACTTTAGGAAATTCAGTGGCAACTCATGATCAGGGTCCCACCCTGCTGCCACCTTGTCTAAAAAAAGTTAGCTTCTCTCAAACTAAATTTCACCACCAGTGGAAACTCGCTGTCGTAGAAGAATTTTTTAAATAAATACGTTTGTTCTTATTTTATCGTGAGGAGGTAATTTCAATGCAAGGGAGCAGCACCAACATTTTTTTTAATGTTATCTTCCATCTGCTTTCCCTTTTATTATTGTAATCTAAAAGCCTTCTAGTGCCCTAAAATTGGGCAGACAGTTATAAAACAGTCAACTTAGCAGATAAATTTATTTGGCTGCATGGAGTTAACCTGTTAAGAAATAGTTCTTGGGAATATATATTCTACAGGGATTTCCCTGAGAGTCATTCTCAAAGATGTTATGGTAGTCATAGAGCGATAGCATATGCCCTAAAGGTTTGGGGGGAAGTTTTTTCTCTGCTGAATAGAATGTTTTGGTCAGCTTTTACATAGCTGTGAGCAAAATACCTGCCAAGCACAACTTAGAAGAGAAAAGGTTTATTTGCTTATGGTTTTAGAGGATTCAGTCCACAGTTAACCAGATCCAAGGCAGAAACCACTGTGGCAGTGCATGAGGCAGAGAAAAACCACTCTCAGTAAAGACAGCAAGAGCAGAGAGATGGACAGAGAATGACTGGGGACAGATATAATTCCCCAAGGCCACACCATCAATAATCTACCTCCTTCATCCATCTGCCACCTGCCCGAGTTACCATGGATGGACTTGTCCACTGAGGAGACTGGAGCCTTGATGGAATTATCTCAGCTCTGAGTATTGTTCCAGTGGAGACATGCTTCCCACGTGAGGTGCTGGGGGAGATTCCAAACCCAGACCACTGCAAGAGGTTGGCTCCCAAGTACTTATGTGAGATTCTAAACTCCTCCCAAAGCCAAGCGTTGCATCCACAGCATCACCTCTAGGCTCCCTGCCTCCAAGCCTTGCAGTCTGGGCTTTGACCCTTCTTCCAGATGAGATTCTTTCACAACCAAAGGATGACTCTGCCCCAACACACCTGATGATAAAGCCTGTGTTTCTCACTTTTACTAAGAACATTGGTAATGGGTAAACCACGCTTTAATTCTGCCAAATGCTCCCTCAAAATATCTGGTGAATCCTTTAGAAAAATCTAGTGAATATGCCAATTATCTGGTCTCCAAATTGTCCAGGCTCTGTCCCTTCACCTGCAACGTTGCTACTTAAAGCAAAGTAACTGGATGGTAATGTTATCATCACTGTTGCAGAAATGCCTTCCCCAATTTAAAACTTAATATATGCCCTCATCCTTTCCAGACAGACAACAGAAAGTGCAGTTAAAGGATTATAATGTCACTCTTACAAAATCACAGTTCAGGAAATTGCCCACAATATCTCCTGGTGTTTCCTGCACAAAGACCATGAGTGCCGTTCCTTAGAAACATGAACCCTGCTGATGAACTCGTGTAATCCTGTGGACAGAAGATAAAAACCACATATAAGCCAGAGTGAGTTCTTCTTGTCATTTCGGGTATTTCTTCCTCTTTAATTTTCAGGAAATGCCAGCCCAAATTCATGGCCATACTGTTTGGGACAAGCTGTTTATCTCCAGTTCCTAATGACACCGACTTTCCCTCCTCTGTTTTTATCTGTGGTTCTCAAACTTTAATGTGCACAAACGTCCTCTAAAATGTTATGTTTTTAAAAACAGATTCTTTGGCCCCAGATTCTGGCTCAGTGGGCCTAGGGTAAAGCCCAAGCCCTTTTGACAAGTTCACAACTCACCCAAATTATATTTTGAGGACTACAGACTTAGATGTTCTGCATTGGTTTTGTTTATATTTTATGCTTTACTTTTAATATGTTCAGTCTTTGTTGAAATGGAAAGGAAGATGTAAACCTTTCAAAAAGCATATGGAATACTTTCAAAAACTACCTGAACTAGTTTCAATTGCAACATCAAACATAAGATGAATCAATTTAAGTTATTCTAGTTGGAATGATTTGAATATTCTATCAGATTATTCTAGTAGGAAAAAATCACCATCAGTCTAGGATTACGTTTAGCATTTTCCTACTAATAGGAAGTCCTAAGCTATTCTAAACTTAATAAAGATCATTTATCCAGGTATGGTGACTCATGCTTATAATTTCAGTACTTGGGAGGCTAAGATAGAAGGATTACAGATATGAGGCCAACCTCAGCAACTTAGCAAGACCCTGTTTCGAACTGAAAAATAAAAAGGGCTAGGGTTGCAATCCAGGGATAGAATGCCTCTGGATCCAATTCCCAGTACCAAATAATAAATAAAATAATAAGAATTTAAGTGAATAATGTACAAGTTGCACTTTTGAGTAAGCAAATCCTTGTGTGTATCTGTATGTGTGTAGTACTGAAGATTAAATCCAGGGGGCATTCTGCCTCTGAACTACACTCTCAGTCTTAATTTTTTTTCTCTTTTTTTGAAACAAGGGCCTCACTAAGTTGCAGAGAGACCTTAGACCTGTAATCCTCCTGTCTTAGCCTCCCAAGTATTAAGATTACAAGCATATACCACCATGCCCAGCATAAATAAATAGATTTAAAGAAAACTTTCAGATTCCAAAAGTATCTCTAAAGATAATAATTATTTCTTGATGCATACATATAATTGTCTATCTACTTACTCAGGTCCAGTTTAAAAGATGACTCATGAGCACTTGAGAGACAAAAAAGATATTTTTGTAATGCTATTAGTGGTTGGTAATACCAACATCTGAAATAAGACTTCCACACACATTTGTCTTTTTAGATACTTTCATTCAATATGTTAGATATCATTGTAACTAGAAATAGACATCCTTTTGAAATATTAACTACTCAATATTAATATAAATAAATAAGAAATCCTTAACAAAATGTGATTAGATTATTTTTGCAGAAGCAACCTGAGAACATAAAAATATTGGCTATGCAGTTGTCAAGTCAAACACACACCAACACAAATCAGCCTCCCAAGAGTTCTGGGAACAATGCTCTTTCCCTACTTATACTTATTTCCAACACCTGATGTATAGGTCACCTCATCCAAGAATCTATAGATGAACGTTATCTGGTAGAATTCACTAAGCCAAAACTTAAAGACAGCAAAACAACTTTTTGAGCATGGCTAGCTCACATCCTGGATGAACATATAAACATGTTCTGTGGCTGAGCTAGGGGGAAATATACAGAGAAAACAAAGGGTTCTGGTGTCCTGTGCCTCCTCCTGCCACTTGACAACCAAGCCCTGGCCTTCTCCCATCTGGACCTTTTGTCTTCTGTGTTTCTCAAGATTGTGACACTGCTGTCCAATATCATCATGCGATGACATTTCAGTTCCCCCATTTCAGGGGCCTCATACATGAGTGTTCATCTCAGTAATTATCTAAACTCTTCACTCAAGATGGTGCAGCAAGTTAATGCTCCACAAAGAACACAATCACACATAAAGACAGAAAACAAGCCTATAAAGTAGAGCTCAAAATCAAGATAAAGCCTGTAATCCCTGTATTTGGGAGGCTGAGACAGAGGGATTACAGGTTTGAGTCCAGCCTCAGCAACTTAGCTAGACTGTTAACAACTTAAAAAGACTCTCGACAACTTAGCATCACCCAATTTCAGAATTTAATTTTTTTTTAAATTTCAAGATAAAGATATCTGTGGACCAGAAAAGACATTATGCAATGCAGTGTACTAGACTTAAGCTATAGACCCATCATGGTTGCATCCAAAGTATAAAAATATACAGCAACTTGGAGTCTCCTACTTTCCAAAGATGGAACAACAGAGACATCAGAAGAAAGAATAACCTCCAAAAAAAATAAATAAATAAACTTGACACAGTAAAAGTGAAAAATCTAGAGACAATAATGATATCTTTTTAAAATATTATTTACCTTTTAAGAATGCTCAAGAACAATTATTCTGAGTTTTGGCAAACAAAGAAAACGAGTCAAGAATTTGCCGTTTCTCTCTATGAACCACACCTCAGGATAAAAAGAATTGAGGAGAATAATTTTTTGCTTAGGAGAAGAATTCTATATAATTAATAAATATGAAAGATAAAATTATAATATCACCATTTATTTTGCAATCCCTAATAAAATAATGGATCAGGGAAGTTACCACCAATGACTGCCATATGAAAATTTTTAACATTAAAAAAATAGAATAGGATATTTTGTGCCTTTTCTTGGATGCCACACTGAAAGCTAGGGCTTCAACATGCAAAATTTAGGGGTGCGCAAACATTCGGCCCATAACAGATGTCTTGTACCAGCTGTTGTGCATTTATTTCTAGGTAGTTATGATATTTCTAAATAATTTGTGAATTTTTTTTGTGTGTGGTACTGGGATGGAACCCAGGGGCTTTTCTACCTCTAGGCTATACTCCCAAACTATTTTATATTTTATTTGGAAACAGGGTCTCACTAAGTTGCTGAGAGCCTCACTAAATAGCCGAGGCTGGCTTCGAACCTATGTGATCCTCCTGTCTTGGCCTCGCAAGCGTGTGCCACCATGCCCAGCTAGTAATTTGTGAATTAAGATAATTTATCTGTAGATTATCTTCAGATTTCTGCATACACAATCATATCATCCTAAAATAAAGGCAATTTTATTTCTTATTTTTCAGTAATTATACCTTTTATTTTCTCGAGTAGAAACTCTAACCCCAACAAAATTTTGAATGAAAGTGGTGGTAACAGATATCCAGGTCTTAGCCCCAAATTCAAAGTAAATCTATAATATTTGCTGCAAGATTTTTGTAGTTACTCTTTATCAGACGGAAGAGGTTCCCCTCATTCCTAGTTACCCGCAGATTTTATCACAAATACCTTCATCAAATGCTTTTATCATTTATCAGGATCTTCTCTGTCAATGCCCCCTGTTTAATCCTGGTGTTAGATACCTGAA
Source organism: Muscardinus avellanarius (assembly GCF_963383645.1). Classification (NCBI taxonomy): domain Eukaryota; kingdom Metazoa; phylum Chordata; class Mammalia; order Rodentia; family Gliridae; genus Muscardinus; species Muscardinus avellanarius. The sequence goes on from NC_137801.1 coordinate 63,046,729, forward strand.
TAAGAAAAAAAGAGAGATGAGAGAGAGAGAGAGAGAGAGAGAGAGAGAGAGAGAAGAGAAGAGAAGAGAAGAGAAGAGAAGGAGGAGGAGGAGGAAGAGGAGGAGGAAGAGGAGGAGGAGAAGAAAAAGAATAGAAAAGAGAAGAAAGAGAGAAAGAGAGAGGGGCTACGTTATTCCATGTAAAATTAGAGTGGCTATATCTTCCTGGATCATCAAATAGTTATCCTTTTTTATTTCCAACTTTTTGTACCCTTATGTTTTAGATATGTTTCTTTAAAAATATCATAGATTTGCATATAATTCTTTTACAATTGACAATTTTCGTCCATTTATATTTGATGTAATGACTCATTCTTTCAGATTAAGTCAACTATCTTAGTGCTTTCCACTTGTCCTTCCTATTCTATGGTTTTGATTTTGTTTTACTCTTTGATTCTTTCCACCTTTCAGATTTTATTGGAAAGAAAAAAACATTTTTATTACTTTGGCTCTCATCCTATTGGCTAAAAAGTTATATACCTGTTTAGTGATGATTTTAGAAAGCAACATGCATCCTTTATCAAAATCATAGTAATTTCTGCTTTAACCCTCTAATGGACAAAAGACCTTAAAGCACTTTTTCTCCATCTGTCTATCCTTAACAAAGTTATATGTATATATCTGTGTATTTTACATATTTTACGTATTTTTAGTTGTTTGTCTAAAACTGCACCAAGGCTAGATAGAATGGTGCCAGCTATAGCCCCAGCTATTCAGGCAAGACACCTGAGCCTAGTAGTTCAAGATAAGCCTGGGCAACACAATGAGGTTCCATCTCAAAACACAAACAACAAAAGCAAAAGCAAAACAAAACCACACTGAATCCATAAGACATTAGCACTGTTTTATTCAATCAATATTCATTTAAATGTACCTCTTTTTTCTTCCATCTTCATTCTTCTCTTCACCTCCAACATCCCCTATGAGCATCCTTTAGTCAGACAGGAGGGAATCTTCCAGCTGCAATCACTTTCCTTCTGTCTAAAGAGCACCCTTTAGGATCTCCTCTCCACTTGCAGGTGTCTGCTCCTGACAAATTCTCTAAATTGAGTACTTGCCTGAAAGCTCTTTATCTTCATTTCTGTATTTAAGGTCAGCAATTGACTTTTTGGGGCACTTTAAAATCTGATTCCACTGTCTTCTAGTTTTCATCCTCTCTGTCCATTTTCTGTACAACTGTTGCATCTTCAAGGGCACTCTTCATTTTTTAACTTTTATTTTTAAACTTTGGTTTTCAGTAATGCTAGTATGATGTGCTTAAATATCATTTTCTATCTTTTTTAGAGTCATATACATTCTTTGTGTCTTGCTAAATTTCATCAGTCTTGGAAAATTCATATCTCTAATTTATTCAAATTTTGCTCCCACCCCATTCTCTTTTTTTTTTCTCTCCGTGGGGAAGTTCAGCTATGATTAAGTGAGAGTTTTTACTTCATCCTCAGGGGTTTGGCCCTCACTCTGATTTCTCATCCTTTTATTTCTCCCAGTTTCACTCTGGATATTTTCTTAGCCCATCAGACTATTCATTAATTATCTCATCAGCTGTGTCAATCTGTGACAATCTGTGTCAAACTACCAAGATTTCTTAGTTGTTAAATTTTCTGTTCCAGATTTTGCTTGGCGTTTTTGTAAATGTTTCGTCATCTGCCAAAATTTTCAACCTTGTTCTCTACCACCTTCACCAAGGTGTGTTTCTTTTACATTCTGCATATCTTCATGCCAATATCTGAAGCCCTTGCAAGTCTATTTCCTTTGTGTTAATCCTTATCTGCTTTCATTCATGTCTCCTGTCTAGATCTTCTTTTATTATTATTATTATTATTATTATTATTATTATTCCCTGAATGTTGTATTTGAAAAAAATCTTGTAGAAGATATTTGAAGCTTTGGACAATAATATTATTTCTCCAGGAGGTATTTATATTTTCTTCACCTAGTACCTGGAAATACTAACATCTGGATCACCTACCAGGTGCTTCTTGGGGAGTACTAGAACTCTTTCCCAACCAACTGGGGTCTGGCTATCAATCCCTGATACCCTAGTTTCATGATGCATCACAACCATTGTGTGACCATGCCTCTCAGCTTCTGTCTTCAGGAAAAGAGATTGAAGCAGCCCATGCCCTGAAATACTTCTCAGCTTGCCCCACCTCCAGATCCTGGCCTTGGCATTCTTTTACTATCCTTTTAGCTTTCTGAGATATTTCAGAAGTTTTTGTTTGCTTGTTGGCTTGTTTTGGTCCAGCTTTTCAAGCTGTTTTCAGCACAGGGGTCAGACTTCCTCTGTCAACCATCATCAAGGGCAGAAGACATTTTTCCTTAGTTTGTTGCCCTAAGGATTGAACCCACAGCCTTGTACCACTAAATTACATCCCCAGCCTCTTTTTAAATATTATTTTGAGACAAGATCTAGCTAGCTATGTGTACAGGCTAGTCTTAAACTTACCATCCTCCTGCCTCAGCCTCTGTAGTAGCTGGGAATACAGGTGTGCACTACTGTACCCAGCTGAAGACACTTACATATAATTTCTTCCTTTCTTTTTAATCTTAAACAAGAGGACTAGGCAGACAATGGGTTTTCCGATTCTTCCTATCCCCACATAGTTCCTCAGTTATAGTTATAAAATCTAAAGGAATCAATTACTTATTTGATCAAAGTCATTTCCTTTAGAAAATATTAAACAACTGATCATATAAGAATATTAATGTGGCTTTCGTTTTCTTTGAGAGCTCAAAACTTTATAGCCACAAACTTTATTATAACCAATTTCAATAGGATTGCTGATGTGAAAAGATTTGCCTTAGAATTGATCATTGAGATTGTAGCTTTGAAAAAGATATTTCAAAGCTTGTTGCAATTTTTTAAGATTTTCAAAATCATTACACAAAATATTAGCCCAAGAACTACAAAATTAAAAATTGCCATTCCTGTCCAGTGATGATTTTTTTCAATTTACTATTTTAATCATTTTAAGAAACCCAATTTAAGTCAAAAATACATTTAATGACCAAAAACTTTGATCTTTAGAACCTCTTCAAATTAGCACTTAAGAATGAGAAATTGGTTTTTATTTTTTCAAATTCACTCACCATCTAGCAAACATTTGTTGAGCACCAACTACATGTCAAATATCCAAGAATATGGCGAGTTTCCTTTTTAAAAGATACCCAGCTCTTGCTCATTTATTTTGCTGATTTATGTGCCATGTTAAACATTACTGTCTGTAACATAATCAGTGAAAAGAATATTCCCCAGTACTCTATGTAATGTGTCTTTCTAAGACAGCCTTGAAATTTAATCCAATGTCTACATTATCTTCCTCATAAAAGGTGACAAATGCAATAGATAGTAAATGACATCAACATTCTTTTCGACTCACCCAGCCAAAATTATGACCTGTAGTTGAGATGTTTCTAAAGCAAGTCTACAGCTAGTCGGAAGGTCTCATCTCTACAGGATTGGTTTGAAAATGGATAAGGATCTTAAATGTTGCAGATAAGGTATCTGGCTTGCCAGGATGGAAACAGGGTCTCCTAAGCCACCGCGCGCAGCTGGCTTCGAACCTGCGCCATCCTCCTGTCTCTGCCTCCCAAGCGCGGGGATTACAAGTGTGCGCCACCACGCCCGGCCCATCCGTGCATTTTTCTAAGTGAGAAAACTGAAGTTAAATGAAAGTAAAAGAAAATTTTAATATCCCAGCTATCCAGGATCAACTCAAGTCCAGACACCATTTCTATCTCCTGGGTCAATCCTTTTTGCATTGCACAATATAATTGAAAGCTTTGATACTACAATCGCTACCTCCTGAGTGTATTTTTGTTTGTATGTAGATACAAATGATTTTGTATAATTATTTTAATATCTTGAGGTATGGGATTTCTTTCTTTTTTATAATTTCAGACAGAATAGGGAAACCACTAAGTTCTTAAGACCTTTCATTATCAAGTGGGCTTATGTTCAAGTTGAGAAAACTATTTTTATTGTTTTAGGGGTTTTTTTGCTATATTGTCGTGCGCAGTGACGACTCTTACACGATCTTCCTCAAGCAGTTTTATTACCCCAGGTTCTTATACAGTTCCTCTTTAATGCTCTCTCAACGCCCTCTCAGGTAAAAACAACATCAGTCTTCTATCCTCTCCCTCATCACTCCACCAACCCTCCTTCTGGCACTCTATGTCTCTGCTGCAGCACACACCGGTCACAATGGTGGCTTTGTGAACATGTCCGTCCCAGCTCGGAGCCCGGAGCAGTCCGCCAAGGAACCACTCTTCCTGTCCACCAACCCTCTTAGCTCCTTCTCCTTTTCCCCGCTAGGGCATGCGCGCTTTTTAACCTTCTCCTGGGCGGGCAGGTGGTAGCACGAGGCGTTGCGTCACTAATTATCCGTAAGGCGCCTGATAGGGCTCACTGCGCAGGCTCAGGGCACCGCCAGCCTCGTGAGCCTCGTGACTTGGCTGCAAGCCCAGGCGCCATCTTGAGTCCATGCTGGCAACAAGCCTGGGTGCCACCTCGGTCCTGCCGAGTGGGCCCCAACATATCTCCCTTTTTGTTTTATTAAAATAAGGCTCGGGATCGTGCCTGTCTTAGGTTGCCGACCCTCAAGGACCATTCTTACCCGTCATTGGGAGAACAATAGCATGATTGTTTCCCTGTCTTAGGTTGAAAGGTCCCGGGGACGATCTTACCCGTCACTGACTACCGATCCAGCATACTGAGCCGTACATGGGGAGATAAGCCAGCTTCAAGGGCTGCCATAGCTTGCACCAATATGCGCTGTTGTTGCAGTGTGCGTTGTTGAGTTCGCCTGATATATCCAACCATGAAACATCATGCTACCACCAGCAAGAATGCCCAGAACGCCATGCCACCCCAGTCTTTTAAAAAACCCAATGTTCCGTGTATTAAGTCCATTCATTGTTGTACTGCGGCGACTTCCACGCGGGTAGAATTAATTGCAGCGATGGATGCTCGTAGCTCAATCATGGTGTGTTCAAATTCACGGCTCCAAGTTCCTAGAAGCGTCTTGCTTAATTGACGAAACAAATTGCCTGCATGGGAGAAATTCTGATACTGCACATACGTTATACATATAGTCCAGATAATTGAGCTTACTGAGCCATGCCAGCAGCCACATGTGAGGATAGAGCATTCATAGTGGCTGCAATAACTGCCACGGCCACAGAGGCCACAATTACAGCAATAAGAGCAGAAATTCCAAATTCTCCAAGGATGCATAGAAGCATAGCAGAAAGTCAGAAAACAGGTATCAATAAAACAACCTAAACTATCATTAACCAAGGTAAAGGAAGAGGGAAAGTAGAAATAATTCCCCAAAGATCTTAAAGAAAACAACTCATCTCTACGGTACCGAGCAGCAGTTTACAACTCTTACGTTAGGAACTAATCTTCTGACCTATCCTTTACACATTAGGCGCCTTTTCCAACTAACCTCAGGTGTCTTCCATCTATGGTGGCGGATTAGGAGAGGGAGTCGAATCAGGACCAGCCCGATTCTCTAACTTGCTTACACTAAAAAATATCCTCCTTAATGGAGCCCCCTTTGATCGGGGAAAATATCCTCCTTAATGGAGCCCCCTTTGATCGGGGAAAATATCCTCCTTAATGGAGCCCCCTTTGATCGGGGAAAACACTAAAAAATATCCTCCTTAATGGAGCCCCCTTTGATCGGGGAAAATAACCCTCCGTAAACGGAGCCTCCTCCTCCCTTTTCAGAGTCAAAGGAGTACTTACCAGCCAGCTGCCCTGGACTGCCGAGGTTCTGATCAAAGACACGATCTTCCTCAAGCAGTTTTATTACCCCAGGTTCTTGTACAGTTACCAGCCAGCTGCCCTGGACTGCCGAGGTTCTGATCGAAGCGAAGGTCCCCGTACGGGCCACCATTTGTCGCACGCAGTGACGACTCTTACACGATCTTCCTCAAGCAGTTTTATTACCCCAGGTTCTTATACAGTTCCTCTTTAATGCTCTCTCAACGCCCTCTCAGGTAAAAACAACATCAGTCTTCTATCCTCTCCCTCATCACTCCACCAACCCTCCTTCTGGCACTCTATGTCTCTGCTGCAGCACACACCGGTCACAATGGTGGCTTTGTGAACATGTCCGTCCCAGCTCGGAGCCCGGAGCAGTCCGCCAAGGAACCGCTCTTCCTGTCCACCAACCCTCTTAGCTCCTTCTCCTTTTCCCCGCTAGGGCATGCGCGCTTTTTAACCTTCTCCTGGGCGGGCAGGTGGTAGCACGAGGCGTTGCGTCACTAATTATCCGTAAGGCGCCTGATAGGGCTCACTGCGCAGGCTCAGGGCACCGCCAGCCTCGTGAGCCTCGTGACTTGGCTGCAAGCCCAGGCGCCATCTTGAGTCCATGCTGGCAACAAGCCTGGGTGCCACCTCGGTCCTGCCGAGTGGGCCCCAACACTATATCTAGGAACTTCAGCAGCATCTAAGATGGCTCAGATGAATCTTATGTTCGTTTTTATGTGTCTAATAATGGGATGGTGCATAGGCTGGGAGGAAGAAATCTTCCTTTCCCTTTCAGTGGTGTAGCTAAGGTCCGGGGCAGGACCATGATTAGTTGACAAGATTAGCTATCCAATTCTGAATACGTCTTTGTTACTATGTCTTTTGTTCATCTTTAAATTACAGGTCCCCTTTTAGAAAAGTAAGATAATAAAAGCAAGAGCAAAGTAACGGATGTAGAGGACTGTTCTGTGGTTCCAGCCTTGGCCAAGTTATTCTCCACTGCCATCTCTAGATTGGTGGTTCACACCAATGATACATGCAGATGAGCTTCAAACGGTAAATGTTCTGTCCTCAGAAACTCCGATGTGTTTTTCTGGGATGCGGCCTCAACATGGAGGGTTATTTTTGTTGTTGTTTGTTTGTTTACTTCCTATATTCCTGGAGTGACATTCATGAGAAACCAGAGCTGAGAGTCACTGCTCTGCCTAGATGGTATATGAGTTAAGAAGAACAAAAGAAATGGGGGGGAGGGGTGTTATCAGGGATTGAACCCAGGGATATTCTACCTCTCAGAAACCCCTTTACCCCTTTTTATTTTTTACTTTGAAACAGAATCTTTCTAAATTGTTGGGGCCTAAGTTGCTGAGGTTGTCCTAGAACTTTTGACCCTCCTATCGCAGCCTTCTAAGTACTGAGATTGCAAGTGCCCAACAGGAACAATTTTAACTAGTAACAAAAACAGGAGAATCTATTCCTTGTACCATGCGGCCTTCTTTCCAAAAGAATCAGAGAAGGGTTGACACCCTCTTATGTAAGATAACGTCCTTTGCTTTTTATAGAAATTTATCAGAGGCTTTCTTCCTGACCTCTCCAAGGATTGGCCCATAACATCAAACAACCCAGCAAAAATTTTAGCTCTCCAAACAGAATAGATACGACTTCGGTGCCAGTTTCCAGCCAAGTAACTTTCCAAGCACAAGGTCTGAACACTCTAATTTCTTGAAATGACATCTTCAACTATTACCTTAGAAACCTTACTTGGTACAAAAAAAAAAAAATAGAGAACAAAATAAAAAAGGAAATTCCCACTAAAGCTTCCCAGTTTTGATGTACAATAGCATCTAAATTTCAGTGCTACCAAAATATTTGTGTGTGTGTGTGTGTGTGTGTGTGTGTGTGTGTATGTGTGTTTGTGTGTATGTGTGTAGTACTGGAGATGGAACCCAGGAGCTTTCTACCCCTAGATATTTTATTTGAAAACAAGGTCGCCGGGCGTGGCGGCGCACGCTTGTAATCCTGGTGCTTGGGAGGCTGAGACAGGAGGATTGCACAGGTTCCAAGCCAGCCTCAGCTACTTAGTGAGGCTCTCAGCAACCTAGACCCTGTTTCCAAATAAAATTTAAAATAGGTCTGGGAGTATAGCCCAGAGGTAGAAAGCCTCTGGGTTCCATCCCCAGTACCACCAAAAAGAAAGAAAGAAAGAAAGAAAGAAAGAAAGAAAGAAAGAAAGGGAAAAAAAGAAAACAGGGTGTCATTAAGATGCTGAGAGCCTCACTAAGCTGCTGAGACTGGCTTCAAACCTCCTGTCTCAGCTTCCCAAGTACTGGGATTACAAGAATGTGCCACCATGCCCAGTTACCAACATAACATTTTAAGAGGCATTTTTTTTTCTAAAAAATCTGACTTTTCATAGGAATTTGTACAGTCAATGGAGGAAAATGAGCATGGTTGTGCCCACTATAAATGGAGAAGCAAGCCGGGCATGTTGGTGCATACCTGTAACTAGGACTTGGGAGGTTAAAACAAGTCCTCCTAGGACTTGGGAGGCTGAAACAAGGGATCACAAATTCAACGCCAGCCTCAGGAAATTAATGAGACCCTCAGCAACTTAGCAAGACCTTGTTTCAAAATAAAAAATAAAAAAGTGCTGGGGCAGGGGGAGTTCAGAGTTAGAATGCCCCTGCTTCAATCCCCAGTGCAAAAATAATATAGATAGATAGATGATAGATAGATAGATAGATAGATAGATAGAAAGAATAGCAGATGTACAGTTTCAGTGATTTATTTCAAGTCACTGACAGAATGTAGGAGTTGAAACTGTGTTGGGCTGTTCTTTCCGATGTTCTGCAATTCACACTGCAAATTATCCTATTGAGATATTTACCAGAGATGCATTTTAGAAATCAGTACCTTAACATTAGATTATCAAATTTGATGAAATATAAAATAGCCATAAAAATAACAAATCTGGAACAAAATGCATCCTTCAGGTTGAAAGATAGGTCTCTGTGGTCTATAAAAACAGGTAAAAATTATATTTGGTTGTATCCTTTAGATTTATCGCCACTGAGTCTCAGGATGAACTTTGCCTTGTTCTGCTAATAATCTCCCTTAGTAGTCAGTCAATAGAAGTAAATGAAAATAATATGACAAAATGATAGACATGGGGGAAATTATAAGTGATGACCGAAGAAGGGTGTAGACATTTCTTTCCTAGAAATTTTCCAAGAGGATTTACAGTCCTCTGCCCCCTAAAACGCTGGACAACTAGAATGAGAAAATTAGACTCTCTCAACATAGTGACTCTACATAGATTCTATATAAGAAACTAAATACATCTCATACAAATCTATCTTGCATTGGAACCATAAGATGTTTCCTCTCCTTCCTTAAAAACACTGAAGAAGAGTAAATGAGCAGGGTGTGGTGGATGGTGCACATCTGTGACCCCGGGACTCAGGAGGCTGACACAGTGGGAATGAAGGTTCACAGCCAGCCTCGGCAAGTTCGTGAGGACCTCCACAACTTGATGACACCCTATATCAAATAAAAAACAAAATAGGGCTCAGAGCGTAGCTCCAAAGTAGAATGTCCACACACACACACACACACACACACACACACACACACACACACACGATGATGGAAATAAGAACCCTCTCTTTCTTCTTGGTTTATAGCAGTTACTGATGTGCAGAGTCCAGGAAGGTTAGCAGCTATACTTTCACATTGGGGTTCCAGGTCTCAGTACCTATAAATATTGCAAGAACGCCTTGAGTACTATTAGAGGAAAGTGAACATCAAGAATCTGGTGGCCGCCGGGCGTGGTGGCGCACGCTTGTAATCCCAGTGCTTGGGAGGCAGAGACAGGAGGATTGCGCAGGTTCGAAGCCGGCCTCACTGGCTTAAGAGACCCTGTTTCCAAATTAAAAAATATAAAAAATAGGTATCTGGGAGTGTAGCCCAGAGGTAGAAGGGTTTCCAGAAACCCCAGTACCACCAAAAAAAAAAAAAGCAATCTGGTGGCCTACTGAATTTCATTAGGAAAGAAAAACCGACCATTTTTCCAAACCTTAAACTTCAGTGTCTCGAATCTCTCTCTCTCTCTCTCTCTCTCTCTCTCTCTCTCTCTCTCTCTCTCTCTCTCTCTCTCTCTCCTTCTCTCCTTCCTCTTTCCTCTGGACAGGGGATTGAACCCAGGGCCTCATATATGCCAAATAAACACTCTACCACTGAGCTACATACCCAGCCCCAAATCCAGTTAAAAGTCAAAAATCAGAAGGTTTGATGATCCATCTCATACATAAATAAAAAAGCAGCAATAATGTTGCCAGCAAGAAATAAAAAAAAAGAAGGGATTAGACTCCCAAGAAACTGGAATGCCACAAGCTCAACAGAAAAGAAACACTGTTCTTCCATGACCCTCTGGAATAAGCTTCCTTTAGAACTCAGCTCTCTAGACAAAAGAAACCTTCCCATTCTCCATGCTCTTGTAACTCATGTACAAGTTTTCAGGTAGGCTAAATATATTTGTTTCTGAAAATTAAAGGATTCAAATAAAAAAAAATAAGGTTGAAAACCATTTGGGAGAAATAGGAAACTTTATTCTCACCTAAACAAATTTTAAATATGTAAAAAGAAATGTTTTTTAACGTTTCTGCCTCCTGACCATTAAACATTTTTAGTTTGAGATATCATAAGGTACTCAGCTTAGAACTAAACCACTGGAAATTTGTAAGGATGGCATGAATTGGCCAAGAGACACATTACTTAAAATCTGCTTGCTAGGCAATTTTTTTTAAAGAAAAAGAAAACAAACTCTTATCTATGTACAAGATCCCCAAACTCAGTTTTTCACTAAGAACGCTCTGTAACGCTGGTTGTCAAGAAAAATGGCTCCTTTCCATGGCTCCTTGGCACTGAAAATCTGTTCACAAGGTGTTACCGAACAAGATTTTATTTGTATCTGTTTGGGTTTTTTTCACCATTATAAACAGAAAGATAATTGCACAAAAATCTTGAAAGATATTTTTGTGATTAAAAGAAACAGAAAAAAAAAAAAGGGCAACTTTACAATCTGGCCTTGGTAATATTAAAACACAAATTTGACTTTTATACTCAGGGTAACATATTTAGTCATGAGATGTGTTTGGGTCTCATCTGCTATAGTTTTTATCACTGTGTTTTTTTTCTCTTCATTACCCATGAAATCCAAAGAATCGCTTTTTGCTTCATTTTTGTGTCCACAAAAGCAAAACAGAAAATCTGTGTTCTTTTGCTGCCACCCAGTGGTTGTTATTAGTAAATGCACTGACGATTAAGACCAAAATGGGACAAGCATGCATTTTATCTGTTTGAAAATGATATGGCACACCTTTAAGATCCCTAAAGTATGAAAACCAACTTACTTAAAGTAATGAATTTTAAAGTGCACTATAAAATATCCCTCTGAGTTGCATAAAGATTGGGGGAAACTTCCCCTAGACTGTAAGTTCAAACAAGAGGGGGAAGGCTCTACTCTTTGGGGAGGAGGCTACTGGCATTGGCAGAAGAAGCACTCAATTTACACTTGTTTACACAACTACACTTTTGTTAACTGTTTCATCAAAATGCTAACTATAATCAAGTGGAGGGGAGACAGGTGGGGCAAGATTAATTGAGGTTGGGTGTAAATGGCAAACAGGCAGAAACAGTTTAAATGTTAGTCAATTACCTCTTGGGAAAGGGATTTCCTTAGTATTTTTCCATAAACAGCCTATTTTGTATGGTCAGGAGGAGTGAGAACCGAAAGCTTAAACCAGGTGTGGTGGCACACACTTGTAATTCCAGTTCTTGGAAGGCTGAGACAGGAGAATCACAGGTTCATAGACAGCCTCGGCAACTTAGTAAGTAAGGCCCTATTTCAAAATAAGTAAAATAGGGCTGAGGGTGCAGCTCAGAGATAGAACATTCCTGGGTGCATACACACACACACACACACACACACACACACACACACAGAGTTTAAGAAAAGAATTACTTTTGAGGAATATAGCCATAAATATCTTTTTTTTTTTTTAGAGGAGTTACTGGAGATGGAATCCAGGGGTGTACTACCCCCAGCCCTATTTTATTCTTATTTTGAAACACAGTCTTGCCTGGCATGGTGGCACACGCTTGTAATCCCCGCGCTTGGGAGGCGGAGACAGGAGGATCACGCTGGTTCGGAGCCAGCCTCGCTGGCTTAAGAGACCCTGTTTCCAAATAAAAATATAAAAATAGGTCTGGGAGTGTAGCCCAGACATAGAAGGGCTTCCAGGAACCCCAGTACCACCAAAAAAAAGAAAAAAAGAAACACAGTCTTACTGTTTCTGAAGCTGCTTTCGAACCAATGATCCTCCCATCTTGGCCTTCCAAGTACTGAGATTACAGGCATGTACCAGGTCAGATATAGCTTTAAGATGGTCTGAACTGGAGGACAAACTGTCAAGCATGATCAAAAAAGGGCTTTTCCAGCCCAGCATGATTGTGCATGCCTGTAATCCCAGTACTTGTAAGCTTAGACAGAAGGATCACAGGTTCAAGCACAGCCTCAGCAATTTAACAAGACCCTGTTTCAAAATTTAAAAAATAAAGTAGGGCTGGGGTCTAGTTCAGAGGTAGAACATCCCTGGGTTCAATTCCAGAACAATGTACAGAACAACAACAAAAAAAAAAAATAGCAAACATTTCTTCAAATGATTTTCTCCTTGCTGACACTAGCAACATATCAAACTGAGAGAAATGTAATGCGGCTCCAGTTATGCTTGGAAATTAAAGGTGCAAATTTAACACTGACACTCTACAAACTGAAGCCAGCTACTGACGAACTCTGGGGCAAGGGGGCACTATCAGCAGAGCACACTAAACCCATGCCTGGCCTGGGGGCTCTTCTGCTGGAAAGCCTCCTCCTTGGGCAGCTTCCTGGCTGGCAGCTGGGCCGCAGCACCTAGGCGTCTCCACAATGGACTCACATCCCAGTCTCACTACTTCAGCCATCCTGTACAGGGCCTCTCTGTGCCTCCCTGACTTCACTGGGTAAACAGAAAATAACAAATTTTCACTTCATTGACTTGCCGCGTGGATCACCAAAGACTCAGGACTCGGACTTGGTGCTGGCTGCCCTAAATACACACGCACACCCTCACAAGCAGACATGTGAATATGCACATGCTGACCAGTGGCTATTCACAGGCAGGAGGATGATTCAGAGAGTTCTAAATCATTTATTAAATGTAATAGTCAATACTAAGTTACAGATGCCAACACAAGAAATGTAAGCATGGTGCCAGGTCCTAGCTATGAAAATGACAATGCAGTGGGAATGTGTGTGTGGTGGGGGGGGGGGGTTATTGGGGATGGAACCCTTCTCCAGGCTATACTCCCAGGCCTATTTTATATTTTTATTTGGAAACAGGGTCTCTTAAGCCAGGAAGGCTGTCTTTGAACCTGCACAATCCTCCTGTCTCCGCCTCCCAAGCACGGGGTTTACAAATGCCTGGCGCAATCCAGTGGAAATTTTAAGATGACATTTATTCTTTTTCATTTTATCATAACAAAGAACAAAAAATTCAAAGTAACTGGTAAAGACAGCATTAAAAACAAAACTCCTATAAACTCCACCATGCTTCCCAGCTCACATCTACTATCAAGCATCTATTTATCATTGATGAAAATACTCGTTGAAGAGAGTTTTATTATTTTGCCTTGTAGAAATTCAAATATATTGAAAAGGTCTCCCAATGAGTCAGGTAATTTAAGGAATGTTAAGACACATTTTATACTAAAACCCAAATCTATTTTTTTTTTTTTTTGGTAGACTGGGATTGAGCCCAGGGGCATTTAATCTCTGAGTTCCACCCCCAGCTCTGTTTTATTCCTTATTTTGCTACAGGGTCTCATTAAGTTGCTGAGGGCCTCAGCTGCTGAAGCTGGCCTGAAACCTATGATCTTCCTGTCTCCACCTCCCAAGTACTGAGATTACAGGAATGAAATGTTCCACGTCCCAGCATCCCAGGATCCAGACACTAGCTCTATTCTAATCTTAACATTAAGAAATTTAAGGTTTTCTGTATCTCATTTGATCACTTTTTTTTTTTTTTTTTTTTTTTTGTGGTACTGGGGTTCCTGGAAGCCCTTCTACCTCTGAGCTACGCTCCCAGACACCTATTTTATACTTTTTTATTTGGAAACAGGGTCTCTTAAGCCAGCGCGGCTGGCTTCGAACCTGCGCAATCCTCCTGTCTCGCCTCCCAAGAGCAGGGATTACAAGCGTGGGCCACCACGCCCGGCTTTCATTTGATCACTTCTATCAGCATTTGTTTTGAAACGTTACAGAAATGTAAGGCAGGCGCTACAAATAAAAACACAAGGCCACAAAATGCTGAAGATGATGTGGAGAAACAGAGGCTCATTCCTTACTGGTGGGAACAGAAAACGGCACAGACACTTTGGAAGAGAGACTGGTAGTGTCCTAGGAAACGAAATATTTCTTATCATGTGATCCAGCAACTGTGTTCCTTGGTGTTTACTCAAAGGAACTGAAAACTCATGTCCACGCAAAAACCTACACACAGATGTCTAAAGTAGCTTTATTCATAACTGTCAAACTCTGGAGGCAAAACAAAATGTCCTTCAGTGGGTTAAAGATAAACTCTGATATCTCCACACAATGGAATATTATTCGATGTTAAAAAGAAACGCGGTATCAAGCCAGCAGAGGACATGGAGAAAACTTAAGTGCATGTTGCTAAGTGAACGCCACTTTGAAAAGGCCACACATGGTAGGGCTTCAACTCCACGGGCCTCTGGAAAAGGCAAAAAACTGGGGTCAGGAGAAAGATCGGTAGTTGCCAGTGGTTAGGAAGGAAAGAGGGGTAAACAGGCAGAGCACAGGGTTTTTAGGACAGTGAAACTACTCAGTTTGATAACTACAGTCCAAACCCATAGAAAGAACACCAAGAAGAGCCGGAATGTAATAAACTACAGACTCTACCAACTGAAACAGATGTACCACTGTGGTGCAGGATGGTCTTCACGGGGAAGCCTGGACCTATGTATGGGGGAGGAAATATTTGGGAACTTTCCCCTGTGAACCTAAAACTGCCCTAAAAAGAGGTCTCATTTTATTTAGTAATAAACTAATAAAAATAATAATTAATAGAACTAACAATAAACTAATGGTTTTAATGCTAATATTTTAGTTATACAAAAGAGGGAAGGGAAATACAAGGAATAAAAAAACTAACAAAATTATAGCTTAAAATGATTACATTAAATGTTTTTGTAATTTCCAAAGCAGTACATAAGAATTCTTAGCATATTAAAGTTTATATATATATATATATATATATATATATATATATATCTTATTGGGGAATATAAATTAGAACAGCCCCCCACCGGTTCAATCCTGTTTTGTCTTTATTGTTTATGACAAATTTTAAAAGGTAACAGATAAAACTCCAGCAATTACAATTCCTTAAAGCCTAATTTTCATTGTTCTTCAGACAGGTTCTAAAAAGATTTTATATTTCACTACATTTCTGACATGTATATTTTCTAATGCTGAGTGAGATACAAACATAAACAGTAGACATTTATAAACCAGTTGGGTTGCAGTGAGAAAACAGATTATAAAAATATTTCCTATGAACTAGCCTTCCAAATAAAATCCCTCTTCCAATTCAGCATTAAGACATTCAAACAAATATCACATTGCGAACTTACATTTAGAAGTTTTCAAAACAGCATAGAAGGCAAGTGAGAAAGACATCCACTTCCAAAGGAGGTGATTTCTAGGTATGCCTGGAGTGTAACTTTTGTCCAAAAGGAAAAGTAAACAGGGCCCAGATCTAGAGAAATTACTAAATGTCTACAGAATATACCTCATGTTACACACACACCTGTGTGTATACATATAGATGACAATGAAAAATTTGCTACCGCTCCTAAGCATTCTTAGATTATTTCCCCATTTCTGAACAATTTTGTAGCCTAAAATTTCAAAACCTAACTTGTATTCACTGAGGTATCTGATGGCTGCTTCTTTGAACAGATTTTGTAGCTGGTTAGTATAATAATTCTCTCTCTCTCTCTCTCTCTCTCTCTCTCTCTCTCTCTCTCTCTCTCTCTCTCTCATTTCTTTTCACCAAGTTAATGTGTGACAAGAAAAATTTTAAAATCAAGACAAAGCAAAATCCTGTTATTCCATTTTACCTATGTCCGTATGAGCATTTCTGTACTTAGTTCTGGTCATTACCATCTTAACATTGCTAAATCACTAGACATCATTATCTAGTCTGAAAAAAAAAAATGGACCTAACTTATATTACTCTCCTCCAACTCCTTCTAATTTTCTGATGGAAGGATAAAATGATATAGCGATTACCTTTGCCAGTTAAAGTCTCCTTAAAACCTTATGCGCCCATCAGTCTTGTATGGCATCTGAATTTCTCACCATACAAGAAAGCCTTCTCCTCCCTCCATCTCCATTATATATATAACATGCTTCCATTATACTTCTCTAATTTCTAGCTTTAAAGAAAGAAAATTGGATAGCACACCACGTGGTTAAGGATTTATGGGAACAAGGACATTTAAATACACATTTCTATTCAAATAAACTTCGTGTGGGATTTTAAAAGAGGTATGTACTCATCCAAAGGTACAAATCGCACACAACTTGTGTAAGATGCTTTGTGTATTTATTTTCATTATTTGAACCTGTCTGCTGCATCACGTTAGGAAAAGACCACATGGCGCACAGTAATAACAGGCTGGCGAAAATCTCCTCTCCATGGAAACCTGACAGGGTTTTCCTTCCTTCAGGGAAATGAGTTTCTTCAAACCAAGATAACAGTTTAAAAGATGGCACGCTCAGTCATAACTGACAGTACCTGTTAGGAAAGCCTGAATGTTTTGGCTTAAGAAAGAGTAGAGCAGACCCTTGACATTTCAAGGTGTAAGTCATGAACTCTTTCCCAAATTAAAAACATTCCTGAATAAGTTTAATACAAGTTTCAGACCTTCCTTTCAGAGTTACATTTATATCCTGTCAAACTTTCTTACACATGCTCTCACAAGTTACTAATGTTTTTAATAGTTTCCTCTCATCTAATGGTCTTTATATTATTTACTAGAGATTCTATAACAGAGTACTATACACTGAGTAGCCTACACAACAGAATAGTATTGTCCAACAGTTCCAGAGGCTAGAAATTCAAGATCACAGTGTCCACGAGTAGGTTCTTTCTGAGAGGACTGTAAGAATCTGTTCTAGCTGGACACCATTGAGGATGAGATGGGAGCATCAAAGGTTTAAAGCCCAACGTCAGCAACAGAAAGGCCTTCCGCCACTCAGCAAGACCCTGTTTCAAAATTAAAAATAAAATAGGAGCCGGGCGTGGTGGCGCACCCTTATAATCTCCACGCTTGTGAGGCTGAGACAGGAGGATTACACAGGTTCGAAGCCAGCCTCAGCTACTTAGTGAGGCTCTCAGCAACTTAGTGAGACCCTGTTTCCAAATAAAATATTTTAAAAAATAGGTCTGGGAGTATAGCCCAGAGGTAGAAAGCTCCTGGGTTCCACTTACACTAATACCAAATAAATAAATTAATTAATTAGGGCTGGGGGTATAGCTCAGAGAAAGAATGTCCCTGGGTTCAATCCCTACTATTTCAAAAATAAATATAATAATCTGTTCCAGGACTCTCACCTAGCTCTTAATACTTTGCTGGTAATCTTTGGTGTTATTTAATAGAAAAACACATCACCTCAATCTCTGCCTCCATTTCACATGGTATCCTCCCTGTCTGTGCGTGTGCATCCAATTCCCCCTTTCACAAGGACACTTGTCAGCCTAACTTCACTAATTCTATCGGCAATGGTCCCATTTCTAAATAAAGTGAGGTACTAAGGCTTAGGATTTAAATACATGAATTTGAAGGGAACACCATTCAATTCATAGCTGCCATTTATCACATAGAGTTTGGAGTAAGGGGTATAGCTCCTTTACACCTCCCAAGCACTACCACCGTGTTTGGAGAACAGACCTGCTAGATCCCCTGTGCCTGAAAAGAACCTTCAGAGGAATTAAGACTGTACCCCAGCAAAAATACAAACTACTATATATTTGTGGACCTCTAAAAGTCATTCACAAATATTTGCAATCACAAATGTCAAGGGAGTCAAAATTACAAGTCACAAATGTCAAAACCCACAAAAATCAGTAGTTACTATACATATATTTAAATGTCTTTCTCAAGGGTAAAATAATAGAGAATCAGTGATAAGGTATCAAATGATTCCAGTTTTTAAAAGTCAAGGGGAGAAAGATCAAAGGTCACCAAATGAACAAACACCAGCTGGATACATCAGGACATGGTGGATAAGCAATCCATTGCAATAACACAAAAACCAGGGGTGAGTCCTTGTTATCATTTTTTTCTTTAGTAACCAAACCTTTTTGGGAAAGGTCCAAGATGAACTGTACACCATGGCGAACTGCATATAATAACAAGTTTCTATTTTTTTTGCAATAAAATTTTTCAACATAGCACCTCAATAGATAATACCTACCTAACAAGGAATTGAAGGTATTCTTTTCTATTTCTCCTAATCATCTCATTCAAATCCTATCACCATGAATTTCCTGGGTACTTGCTTTAAAATATTGAATGACTATAAACTTTAAATGCAAGCCCAGGATAGGGTCTACATTCATTTCAGCAGCAGCATCTCAAAATGTTGAATTATCATCTTCAATTTCCTCCAGCCATTTATTGAAGCTGCCAAACTGAAATGGTGCACCTTACGGGCAACACTGAAGGGAAAGGCAAATAATAATAATAATAATAATAATAATAATAATAATAATAATAATAATAAAGAGCCTCTTAAATGTTTCATTTATAAAAGCTTATTTTTCCACCATCAATTTTTGTATATGGTTGGAAATATATCACTTTGTGAAATTGACATCTTGCATGCCGTTATTCTGCCGTGATACTGTTCCTAAACTTCCAGGTTTATTGGGAGGAGGGGGGAAGAGGAATCCAGTATCATCTTTCTACCTTTTAAGAACTAGAGCTGGTTGGGTTTAGCTTGTGGGGAGGGGGAGGGGTAGAGAGTAGGCTTCGACTGCTGTCCCTTTTCTGGACAGCTTCACTAATCTTCCTGGGTTATATTACAAATTGTGCTATAAAATAAGCATTTTAAAAAAAAGAACATCAAGTCA
The DNA here is from genome assembly GCF_963383645.1 of Muscardinus avellanarius. Taxonomy (NCBI): domain Eukaryota; kingdom Metazoa; phylum Chordata; class Mammalia; order Rodentia; family Gliridae; genus Muscardinus; species Muscardinus avellanarius. The sequence goes on from NC_137801.1 coordinate 63,065,782, forward strand.
GAGAGTGACTGTTCCACAGAGTAGTCTATGCTGCTAGCTCCCTTTGGTAGGAAAATTCAAAGTGTTTTCTTAAAACTCTGCTAATGAGCAATATAATTGCAAGTTAATCAAGAAGGACAAATTTACAGAATTCTATTATGGACCTGTTATCTCTTCCCTTAATGCAGTTGCTAATATATCAACAGAATAGGGTTCATATTACAAACCTGAATACAGGGAAAGAGAAAAATCAACATTAAGAAAGTATATTCATATCATATTTACATATTTATGCAAAATACGTTGCTTCCAGGATCACTTTGTAAAAAAATAAAATGCCCTGAATTTATCTGAATAATTGTATTAACTATACCATGAAAGAAGAAAATGAGACATATGTGCATTTATTCTTCCCTTTATATACCAAACTTGGCTATTACATGATGCTCAGAATCACTATTCAAATCTTTCTTAGTTAATGTCACTTCATAAAGCCAGAATTTCTGACAATTTATTGCAGAAAATTATTTAACTATATCAAACTGAGCAATTCCTAACGTGTTTTTCTCCAATTACTAACTTAAGAAAAAAGTATTTACATACATTATATTGTCTAATTTTGAAGTATTTCCTACATTTCTGGTCAATTTTTAAAGTTTTATCTAGAAATAGTACCAGTCCATTTCAAGTAGCTAAGAAGAATTTTTTAATCTGCAGGGTTTCTTAAAAACCCATCAACTTGAAATAACCTCCTAATTCCAGGAATGTAAACCATAATTCAAGCTTTAACTTTTCTCTTAATACAGTCTACTTTATAAAACTAATTCCCATTATGCAACTATGAAAAAGAAGAAAATTTTACTTAAAATAATACTGGGATGCATTATCTCAGTACTTAGTATTAGATTAATAGACTAAAATTCCAATTTTAAAAATATCTATAGCTGCAATTTCTCTGACTTGTCAATTCCCCCAAAAGATTAATATAAGATATAATTAACATCTAAACTTAAAGCAGACCGCCAATTGGAACAAACTATGTTAACAATACCTGCATCATAGTCAAATAGATCAATCCATCATCCTTTATGGTTCTAAGGTTAATGAGCACAATTTGTCATAAATTTTCCAGTAATTGTGAAACACTAAATTGAAATTAAAGACTATTTTTTCATAATACTTTATAAAAATAGGAGTCATTAAGCCGGAGTCATCTTCTTTGGAGCCTAGCACCTAATACAGTATCAAGTAATATAAATGTCATTATGTATATTTGTGGAATGAGCAAACAAGCAAATAAGTAACCCAACACATTACTACCATTCAGCACCTTGTTATGTGCTAGTAAGTTATTTTAAATCATATTCGGTAAAATGAAATACACTCCGATTTTTTGTTTCTACAAATAAACACTGAAAAAAACCATTTACTTAAAAAATCTCCAATCTAGTAAATCAGAGTTGAACTTCCACAAACCAATAATTTGGCTAATGGTTTTCTGCAACTATATAAACTTTTCATTTAAACTTCTCTTCATAAAATTTACAGAAATACAAGTTATAAGTTTCTTTACAATAAACAACTCAAAGATAGGTACACTGCATTTGATCTTTGTAGTATAACTTATTTCTCTCATGAAGTTACTTTTTAAAAAAAGCTAGAAATTTGAGAGAATGAAGCTGGATAAAGGAACGAAGCAACTATAAATGTTCACAATGTTTTTCCACTCCCCAAATTGTCTGATATCAGAGCCAGAAGAGACTTCCTGCATCTATCAGTGTCTTCCTCTTTGTGCAGCACAGAAAAAGTTCAACATACTTTACAAAATCCATTACAATTTAAAACCATTTCCAATATCTCCTACCATAAATCAAAAAAACCATTTATTCAAGGTTACTTATAGAGAATTAATCACACAGAAAATTTTAGCAACTCCTTTTTCAAAAATTAAAGTACTTTGCTCTACTTGGCATTCCTTCACACAATGATGTGGACTCAAAGAAGGAAAGCATTAAGGGCATATGATTAAAATGCATGGGCTTAGACATTAAAAAGAGTTTAAGATACAGAATTCTCCATAACAACTATTCTGGAAAAATAAATCAGAACATAAACATAATATAATCTTCTTTGGATTTCTCCTCTGCTTAAGTGGCTTTATGTAACAAAGGAAGTTGTTTCAAAACACTTGTATGTATGTACTTTACATAGCCTCAAAAATATGTAATTGAAAAATCTGAAAAAGTGAGGTCAAGACAACTGAGGAACAAAAACTCACTAATTTCCCTACTTAATATGACTTCTAAACTCTACCTCCTAATTGCAAGGGCATATTTACTCCAAAGAGAAAAACAAACAAATCAGCTACACATTTAGTTTTACTAAGAGAGTATCACCATCAGGCCGAATTTCAGACATCAACATACATACAATCTTATTTCCCATCTAAAGTCAATGAGAATGTATTTTATTTTAAATGGAACATCAAGGCCAAGAATTAAACAATGAGCCAAGAAGTAAAGTATAACCGCAACATTTTAATTTCATTTTGGATAACAAAAAAGCAGTAATTCCTAAAATCATGAAAGTGTAATGATATAAGAACACACACACACAAAAAGGAATATTTAAGTCATCATTCTTAATAACAAATAGTGAAAACAGATGTCCTTATAAGTTCAGTCTACAGATAGCATATTTCATAAGGTCATTATGCATTTAAGTAGTACAAATGTTTACAAAGAACATTTAACTTAATTCCACAGTTGCTTATAAAATGATACTTGCAAGACTGATCAACATAAAGAAATAAGTGTCTAGTCAGCTAAAGAGATGGAAGCTATGAATATAAAATATATCACAATGTTAAAAACTTCCTGGTACTCTACAGGAAAATTAATAAAGACAACTTAATCTTCCTGAAGGAAAAAGTACTTAGCATTACAATTTTAAAGCACAAGTTTATATATATTTAAAAAGAAATACATTTAAAACTTGCATTGCCACAAAATCATCAATTTTCTGAAAAGAACAAAAAAGATGTACTTTTTGAATATGTATACATCAAAACCCCCCAAAATTAATTTTTACTCTTTCCTTTATTGGCAACTTTCGATGCATTTTTAGGCTTTGGCTCCCAGAGAGCATTTTTTACAAATCTTGAAGCTGCACCTCTGTCCAGCTTGCCGGCCTTTTTCTTGTCTGTTATTTCCTTGACTTTGTTCATGTACACTCTGATTCTTTCCTTAGAGATTAAAAAAAAGAAAGAAAGACGAAGGTTTTATGATCTGTTTACCACCACTAAGTTTATTATATTACACCTCAGTTAAATTCAACAGATATGTATGTATTGCCTATTAAGTGCACGGTGCTTGTAAACACCAGAAAACAGGATAAACAAGCTCCATGTTTTCCTGAAGTTCATAATATGGGGGAAAGACAAACATTACAAAGGCATTGCAGAAGTGTTCTGAACACTTCCAAAAAGAAAGAAGTGCACTAAGACATCACTACAGAGGAAAACACTGAATTGTTTATATGTAGTTAAGACACTTTTTTAAAATTAGCATTAACCCAAATCTACATATTAATGGTTTTATATATGAAGTCTAAAATATAAAATCTGAGCTCTCATACACTTCCCGCAACATACAAACTAAATTGTGCCGTAATTTTTCTAAATAAAAAAATAGATGAGGCAGTATTAGCTTCTTTTTTTATTACTATCTAGTGTCACAATTAAAATAGGCAGAATGAAAATACGAGGTCTTTTACTCAATTTCATGATTTTGATTGATAAGTGCATAAAATTTTCTAATAAAATATACAGTTCTAATCAGACTTTACAAGGTGAGAAACACAGTATGTTGCTGGACCACTCTGAATCTTCTGAGACCATTAATCAGCATAAATGGCTATCTTAGTTTCAAATGGAGAAATAAAGTTGATGAGAGCCATAAAATAGCAGAGTAAATGATTAATCACTGCTTAAAAGCAAGTTTCATTAAAATAATCAAAATAGTTACATACACATACACAGAAAAATGCACAACCATAGAATGTTTTCACTGTAAAACGCTGGCCACTCTGTTCAAAATCCTCTAGTGTTTCACTCCAGAGTGCTGTAAGAGCCACACTCCTTACAACAGTGGATACTAGAGGCAGCACCACCGCAGCCCTGCGTACCCCTCCCTCCCTGGACCCAGCTGCTCCCTCTCTTCTACACTGCTCTGTATTAACCTCAGCAGGGCATGGTGGCGCACACCTGTAATCCCAACACTTGGGAGACTTAGACAGGAGGATCACAGGTTCAAGACCAGCCTCAGCAACTTAGCAAGATCCTTGGCAACTTACCGAAACCAGTTTCAAACTAAAAAACAAAAAAAGGCTAGGGGTGTAAAATGCCCCTGGGTTCAATCCCCAGTACCACATACAAAAAAGCTAACCTTGGCAATGAGGCCCTGATTTTATTGGAATCCTACCCCAATAATCCAATCCCTCTTACCCTGCTCCATTGTTTCTTTTTTCCCATAACACAACTTTTAACATATGACATATTCCTATACATTCACTATTGATGTTTATTGTTTGCCTCCCTCCATCCCATACAGCATGGTTTGTGCTGCTTCCTCAGCTGCATTCCCTGAGGAATCCTCTCACTGGGAAGTACTGCCTGACTCCCAGGAGGCACTCAAATATTTGTTGAATGAATAAAGGGACTATTGACAATCCCTTTCCTCATTTATGATATACATATAAAATAGGTGTCTTATTGCACACCAATTCTGTGATCAATTTGTAATGTCTTGTCACAAGTTCAAAAAAAGGAAAACGTTTTTGAATGCTTTTTATTTGCCAACCCTCTTCCAGAATATTAATGTACTGCTCCATAAAGTGGGTTCTGAGGGAGAAAAAAAGACAAATCATCTTATTTTTTACAAAGAGAGTACTGAGTATTCTAAATAATTTTGTTTGAAAGAAACAAACGCAATTTTATAAAAAGTTTATATTAGAAAGTTAAAAACAAACCGTACCACCTATACTACTTAAGGTTCAAAGCCTTTTTGTGAAATCAAAATCTGCATATCATATTGCTTTATGCTCTTACTTTAAATATCTTTCACAGTTACTATACTTAAAAATACAATTTTTCCTCTCGAAAAATTTAAAAGAAGAAAATGTCTTAGTCCACACATTTAAAAAAAATGAAGACAATTCTGGCTTACTCTTTTTAAAAAATAAATGGCCAAGTGCTCTACTAAGTTGTAAATAACACATCAACTATCTAAGACTTGAGAATAAGAATACAATGTCAAATGTGCTTCACACAGATATATCTACTTTATATTTCATAAACAAATAATAAATTTATTAATATTCTTATTCATAAAGCCAAGTCAAGAAGGTAACCATAAGTTTGATTTCTAATTTTTCCCTTCAAATTGAATGATTTGATTTAATATTTGAAGTCAGCAAAAACTCTAAGATATCAGACCTTATATACTGTACTTATACATCTAAATGGAATACAAAGACAAACCTAGAAGATTTATTACAGGTTGTAAATATGTCACTAATGCAGAATTACTGGACAGTACACATATAGCTGGTGCCAAAAAAGCTTTTAGCTTTGTTGCTGAACTGGATTCTTTACTGCTGAGAAAATGAATTAATGGAGGAATTGAAAAGGTGGGGGAGAAACTTTCCCGTCTTTGCTAGTAAATCAACTAGAATATACTTTTAAGAATTGTGTAAGAGTTAAAAAAAAGAAGAAGCTCCAGAGATGAACAAGATTTTAAGAATTTATAGGAAAAATAATATGGAAGTTATAAATAATTACTAGAACTATAACATTTTCCCATCCAGAGATTTATACAGTATGTGGAATACCAATTCCCTGACAAAGGTAAGAAAAAGAAAAACCAAAGACACAATAAGATCCGACTTAATATAATAATTTTAACCCTACTTTTGTTCTCCATCATTAGTATAATAAAGGTAGTATAAATGAAACTTCAGGAAACTCACAACAAATAGATAGTAATAAAATAAACATAAATTAACTGAAATCTTACCAATTCCTGCTTTACAGGATGTTCCTTAGGATTTACTCCTTGAGTTGTCAAATAAACTATAAGAGAAAGATATCATGGAATAAAATGGTGTGTATATTAATAAGAGACCTAGTTAACTAAAGAATCCCTAGTTAATTCATAAAAAAGAAAAGTTGTACAGATGGTTAAATTTTAAATTAATCAACCGCTGTGTAATTAAATTTATATGGCTTATGGGTACCCTGTATTCTGATTTAAAAAAAAAATATCTGACAATTAAAATTGCTATGAAAGTTGCTAGAATTTAAAAATTGCCTTTGACACAATAAATAATTTGCCTTTCTAATTAACTCCAAAGTAATATACATACCCCAAAACATTGAATTTAATGTATATGCAGAAACTAAATCCACTTTTGCTTGCTCGAGTGGGTCCAACTGATAAAAAAGAGAGAAAAAAGAAAAAAGAAACACACAAATTTTGAATAACATCAGATAATATTTTAAACTTTCACCAAGTAAAATGTTTCAAAGAAAATTTTTACTTCCTATAATGAAATAACCAAATGATCTGGAAATAATTTACAAAAAGAAGTTTTCTTAACCAGTTATTTTTGCCCACAAATTTTCACTTCAGAGTATCATCTTTAGTTAGATGAGGAATGTATATAATCCAAGAAGAATTCTTCTGAATCATTTTAATTTCAGGAGTTATGATCTGGGCTTTTATGTCAAAAGTAATTTCTCAATAGAAACATCGTACACGATGCATTTATGTATAAGAAGCAGGCTAAAATGCTTAGGCAATACCAAAGACAGATGAAACATAATGAGATTTGTTTTAGACTGTCAAAGTCAATTTACTGTTTTTGTCCTATAGAGTTTCCAGAAACCCTGATAACATCATTGTAATACTTAAAAGGTCAAAGATAAAGTTTGTCAAAAAGAATGCCATGAGTGCTCCTTGTTTTTCAAAACCAAAATGAAAACATAGTTAGGAAGTATTTCCTAAGGCTGGAGTTTTAGTTTTCCCCCCCTAAAAATACCCAAATGCTTACAAAGTTGAAGTAAATAAAGAAGCATATAGCACTAATCTATTGTTTCTTCCATATGTTTCACAAAATAGCAGTCTTATGAAATCCATTTTTGGGAATTACATGCTTAAAATACCTTCTGCAACAACTCATTTCTAGAAACAGACATCATGGTCTTCAGCATTTCATCCACAGCACCAATGGAGTTCTCAAATGCCGATAAATACTCATGAATTTCTACTGGATAGTCTTCAGTCATTTCTTCACCTGCCATTCTGACCAACTGCAAAATTAAAAAAATCTTATGAATTCAGACTGAAGACAGACCTTGTTCTTTAGTTTACCAAAGATAAAAAAAATTCATTTATTTCAAAAGCACTAAAAGAGTAAATGAAAAAGCACTAAATGAAATGCACTAAATGAAAAGCACTAAAAGAGTAAACAAATAAGAAATCTTAGGCCTTAAAACATCTTAATAATTTACCACATAGATTATTTCTCAAGCCCATATATACTTATACTTATATTCCTTAAGCTTCTTTAAAATATTAATAAGAAATTCAGAATCAATCACATAAAGTCTACAAGCAGAAAAGAAGAAACTTGGGGGATATAAACTATGTAGTTTTCATTTAGGGCAGGGCATTTATGCTGCTAGCCTACTCTTTAAAAATTCACATTTATATAATAATTAATATTTACATGAGAAAAAGAAAAATCCACACAATGTATTAAATAAAGTGTCTAAGACCAAATTTCAAAAGCAATTCCAAGTCATGTGTCTTTAGGTTAAAAAAAAAAATTTATTAGCAGCGTTATCACCTTCATTACGTGGGTAAGAAGAACAGCAATAATATGTATAGTAGCAAATAGCATAGCAGAATGGAAGTAAAGAGACGGGCTTTCCATCTTGTTTGATCACTGACACTGTCACCTTAGATTAATCACTGAATCTCTCTCGGCCTCAAATTCCTCATCCATAAAATAAGGCAGTTGGTCTAATGATCTGTAAAGTGCCTTATAGTTCTAAATGTTATGCTATGTCTTTTAGATTTTATAAGTACTATTTGAATACTCAGTCACAATAAATCAACATTTCTTCTCAATGAATATATTCCACTGAGACATCTGGTTTCATTAAAAAGAAAAAAAAGTGAAATCCATCTGACTATCGCTACTTGAGCTGTCAAGTTACTATCCAACTACTGTTCAACCAGCAATTAAACAAAGAACTATGATAAAAGAAAACCATACAGGATAAAACAGTGACTTCCTATTTCAAATATTAACTGAAAATAAGCATTTGCCTCTCATCTCTCACCAAATCCCTCCAAAATCACAGAAAAAAATAAAAGATATAAAAATAAAAGTGTTGGAAACCAAGGGCACATACCCATCAGCAAACCTCAACAGTAGAAATTCTGTAAGCAGAAGAGGCAAGATCAAACTGATAAGAAACAAAGCCAAGCAACCTTATAAACAAAAGATAATGAGAATCTAGGAATAACCCCAAGATCAAGGGCCATAGGGACTGAAAACAGCTAGACCAATCTCTAGATGTGGGAAAGGATGACTCCAGTATTTGCACCCACATACAGGGGAAAGCACAGGCATCTCCACAGCAAACCAGGAGCACACTCTTTCCTTCCTTATGTAGAATCTGAAGCCAATAAATTTGCAAGTGTGGATGAAAAGATTAATGTTCCAGGGGAAAAAAATTTTAATTACCAAACCTAAAAAGTACTTAGACCATGAGCCACAGGAAAAAAATTGAAAGTAGTCAAAGACCTAACCGCCAAGATTTTATAATTTTTCCAGCAATACCACTTCTGGGTATCTACCCAAAAGAAAGGAAACCAAACTACCAAACTAATGCATGTGTATCTATGTTAATAGTTGCACAATTCACCGTAGCCAAACTATGGAACCAGCCAAGATGTCCATCAACAGATGAATGGATTACAAAACTGTGGGATATGTACACAATGGAATTTTACTCAGCCATAAAAAAAAAAATACAATTGCGGTATTTTCAGGGAAATGGATGGATCGTGAGGACATTATGCTAAGTGAGATTAGTCAGACACAAAAAGTAAGGAATCGGATGCTTTCCCTAATATGTGAAAGCTCGGGTGAAAGGGGTCATAGGAGAAGCTCCAGGTGAAAAAGGAGATCCTATAGAGGCGCAAATAAGGCAACCTAACTGTGGGATGGAGGGGGGAAGAAGGAAACTCTTTAAAACGCATGATGTACTTATTCATATTGAACTCAACCACTAAACTGAGCATGGGTGGGAGGGGAGGGACTGGTTGGGGGGGTGGGGGGGTGATGTGTGCATTAATGTCTGCACAAGTCTTTTTACTCCATTATGATGTAATAAATACAATCCACCAATAAATATATATATATATAATAAAAAATAGAAAAGATTTTATAATTTTTTCTAAACCTTTAAGAAACAATTATTCCTCTGGTATTTAATTGTTGACTAATATGGAAAAGAAATGGAAAACTTATACCTATTCTGTAACATACAAAAAAGTAAAAACCAGATGAATTAAAAATGTAAAGGTTTAAATATATTAGGAAAGTATATAAAACAATTACATTCAAGAAGCTGAGACGGGAATATCTTAAGTTTTATGCCAGCCTGGGTACCTTAGTGAGACTCTATCTCAAAACATTTTTTAAAAAGAAAAAAAAGTTTTATCACTCAAATATGCTAAAAAAAAATGTTGGACAGCCTTATGACATAAAAACTGGGAGAAAAAAGATTTTATGGTAAAAAAGATACATTAAGCAAAATTAAAAGGCAAGAGACAGCTATTTGCCAAAACATAACAAAGGATTAGATAGATTATCATCACCCATTTGAGGTTGGCAATAATTTTAAAGATTAAGAATGTTCAATGTGAGCAAGAATATAAACTGAAGATAAATTATAAATTGGCACAGAATATAAAATTGGTGAAATATAGAGAGATACATACTCCTAGTACTTGGGAAGCTAAGAAAGGAATATTGCAGATTCACAGCTAGCCTCTGCAACTTAGTAAGAGCCAGTTTCAAAATTAAAAAAATAAATAAGTAAAGCTAGAGGTGTAACACTGAGGTAGAATGCCCCTACTTTCAATTCTCGTACCACAAAAAAACAAAAATAATAAAAAAGCACATACCCTTTGAATCTGGAAACCATTTTTGTTTGTTTGTTTGTTTGTTTTTTGTGGGTCTAGGGATAGAACCTAGGGGCATTTAACCTCCGAGCTACACCCCCTGCCCAATTTTTTTATTCTTTATTTTGAAACCGGGTCTCACTGAGTTGCAGAGGGCCTCACTAAGTAGCTGAGGCTGTACGCGAACCGCGATCCTCCAGGTCTCAGCCTCCCGAATGCTGGGATTACAAGCGTGCGCCACCACACCCGGCTAGGAAACCGTTGTAAGACTCTAGCCTATATAAATCCTTGTACATATACATATAAATTTATTAAAGTGCTCCTAAAACCCTTTTCTGAATTTCCCCTACTCTCTTACATCAATTTTTCCCTTTGCTAGATTATTATCTATAAGCTTAACATACTTTATTTCCCCATCTAAGACAAAAAACAAAAGAAATACCTTGCCTTTACATCAACCTCTGTTACAGTTTAGATCTTAAATGTCCCAAGGACTTGGTCTCCAGCCTGTGGCACTGCTGGAGATGGTGGAACCTGTTAGGAGGTTAGGCCTAGTGGAAGAAAGTTAGGGCATGGGGAGCCCGCCCTCCTCCCCCTCTCTCTGCTTCCTGGATGTCAGGAGGTGAGCAGCTTTGTCTTCTCTGCCACGGGCCCAAAAGCAATGGGGTAAGCGACAATGGGCTGAAATTTTTGGCTAAAATAATCCTTTCCTCCTTAAAAGTTGATTGTCTGGGCACTTTGTTACAGTGAGGTAAAGCACATTACCATCCTCCAGCTAAAGCCCTATTTCTTCTCTCTTACTTTTCTGATTCTCCTCCTTTTACTCTTTCTTGGATCCCCTAAAAACAGACCCCCTTGTTTTCACCTACAGTGCTCAAGGTCACTCATACTGCCACACAGTTAAAGCCAAAGGCTAATTTCCAGTTCTCATCGTTTGACACTGTTGCCCTCCCCTTGGTTTCCAACATATCACATTTTCAGTTTCTCTTCTACCTCGCTGGCTGCTTCTTGGTCTCTTTGATGCATCCTTCTCGCGCCCTCAGCCTCTGAACTGAAGCACCGAAAGGTGGTCCTTGACTCTTTAGTCCTTCATCAAATTTACTCCTCAGGGACCTCAAACTGCATTCATAAGCTGATAGCCCCCAGATTTGTTTCTCCAGCCCTGACCTTTCCAGTGAACTCTAAGTTTATATTTTCAATTGCTTAGTTTAGTCCATACTTGCGGTTGGATATCTAATAAATTCTCCAATGTAACCTGCCCAGAGCCAAATTCCCAACCTTGCCTACTCCAGTCTTCTCCACCTCACTTCATAGTAACTTACCACTTGCTCAGGCCCAACTTTCTACTTGTTCAAACCTAAATTTTCAGAGAGATCCTTGACTATCTTCTCTCACCTCATCTTTAAAACATATCCAGAATCTAATCTCTTCCTACCACTCTCTGCTACCAGCCTGGCTCAGATACCATGTCTTGCCTGGGTTGTTACAACAGCCACCTGTATGGCTTCTGCTTTCAGCCAGAGAATCTAGAAAGCAGAGTGACCATTCAAATCAGATCAAGTAATGTCTCATTCTGTATAGAAGACAAAGTCCTTACAGCGGCCTAAAAAAGCCCAACCCCGTCTCCCCCAACTCCCTGTCACCTCCTGTGACTCCACCTTCCCGCCACCACCCCCACCCCACCCCCGGTTCATTTCCCTCTGCTCACAGCAGCCCACTGCATCTGGAACTGGGCCTGCTTGGGGCCTCTGTACTTCTTCTCCTCTACCTAGAATACTCTCTTCCTCACTTCCTCCCAGACCGAAAGCTTCAGAGCACATTATTTTACCTTCAGAACCGGCTCTCTGCCCATATGTCACCTCTTGGTGAACCTTTCCTAACCTCCATTTCAAAATGCCTACCCCTCCCTCCCCCTTTTCATTACTCAGCATTATCTAGCGTAATTTAATTCTTTATATATTTATTATCTGTCTACCACCAAAAGAAGGTAACTATAATGAGAGCAGGAATGTTTGCATTTTGTTCACGAGCACTGCCTGGCAGTCAATAAACATTTGTTGGATGCAAATAAACTGTACTAAAAATGATACAAATATTAGTCTCATCCATCAGTGAAAATGTCTATTAAAAATAAAGAAGTAGCTGGGCGTGGTGGCGCACGCTTGTAATCCCAGCATTCGGGAGGCTGAGACCTGGAGGATCGCGGTTCGCGTACAGCCTCAGCTACTTAGTGAGGCCCTCTGCAACTCAGTGAGACCTGGTTTCAAAATAAAGAATAAAAAATTGGGCAGGGGGTGTAGTTCGGAGGTCAAATGCCTCTGGGTTCCATTGAAAGAAAGAAAAAGAGAGAAAGCGAGAAAGAGAGAAATAAGGAGGGAGGGAGGGAAGGAGGGAGGGAGGGAGGAAGACAGCCAGGCGTGGTGGTGCATGCTTGTAATACCAGTACTTGGGAGGCTGAGACAGGAGACTTGCACAGGTTCAAAGCCAGCCTCAGCAACTTCCTGAAGCTCTTAGCAGTTTAGTGAGACCTTGTTTCCAAATAAAATATAAAATAGGTCTGGGAATATAGCCTGTATGTAAGAAGGCCCCTGAGTTTCATCCCTAGTACCACGAAAGAAAGAAAGAAAGAAAGAAAGAAAGAAAGAAAGAAAGAAAGAAAGAAAGAAAGAATGTTTATATAGTGATACACAATGAAAAGTAAAAAAAAAAGGCATGAACATTATAAAAAAAATAAAATGTTCCTAATGATGCCATTTATAAAAATATGACATGCATATATGTAGAAAAGGCCTGGAAGAAGGCATGTAAAAAAGGCATTCTCTCTGAGGAGAGACAGGGATTAGGGAATATGACCAAAGATTCTTTTAATTCTTCATTGTATAAGTTTTATTTCAAAAAGTACTTACTAAAGTTGTAATAAAAAATAAATGCTCATTAAGTTTAAATAAAAGCATGTTTTTATAAAGTATTTTAACAAATACTTGCAGTATTAAAAAAAACAACAGTCTTTATTTAAACATTAGTTTTTTCATCTAATTTTCCTATTAGGCAATATTTTCCTTCTCCCAATCATGGTGGGGATTTTTCCTGCAATTGTTCCCTGTTCCTGAGCCCCAATAAACATGCAGTATTTACTGTTAAAATGGGTTTGGGTGCACAGAGAGCAAGGCGGGAAGAACACTCTCATTATATCTGAACTGAACCAACTGCTGTATTCCTAACTGTAAAATAAAGGCTAGGCAGACTAAAAAATAAAGGTTCCTCTTAATAAAAAAAGAACCCCCCCCCAAATCAAATGATTTCTACTGACACGGCATACAGTTAGTCCCTGAATATTTTTCTCAGTGAGGTCTGCCTGAGACTAAGCAGTTCCCGTGTCCCCACAAGGGCCTACTGCCACTCCTCCACCCCTTCTCTCAGGGATTATGGAAGCCAAGGACCCACAGGAGAGAAGGAAGGGGACCAGCACCATACGCGGAACTGAAGCCATCAGCCACCTCCACTCTCTACTTCCAGGTAGTCAAACCCGCCAGACGCCTGCAGGTCACTCCTGACTCCTCCCTCAGGTCCTATGGCTCCCCCCTCACACCATAAGCTTTCCTCTATTCTCACAGACTAGATTTTCCATAGCCTTTGAGTAGTCTCCCTCTGCTAATTTTTCTCCTTGCTCAATTTTCAAATGTTACCAAATATGAGTCTTCTATTAAAATAGAAGGTCATGATCATGGTTTTCCCTGCCTCAAATCCTGCAGCAGTTCCCCACCACTGAAAGATCATCCCAAATCCTTCAGCGCGGACACAAGCCATTATGTTGTGGGCGGTGCTTGCTAAAGTTATTGAGCATATCACACACCAGGTACCAAGGGCTCACTTAATAGATATTTATTTACTATTGATGATATGTTGTTCTGAAACTTGAAATAAAATAGTGGGCAGAAACATGCCTGCACTAGGCTTACAGTTCAGTGCAGATGACAGACATTAATCAAGGAATCAGAGAAATACAAAATTACACAATAATACAGAGAAACACATGTGCCTTGAAGCTGTAAACAAGTGTTTGCAACTTAATCTAATGGAAGATAGAATTCTTAAGAAAGCACACTGTTGACTGAGTTAAGCACACAAAAACTTTGCTGGGGGAGCATTCATGGCATCTTTATAACCAGTCACTTCTAACAGCCCCATTTTATAGATGACAATGCTGAGACTTAGGTCAGAGGACAAATAAGTGGAACACTCAGTGGGACAGGTCCAGATCTTAAGGCACTAAAGGATGCACATCCCTCACAACTCCCTGGATGACGCCCACCCTTGAGGACAAAAGCCTTCTACATAACATAAAGGTCCTTCCAAGTCTGCCCCTCTCACCCTTCCAGCCTTGATCCCATCTTTCCCCTACTCCCCAGCATCACATTCAACTTCTGCTCCTGTCATCTTCCTACATGGATAGAATGCCCACAATTTCAGGTAGGCCTAGAGCTAGCACAGCTCTGCAAACAGTAACTGGTTAGTGGCTGCAGAGGGAGGAGAACAGCTGACTGGGAGGAGTGGCTGTGAAGGGAGAGAAGCCAGGTCCTTTCATAGTCCTTTCCCTCTGCTTGGAATAGCCCTTCCCATACTCCGCACTGTTGGGGCCAGTGAAACTTATTAATCCTTTAAAACCCACATCAAATGCCCCCTCCTCTGTACTTTCACATCTTCCAAACAAAGGAAGTGTCTTCCTCTGCTTTGCTGCCAAGGTTCTCTGAAAATATCTATAATTATATACTGGTGAGTGACCATCTGCTCCTCCATACCTGAGCTATCATATATTCATCATAACAGTTCTCATACTATATTTTGATAAACCCAAAGGTGTCAATCCTCATTTTACCTGATCCATAAGCTGCATTTGACAAAATGGAATGTGTTACTCCACCCTGAATTTTACACCACCAGAAACAATTTGTCCTTGTCCCTTACTGGCTATACAGTCTGTCTCTTGCTGGTTCTTCTTCTTACATACATATGTAATGCTAAGAAAGAAAAAAAAAATTAACGAGGCTTGCTTTCCTTTTCTGTCCACATTCACTCCTTTAATGATCAGCTCCAGTCTGATGACTTTAAATACTATCTGTTCACTGACAACTCCCAAGTGTTTGTTTCCAGCAATGACCACTCCACTGAGCTTCAGACTCAACACACTCACCTACTCAATATCTCCACTAGGATAACTAGTAGATATCTCAGACATTATCAAAGTGTCATAACAGAACTCCTAATCTTCTCCAACCATTCTCTCCTTCCCAGATTTCCATGTCTCAGTTAATGGCAATTCCACAGTTCTAGTTGCTCAAGCTCAAAACTTTGACAATTATTCTCACAATCTACATTCAGTCTATAAGTGAATTCTGTTGGCCTTATCTACAAAATTCATCCAAACCTGCACCACCTTCACTTCATTCCATCTAGTTAGATGCTATCATCTCATCTGAATTGTTACTACATCTCCCTAATTAGTCTTCTGGCTTTCATTTACCCCGTCATCCAACAAGCTATCCTCTACACAGTAACAAAAGTGAACCTATTAAAAGTACATCAGATCCCATCACTCCTCAGAACTTTCCACTAGTTATTTACTCATTAGATTCAAGGCAGGACTTGTGTTGCGTCAAATCTCTACCTCCTCATCACTAATCTAATGCCACATATTAGGTACTTAGCAACTACAAATATTATTCAACTAGCAATGGGGTTATATATCAATAAACCTATTCCAGGTTTAAAATATCATATAAAATGCATTTAGCTGGGCGTGGTGGCGCACGCTTGTAATCCCAGCATTCAGGAGGCTGAGATTGGAGGATCGCAATTCACGGACAGCTTCAGCTACTTACTGAGGCCCTCTGCAACTCAGTGAGACCCAGTTTCAAAATTAAGAATAAAAAAAATAGGGCAGGGGGTGTAGCTCAGAGGTGAATGCCCCTGGGTTCCATCCTCAGACTGTAATAATAATAATAATAATAATAATGCATTCAATATATCTAGCCTATCAAACATCATAGCTTAACCTCACCTATCTTAAACATACTCAGAACACTTAAAATAGCTTATAGTTGGACAAAAATCATCTACCACAAGACCCATTTTATAATAAAGTGCTGAAGGTCTCACATAATTTAATGAATACAGATCACTATATAGAGTCAGTTGCTTACCCTTGTGATCACATACATGGCTGACTGAGTTATGCTGCTATGGCCCAGCATCCTGACAGAGTAATGTACCATGTATCACTAGCCCAGAAAGAGATCTAACTTCAAATTTTAAAGTATAGTTTCTACCTAGACTAAAATCACTCAAAAGTAAAGTGAGACCAAATTTTAGAGAATCTTGACATCAGATTAGTTTGGACTTACAGATATAAGGAAGTCACTACATGTTTCCAAAAGAAAAATACATGATAACTTACATTTTCATCTCTATATCAAATAGGTTACACAGTTATAAACTAAGAGAAAAAAATATTATATATATAATTGGGGCTTTTTTGGAACTAGAGAGAAATAATCAAATGTTGCACCAGAATGTAACTATTTTTAGTTTTTTTAATATTTACTGTAACTATTTTTTTTGTGTACTGCAGTCCTTAGAAAATAATTGTGAAATGTATACACACCAAGTTCTCAGTAAATATTGCTGTCTTGGGTAGTGAGTCTATGTGAATGTCACCTGTAATTCTCCTTCAGACTTACAGTAAAATCTATGAGAAAATAAAGGTTTCTTCCTTTTGTTATAAAGATATTAACCTAAAAAAAAAATTAGCCGGGCATGGTGGTGCATGCTTGTAATTCCATCATTTGGGAGGCTAAGTGAGAAGACTCTTGGTTTGTGGACAGCCTCAGCTACTCAGTGAGGCCTTTTGCGACTCAGTGAGACCCTGTTTCAAAATAAAGAATAAAAAATAGAGCTGGGGGTGTGGCTCAGAGGTAGAATGCCCCTGGGTTCCATCCCCAGAACTGAAAAAAAAAAAAAAAAAAAAAACTCACAAAGTCTAGTAACAAAAAACACTTAAGTTACATGGACATTGCTCAAGACTGAAATAAATAACTATTAACAGGCTGGAATTAATTTATTTCTTTTCAATATCTGATTCAGAGAGCTTTCAATTTACAACTATGAAGCAGCAAAATTATGTTCCAAAATTCAGAGAACTTATTTCAGTTATTTCTTCTCTAAAGTAACAGTGATAGTTTATGGGGTTGTTGTGCAGATTAAATGAATAACATGGGTAAAGCTACTAAAAAAGTGCCTGGCTCCGTTAACACTTAAAACATGAGCGAGTAATATTAGTTATTATTTTACTACATTGAAAATGATCAAAAACCCTAATCCAATGTGTAATATTTAGAGTCATATTTAAAGAATTAAACATATGGAAACAGTTGCTGAGATTATATATATATATATATATATAGAGAGAGAGAGAGAGAGAGAGAGAGAGCTGTTTGAAAAGTTAAAAGCAGTTAAGAAAAATGTCGACTCTAAATTGTGCTGCATACAACATAGATATCTGAAAGCAGCTATAACATCTTTTGAGTCTGAGAATTTTATTTTGAAAAGCCACTGCTCACATTTTGTTTGCCCCCCCCCACCCTTGGGAATAGAACCCAGGGACTGAACCCATTCTACCTCTAAGCTAAGCCTCCACCCCCTTTTAAATTTTTTTATTTTGAAACAAAGTCTCGCCAAGTTGCTGATGCTGGCCTTGAACCTGCGATCCTTCTGTCTCAGCCTCCCAAGTACTGGGATTTCAGGCATACACCACCATGCCCGGCGTCATTATTTTATATTCCAACAAAACAATGAATCCTATCATTTCCACCAAACTGATATCTGAACTTCAATAGGGTTTATCTATTTTTTTCTGAATGAAAACATATTAAGTCTTGCTTTGATCTACCACCAGACGAAATGTTTAATAAATGAAGCAAAAACATTTCATTGCAACAGACACATCTTTATCAAGCCAAAGTTGAATCGCAGTCAGCAAAAAGCGAGGACATTAAAGCTATCCTCAAACACAAGTCTGAGTCAAGTAGAACTTTCCTGGACCATAAAGAAAAACTGCACTCTTCCGAGTATCCACCAGAGTTCAACCAAGGTCAGGATGAGCCCACAGCCTCGGATGGGCTAGTAGAGCAGCCAGGAGGCCTGTGAGCACGAACGTGCAGGAAAAACGAAGGGGACGTGGGAAAGTAACCGTCCTATGTCTTCCACTTTGGCCTTTCTCCCTAGACAAGGTTTGAAGTCCTGAAAACCATGAAGCTCTGAGCTTTTATTTCTCGCCTTCCAATGTTCTAGAGGCAGAGTTAACAAGCGAAAGAAAGAAAAAAAGACAAAACCAAGAAAGAGGTATGGGGGCCTAGGGAAGCCAAAATCAGCAAGCGACCCCAAGACCAGGGAGTGGGGTCCTGCAGCAGGCTCCCCCGGCCGCAACAGCGCGGCTGTGACAGATCGCGTCCGTTCCCAGAAGGCTACGCCGCCGAGCCGGCTCCTCCGAGGACGAAGGAGTAATCCAGGACAGGGCCAGCGGCCCTTAACGGCCCGCCACAAAATCCCTACCCCAACTAGGAATACCTCGCGCCTCTGACTCCAGTCTCTCGGGAAACGGTCGAGCGGTGATGACGTCGGCGCCGCGCGGACTGCGTGTCGCGCGAGCGTCGCTCTCCGATGACCTCACGCGTTTGTCCCGCCCCCCGCTCTCACGCGCTTGCCCCGCCCTCCGCTCCGCGGTAGAAAGCCAAAGGTGTGGGGGTCTTGGAGGGAAGTTACCATGCACCTTTATCCAAATTTGTATTGGCCAACACACACCCCAAATACAAGTTGAGTTGTTGTTTTTTTCCCCGTACTGGTGATTGAACCCAGGGGCGTTCTACTTCGGGAACTACACCCCTAACCCTAATTTTTTATTTAGGGGCTCCCTAAATTGCTGAGGCTGACCTAGAACCTGTGCCCTCCTGTTTCAGCCTACCAAGTAAAGGCATAATTTGCGCCCGGCTAAGTTGGGCATATTTAAACAGGAAAGATTGTTCGTTACTAAAGCTTTGTTCAGGTTCTTCGTCTGAAGCATGTAGCAAGAGAACTAGTTCTTAATACACTCTATTTGCCTCAAAATTAGCCTTCTAAGAGCAGCTTTCGTTGTAAAGGATAGGTTGTTTTTCCAATCCATCGCTAATAGATATTTTTTTAATATAGTAAAATATGAATTGCTAGAAAAATAAAGATGTGCAAAATATAAGCTCAGTTTTGTTGTTGTTTTGTTTTTGTTGTTTTTTCATTTGTTTTGGGGGGTTTGGGGGGTTTTTTTGTTTTTTGGTTTTTTTTTTTTTTTTTGGAGGTACTGGGGATGGAACCCAAGGGCATTGTACCTCCAAGCCACAACTCCAGCCCTATTTTTTAGTTTTTTTTTAATTTTTGAAACAGGATCTCATTGAGTTGCAAAGGGCCTCTCTAAGTCTTGGCTAAAACTGTGGGCGAGCCTGGATCCTCCTTGTACCAGTATTGGGAATGGCCTAGGAAGATTTGAGAAAGCTCTGAGTATTAATATATTTCAAAAATAATTGTTTCAGCCGGGCATGGCGCTGTGCGCTTGTAATCCCCGCGGCAGAGACAGGAGGATCGCACTGGTTCGAAGCCAGCCGCGCTGGCTTAAGAGACCCTGTTTCCACATAAAAAAGTTAAAAAATAGGTCTGGGAGTGTAGCCCGTGGGAGTGTATCCCGGAGATAGAAGGGCTTCCAGGAACCCCAGTACCACAAAAAAAAAAAAAAAAAAAAAAAATGTGTCAAAATGGCCGCAGACCTGGAGAGAGAAAGGCTTGGCTTTGGTCAGGAAGCAAACAGCTATTGAAACTTTGATTGACTTAGCTAAATGTAATTAGCAAGTCAGTAGGAGAGGAGAACTAGGCCTTTCTCCATCTAAAGACAGATAGACATGATTAGATAAGCTAGCTAGGAAGGGAGGAGGGGTCGACCTTCATGAAAGGAGACACCTTGCCACACCTTCCTGGGGGAGGTACCTACAGGGACATTCACTACATCAGAATTACGTAAACAAGATGGAGGTCATGGGTATAAAAAGTCCGGTCCACGTGCTGTATCTTGGGGGTGGTGAGTTGGCCTGGACCACCCTCCCCCTATGCCATTTTGGCATGGGGTTATAACTATTTTCTGTATTTCTATCTTTTTAATAAACTTCTTTAAATCTTCAGCAACTGTCCAAGCTGTGTATATTTATCCTTAGTGCAGGACAAGAACCCACGGTTTTTTCTGGTTTTGGTCGTTTGGGGCTTTGTTGTGGTTTGAGGGAAACTGTGTCCGGGACCCTAACAGGGGTCCCCAGGAACAGTTTCCCCACAACCATACTCTCCCAATCCGTAATACTCCTGTTTCCGTCTCCCAAATGCTGGGATTACAAAGCGTGTGCCACCACGCCCAGCTATAAACTCAGATTTTTAATTACTCATTTCAATACATGTGAAATTCCCTTTCTATAAATATAAATGAAACACAAAAAAGCAAAGTAATTACAAACTGTACATACTCTTCAAATTACATTGACATTTGTAACTTTTTGTTGTTCAACAGTCATCATTTAACAAAAGCAATGCATGAAATAACAATTCCATAAATTAGATGCCTAGAAAAGCACTTCGACAATCACGGTGTAAGTCAGTACTTAAAATTCTTAAGATGGCAAATGAGCTTGTTTTTGGTTTGTTATTCTATGGTTGGGTTAAAGCCAGAGCTTCTTGAAGAGTTTGCAGAGGATAATGTATATTTTGAATTGTTTATATTTTCACAGTATGGAAGAGATCAGTCTGACATAGCTACATTGGCAGAAGAGATTTTAAGAGGGACATGGTGCCCTGTGCCCATAATCCCAGTAGTTGGGAGGCTGAGACAGGATGATCGAAGGTTCAAAGACAGCCTCAGTGGTTTAACAAGCCCCTCAACAATTTAGCAAGACCCTGTTTTAATATTTAGAAAATAATAAGGTGGGCATAGTGGGGCCCATCTATATACTCCTAGTATTTGGGAAGATAGGATTGCAGGTCTACAACAACCTCAACAATGTAACCAGACTCAGCAACTTGGCAAGAATATCAGCAATCCAGTAAGACCCTGTTTCCAAATGAAAAATAAAAGAGCTGGGCGTGTAGCTTGGCGGTAGAATGCTCCTGGGTTCAAACCCCAGTGCCACAAAATAATAATGACAATAATACTAATACTACTAATAATAAAAGATCCGGGGATGGCTCCAAAGTAGAACCCCTGGCTTCAATCTCCAGTACCAAAAGAAGAAGGAAGATGAGGAGAAGGAGGAGGAAGAGTGTTATGGATTGGGAGAATATGGTTTGGGGAAACTGTTCCCTGGGGACCCCTGCAAGGGTCCTGGACACACTTTCCCCCAACCCATAACAAAAGCCAAAAATGACCAAAACCAGAAAATTACCGCAAGTTCTTGTCCTAAGCTAAGAGTAAATATGCATAGCTTGGACAGTTGCTTAAGATTTAAAGAAGTTTATTAGAAAGATAGAAATACAGAAAATAAAAATACAGCTCCATACCAGACTGGCATGGAGGGGTGACTCGAAATGAATACACCAAAGGGATCACACGTGGACTCAGCCTTTTATACCCATGACCTCCATCTTGTTTGTGTGACTCTGACATAGTGAACGTCTCTGTAAGGTACCTCCCCCAATAAGGTGTGGCAAGGTGTCTTCTTTCATAAAGGGCAAGGACAAACCCTGCTCCATCCTCCCTAGATCATCTTGTAGATCTGTCTTTAGATAAAGGCCTAGTTCTCCTCAACTAAGATCTGTCTTTAGATAGAGACAGGCCTAGTTCTCCTCTCCTATTGACTGATGAATTGCTTTTAGCTAGGTTAATTTACATTGGAATAGTTGCCTGCTTTAGGCAGAAATCAAGTCCTTTCTTTACCCATGTCTGCCGCCATTTTGACGCAACTATTTTTGAAATATACCAATTATTTTCTTTTGAAATATATTAATAATCATAGCTTTCCCAAATCTTCCTAGGCTGTTCCCAATACTGGTACAAAGAGGAGGAGGAGGAGGAGGAGGAGGAGGGGAAGGAGAAGGAGGAGAAGGAGGAGGAGGAGGAGAGATGTGTGTGTGTGTGTGTGTGTGTGTGTGTGTGTGTGTGTGTGTGTCTGGGGTTGGAACCCAGGGGCATTCGACCTCCGGGCTACATCCCCTGCCCTATTTTTTATTCTTTTATTTTGAAACTGGGTCTCACTGAGTTGCAGAGGGCCTCACTAAGTAGCTGGGGCAGTCCACGAACCGCGATCCTCCAGTCTCAGCCTCCCAAATGCTGGGATTACAAGCGTGCGCCACCACGCCTGGCTAAGAGGAGGAGAGATTTTAAAGCTGTTCCAGTAAGCTAAGAATACTCATTTTTACCTTTTTTCTAAGATAAAACAAATGATGCTGTATTTTTCAGAATTCATCATCAAGCCGGGCATGGTAGTGCACACTTGTAATCCCCATGCTTGGGAGGCTGAGACAGGAGGATCGCACAGGTTCAAAGCCAGCCTTAGCTACTTAGGCTCTCAGCAATTTAGCGAGACCCTGTTCCAAATCAAGTATAAAATAGGTCTTGGACTGAAAGTAGAAGAAAAAAACCAAGGCCAGCCATTGGAGATAAGCAAGCAAAAGCTTTATTAAGACAGCCCAGCTCCCTTTTATATCAGGCAGCTGGGAGGAGGGAGCTTATGCTCACAGCAGAAGATCCCACAAAGTACAGGGCGTTTACTGATTGGATGGCTCATACCCCAGTGAGTGTGTTATCAGGGGACTGGTTGTTGGGCATCCCATGATCCCCTTTGATGGGCTATGAGGTAGTCAGCATAAACCGGTAGCGAAGCCGGAGAGGTGCCATCTTTGGTGTGATTGGGCTGCTTATCCTAACATTGGTGGTATAGGAAAACTTAAGATAGGCCATAACTCAAAAAGCATTCTAACCACTGCAAGATTAGGTCTGCTCTCTCATCTTCACCTCTCTGTCCTTTATTGTCTCACATGTTTCACATTAAAAAAAAAAAAATTGAAGCTGGGCGTGGTGGCACATGCTTGTAATCCCAGAATTCGGGAGGCTGAGATGGGAGGATCGCAGTTCATAGACAGCTTCAGCTACTTAGTGAGGCCTTCTGCAACTTAGGGAGACCCTGTTTCAAAATAAAAGAATAAAAAATAGGGCAGGGGATGTAGCTCAGAGGTCAAATGTCCCTGGGTTCCATCCCCAGACCCTCAAAAAAATTTTAAATAAAAGGCCAGGTATCATGCCGCACGCCTATAACCTGAGTATTTGGGGGGCAGAGACAGGAAGAGCGGCCTTAGCTATCAGAGTTTCAGCAATCTAGATAGATCCTGTTTCAAAACAAAAAAACAAGAGAAGGGATGGCGTGTAGCTTGGAGGCTAGCATGTCCCCTGGGTTTAATCCCCAGTACCACACACATACACATACAAAAAATAAAGAATAAAGACAGGATTTGAAAACCTTCCTGAAATTAGCCATTTCAAGAGATAATTGTAGAGGCAATACTTATTTAAGAAATTGATTCCTGTCACTCTTCTTTCAAAATCCACTTGAAACCTTGCCACATAATAACATCCTTTGGAAAAAAAATCAATGTTTGTGCGCATAATGAAAATAAATATACGTGTTTATTACTCAGAACGAGGCCTTACTATGAACCGCATGTGGCTCCGTGTTCTGATTGCAAACCTGCCATTCCCACCTCAAGAACATCCTGAGTTTTCTGGACCGATGCTTAAGGGTATAAGGATGAAGAGCCATGATGCAGGAGTCAGAGATTCTATCTCATCACCTGTGTGGGCGTGCATGATTCACGGAGCTTAAGTCTAGAAAATCAGGATTCCTGACCTACTCATTATGAAAAAAAGTGGGAAACTTTCATTTCTTTTTAGAAGAATTTCTCTAAGAAAAAAAAATGAGAAAAGCCATGTGGGAGTATACTTCAAACTCTAAGTACAATAAAAATGTCAGGAGCTTTGACACCTCCGTTGAGCCTCAGCTACTGAGTGTCGCTAAGGAACATATAGACTGTGAGTCTTGCTGCTCAACTTTTCAAGCTGGAGATATTCAGAAAATCTTTGACATGCGTAAATTTAATTTTCAGTTATTTCAATCTGGTAGACAATCTCCAGAGTTCCCAGAACTATATCAATATGTAATATATTAAAGACTTGGATGGTAACCTGTCTTGGGAAACCTCTTAGGTCAGGGTGTGCCCACACTCACCAGCATCTCCTCACATTAGGGTTCTTTTCTTCCCTATCACATATGTGTTGTAACTCTAGGAAAATACTAACTTTGTATGTTGTGTGTGAAAATTTAGTTAAGTGATAAATGTTAGCATGAAAATGGAATTTGTGGTTAAATTCAAAAGTGTAACTCCACGCTACACCCCCAATCCTACTTTTTAGTCTTTTTTATTTTTTGAAACAGGGTCTCACTGAATTGTGAAGAGCCTCGCTAAATAGTTCAGGCTGTTGGCAAACCGTAATCCTCCGGTCTCCGCCTCCTGAATGCTGGGATTACAAGCATGTGCCACCATGCCCGGCTAAATGAGATAATTTAAAACAGAAAAAAAAAACTATTCTTTGATAATTTCAGCTGGTATAAAAATTGTTTGGCAAATGAATGATAATTTTACAAAAAAAAAATGTTTGTACAGGTTCTGCGTTATCCTGAATCCTTTCTGGAAAATGATGTACTCCCACTACCGAGGCTTTAGAACTGTCTATGTTTGTGAGACAATTAAAAAGCTAGAGCATGAGGGGAAGGCTATGTTTCTCAGTAATATTTTTCCTAAATTTTATGCTATAACCTAGCTGCTATATTTTGCAAATTTAAGGATTTAAAAAGTCTTCCGGACTTCCGGGAAGATGGCGACGGAGGAAAGTGGGGCTTATGAGCCCCACTAACAACCAATCTCTATTACCACAAAATCAGCGCCTTTCATAGCCAGAAAACACCATCAGCAGAGAAACAAAAAATGTAATTACAAGGGACAGAGAAAAAGAGGGCTGGAAAAACGGCAAACCAGAAAGAAACCAGACCGTAATGCTGCGGCTGGAGCCGCGGTGCGGAACGGCGCGGGCGCCATCTTTTCTTGCAGCACCGGGCCCCAGAGAGGAGGGGGACTCAGAACGGAGCCCAGAGCCACAGAGGAGATACGCTGGTCTCACGGCCGAGGATGCAGCAGCAGTGCCTTACTGCCGGCGGCAGTGGCGAGTTCACCGGACAGCTCCAGACCAATGCACTCAACAGCCCACCAGGCTCCAGAGAGGAGCGGTGGACAGCGACAGCCGGGCGGGATTCGGCAGATTTCTCGGTGCAGGGAGCATCTAAAGCTCCCAGGGACTGGGCTCAGCACACCTTCCAGGGACTCAGAGCGGAGCTCAAAACCAGAGAAGAAATACGCCAGCCTCACAGCCAAGGGCGTGGCAGTGGTGCCATATTGCCACCGGCGGCAGCAGCAGCGAATTCACCGAGTCCACTACAGCTCCATCTGCACACTCAACAACAGTGAGTCAAATTGTAGGCCCTGGAGGAGAAATCACAGTACTGACTCCCAGGGACTTAACCTAGTTGGGGAGTGGCGGTGGCAGAGATGTCACACTATAGGAGAACGCCCAACCTGGCACCCCCCATGGTCTAAAGCAGCCTCGATTGACTCCCTGTGTCTGAGACTCTGCCATACAACCCAGTAAAGGAGTAGTGGGGACTGAGATACCACAGACTCGAGATCCAGAGCACCTTAAGTGAAGTCGTAGTGACCCAAGGGAAGAACCCAGAGAAGGCACAAACTTCCGAAATCATGGGAAAGAGGAATAACAATGGAGCAATGAATGCCCACAACCCCACAACATCAGAACCTGATAAAACAGAAATTCAGAGATTTATAGAAGATCAAATCATGCCGGGCATGGTGGTGCACGCTTGTAATCCCCGCGCTTGGGAGGCGGAGACAGGAGGATCACGCAGGTTCGAAGCCAGCCGTGCTGGCGTAAGAGACCCTGTTTCAAAAATATAAAATAGGTCTGGGAGTGTAGCCCGGAAGAAGGAGGGCTTCCAGGAACCCCAAATCAAATCAGAAAAATAACTGTAGAAATAATAGAGGTGTTTCGAAAAGAATTCAGAGAGTCAAAAAGAGATGAAGGATGCAATTAATCAAGTAAAGGCCTCAATTCAAAGTACAAACAACCGACTAGACCACATGGAGAATAGAATCTTGATCTTAGAAGAAGATCATTCAAAAAATGAACGCATAGTTTTTAATTTAGAAAAAAAATCCGACAGCAGGAATCTGACATTGAAGAAATATGGGCCCATTTTAAGAGAGCTAACCTAAGAATAATTGGAAGAAGAGGGAAAAGAAGGTGAAACCAAAGGAATAAGTAATATCTTCAAAGAAATAATAGCAGAAAATTTTCCATAGAGCAAGAGGTCAATACACAGGTCCAGGAAACTTATAGAACTCCCTTTAGACAGGATCAGAGAAGAGGATCCCCACGCCACAAAATTGTCAAAATGACTAATGTGGAAGCCAAGCAGAGAATCTTAAAGGCAACAAAAACAAAGGGCCAAGTGACATTCAGAGGCAAACCAATTAGAATCACTCCAGACTTCTCAAACCAAGTCATGAAAGCCAGAAGGGCTTGGAGTAACATATTCCAAACTCCGAAAGAAAACAACTTCCAGCCAAAAATTTCCTACCCAGAAAAACTTTCTATCAAATTAAATGGGGAAATAAGAAACTTCCACGACAAACAGAAACTGAAGGAATTTATGTCTTCAAAACCAGTGCTAGACAAAATACTCAAAGAAATTAACTACAAAAAAGAAATAGGTAACTCACACCAGAATCAGAGAAACAAGATTTCTCATCAAACAGATAACTAAGATTGGTTATCTGTGGAGATTCATTATTTATGTTAGTCTTATACCTATCCCTAAATTGTATTGTTTTCCTTTATTGTTGCTAATTTTTAGGATTTCTAGTTGGAATACTAATATACCTTCAGATATAGCATTTGGAAATATTTTATTCCATTCTATTAGTAACTTTTAACTCTGTTTACATTGTCTTTGGATATACAATATGCTTATATTTTTTAGGTAGTTTGTTTACCCTTTTGTTGCCTGTGCCATTGAAATCATAACCAAGAAATCACTGCCAATTTCAATGTTGTGAGGTTTTATGACCCAGATTTTCTTCTAAAAGTTTATAGTCTTAATATTTATATTTAAGTCTTTTATCTATTTTGAGTTAATATTTGTATATAGTGTTAGGTAAGGGTCCGATTTTATTCTTTTTCATGTAAGTATTATTTTTCAACAATATTTAGTTAAAAGATAATTATTTCCTCCACCAAATGTTCGTGGAAACCTTGTCAAAAATAACTTGACAATATATGGAAGAATTTATCTCTAGGCTTTTATTTAACTCCAATGGTTTATATATCTGCCTTTAGAACAGTACTACACTGTTTCAATTATTGTAGCTTTATATGGTTTGAAATCAGAAAATATACATCTTCTAGCTTTGTTCTTTTTCGAGATCGTTTTGGGTATATAGAGTCCATATTCCATATTAGGATAGATTTTTTGTGAAAAATAAATAAATATATGATAGTTTCACCTTAAGAAAGAAAGCAAAAAGAAATATAGAAATGTTATCTTTAAGTCAAAAAAATATCAAAAGCTTGGTATCAGGCAAATGAAACTGTTATGTGAGATTATCAACATTAATATTGGATAAATTGCTATAATACTAGATGTCAACCACTAAGCCAAGCATGGGAAGGAGGGATGGGGAGGGAACGGGGTGGGGATCGGGTAGGGGCTAACTGGGCGATGTGTGCATGTATATCTACAAAAGTATTATTTTTATCCCATTATGATGTATGAATACAGTGCACCAATAAAATAAATAAATAAAAATAAAATAAAAAGTCTTCCGATATGTTTTGGTTATAAGGACAAGTCTTGCTGAATCTTCAGATAGCCCTGTGTTATGAGAAGCTGAGTGGTTTAAGCATACAAGTAATTGATCAAAGAGCTTTCGACCCTTTATTAAGCATGCCTTTGCCATTCCCTCTGGAGGCAGGCTGCATTTTCCACCCTTTGACTTCGAGTTTGGCTCTTTGCATTGTTCGGCCAGTGGAATTCAAGTGGACATGAGGTAACAAGAGACTTAAAAATCCAGGCTGCTTGTCTTATGCTTCCTCCATCCCGGTGAGAAGAATCAGCCCAAGAATCAGCCCGCTAGCTCATTACCCAGGGTGAGGATGAGAGACACATGGAACATAGCCAAGCTGCTGGGAAAGACCCGTCTAGACTCAGAGCCGACCATAGGTAGCGCATGCCCTGGACACAGGAGGGCCCAGTCCCAATCAGCAGGTCGCCCAACTTAACTGAGCCATTCATGCTCTGAAGAACATGTACACATGTCACTTGACTTGTGATGAGCTTCGATCCCAGTAAGACTATAATAAAGTCAAAAAAATTACAAGTGGAAACCCAGTAAGTAAAGGACCATCTATGTTACATTGTATTAGCCTGCTAGGTATACCACACACTGGTTGCTTCAACAACAGAATCTTATTTTCTCCTAGATCTGGAGGCTGGGACACCTGCATATCTTCTTTAGAAGTGGAAGAGGGCTGATCAAAACACAGTTCTGTTGTTCTCCCTGTAGTCAGCAATCCCGTTCTCACTGCACTGCTCTTAATCCCGTGGGGAGCTATGCTGCTGCAGACAAAAGCTCCAATTCATTTCTGGTTGGATTCGGTCATAACCATATTGTTAGCTTTACAAGATGTTAAAGAACAGGAGACTTCGGTGTGTTTTATGAGGCTGTTAGGACATGCCCGGCGTACCCCAGGAGTGAGCTGGGAGGATGAGCTGCAAGTGTTTCCGGCCGCTCCAGGCTAGGTGTTAATGGCTCAATTAAACACGCCTCCGAAGGAGAGTTTCTTCATGTTCCAGTAGCGGGTGTTTTATAATTTGTTTTGTTTGGGAGTTTTGCCCCAGAGCAGGTGTTCTGAAGCTCAAAGAATTCTGAAGCTCTGTTTCCAAACACATCCCATAGTTGCTCCTGCTCATTCTCACAGGCTAAGGAGTGTCCAGAAAAACTTTGGCTGCAGTTCATGGCCTTGATCCCTGCACTTCTAAGCAGCAGGAGCATTTTCAAAGGCACCAACAACTACGCTCTGAAGGCTTCACACTCGTGTAACTGACCAGACCAGGGCAGACACGTGGGAAGAAATGGCAGCACGCGGCATTCCCTTGCGAAGGCTCTCATCTCACTAGTAGGCGAGCAGTCTTCATTTGCTTTGGGTTCCTAAAGCAACACTGGCTAAAGTTCATGCAACTACGTGATGGTGCCTGGGATCCCTCACACTCATCTTGCTACTATCATTACCAATGTCAAGCAACAGAAAAATACGGTCGCAAAATAAAGCTGCTAATATTACCGCCTTTGGAAATTAATAGTTATCTAATCAAATTGATTTTTTTTTTTTTTTGGTGGTGGTGCTGGGGATGGAACCCTTCTACCTCCAGGCTACACTCCCAGACCTATTTTATATTTTATTTGGAAACAGGGTCTCTTAAGCCAGCAAGGCTGGCTTTGAACCTGCGTGATCCTCCTGTCTCCACCTCCCAAGCGCTAAGATTACAAGGGTGAGCCACCACGCCCGGCTCAAATTGAATTTTTTGAGGGGGTTAGGAGGTACTAGGGATTGAACCCAGCAGCATCCTACCTCTGAACGACACCCCCAGCTCTTTTTTTTTAATTTTTAAACAGGGTCTCGCCACGTTGCTGAGGGTGGCCTCAAATATGTGTCTTCCTGTCTCAGACTCTGAGCACTAGGTTTACAGGCATATGCCACCATACCCAACTTGAAATGTCTGGGTTTTTTGTTTTTGTTTTTGTTTTTTGTTTGTGTTTTGTTTTTGTTTCTTGTCTGAGTATGTGAGGATTGAATCCAGGAATTGTTTTCTCAAAGCTACATATCCAGCCCTTTTTATTTTTATTTTAAGCAGGGCCTCACTATGTTGCCAAGGTTGTCTTTGAATCTGCAATCCTCCTGTCTCAGCCTCCCAAAGTACTGGGATTACAGGTGTATACCACAATGCCTGGCTTTGAAATGTCTTTTTTAAGGAGGAAAAAAAAATAAGAAATAAGTATAAGGTCCTTTTGATATTAAATAACTGTGTTTGCCCCTTATTAAATATTTGGATTTAAATTTTTCCTCTTATATCCAATAGCTGCCCTGTCTTGATCCCAGCATCACACTCTCTCTGCAGGATTCTTTGCCATTTTTCATGAGACGTAAGGCAGAAGGATTCTTAGGAGAAAAGACTGTTTGACTTTGTTCTATGTCCCCCTCACCCCCAAGACTGAGGCCATGTTGGAAGCATCAGTATATTAAACACTAATTTGTTTTGTTTGTTTGTTTGTTTGTTTGTTTTAGTGGTACTGGGGTTCCTGGAAACCCTTCTACCTCCAGGCTACACTCCCAGACTATTTTATACTTTTATTTGGAAACAGGGTCTCTTAAGCCGGCGAGACTGGCTTCAAACCTGTGCGATCCTCCTGTCTCCACCTCCCAAGCACTGGGATTACAAGCGTGCGCCACCACGCCCGGCTTAAACACTAATTTTTTTTCCTTTATTTGGTGGTACTGGGGTTCCTGGAAGCCCTTCTACCTCCGGGCTATACTCCCAGACCTATATTTACATTTTTATTTGGAAACAGGGTCTCCTAAGCCAGCGCACGCGGCTGGCTTCGAACCTGCGCGATCCTCCTGTCTCCGCCTCCCAAGCGCAGGGATTATAAACGTGCGCCACCACGCGCGGCTTAAACACTAATTTGAAACAGAAAATATAGACAGATATTTCAGAGCATAGATTGAAAGTCATGATTCCTCACACTACCTCTACCCAACTTGTACCCTTGTACCCAACTCTTCAGTCTACACACAAAAAGAGCCCCTCAGCTATTTTGATGTGGATGCGCTTCCAAACTGTCTCTCCTCTTCGGGGCCTCCAAAAACAGGTTGGTGCATCCACTTTCATACCACTCTGGCATCTTGTCTCATGGAACTTTCCACACCAGTTTTCGCTCCTCTTCCCATTGGGGCTGCAGAGTTCCCAACTATTAGAGCTTCAGTACCCAGAGTCATTAGGAATTCCTGCAATCATGCCAGGCGTGGTGGCACATGGTTGTAATCCCAGTACTTGGAAAGCTGAGACAGGAGAATCACAGGGTTGCGGCCAACCTTAGCTACTTAGTGAGACCCTGTTTCAAAAATAAAGAATAAAATAGGGCTGGGGGTATACCTCAGAGGTAGAATGCCCCTGGGTTCAATCCCTAGTGCCACAATAAATAAATAAATAAATAAATAAATAAATAAATAAATAAATAAACAAACAAATAAATAAATATCTCTGCAATCCATTCTTACTAGAAAATCCCTGCTTGAAACACCTAATCACTTCATTTCTACTTAAACTAAGAATAACCTAGAGTTATAGACAAGCCTGTTGCAACAGTGGCTGCATTAAATAACCTCATTAATGGACTATCATGCTACATTTAATCTAAAAAACAAAACTGTCTTCTTTTATTTGCACTTAGAAGACTAATGTAAAATAAAAGAAAGTAATCCTGAGAAGAAAATTAATCGGTCAGTTTGCAAGAGTATGTGTTCATGTTTTCTTATGTATGCATGTGAAATTCTTTAACTTCTGTTAAAAAAAAAAAAGAAAGAAAATCCCTTGGTGCAATGTAATTCTAACACTAACTCTCCAGAACTAGGTCATATTTCATAGAAGACAGGCACAGCCCTCCATCAGATTCCCCTCCCTACAGACACCAGCCCAAGTTCCAAGGTTCCTGGGCCCCCTGCTCTGACCAACTGGCTACAAATGTAAAGGTTTCCACTACTGACTCAGGTTCAGTAACCACTTAGAATGGTGCACAGGACTCAGGGAAGCACTGTACTTATGACCACAGCTACATCACAAAGGGCACGAATCAGAGTCAGACAAATAAAGAGATGCATTAAAGTAAGATCTGATATCTTCATGTCCTCAGGATGCATCACACTCCTGGCACACTCGTGTAACAGAAGCCAGGAAGCTCACCCACATTTTGGGACCCAGAATTTTTATTGGGATTTTATTTCATACACATGATTGACTTAATCATTGGCTGCATGATTGAATTTAATCCTCGTCCTATTCCACCTCCAGAGGTCAGGCTGATCAGGCATGGCTCTAAATCCCCAACTTTTTGCTTTTGTTTCTTTGTGCATGAAAATGGGGATTGTATCCAGGGGCTTTCTACCTCTCCTACCTCTCAGGTATACCCCCAGCCCTATTTTATTTTTTATTTTAAACAGGGCCTCAATAAGTTGCTTAGGATCTTGATACATTGCTGAGGCTGCCTTTGAACTTGCAACCCTCCTGTCTCAGCCTCTAAGTCCCAAACAACAACTTCTTCTTCTTCATCTTGTTGTTGTTGTTCTTCTCCTTCTCCTTCTCCTTCTCCTTCTCCTTCTCCTTCTCCTTCTCCTCCTCCTCCTCCTCCTCCTCCTCCTCCTCCTCCTCCTCCTCCTCCTCCTCCTCCTCCTTCTTCTTCTTCTTCTTCTTCTTCTTCTTCTTCTTCGTCTTCTTTTGAAGGTTTGGGGATGGAATCCAGGGGCATTCGACCTCCAAGCTACACCGACTGCCCTATTATTCTTTACTTTGAAACAGGATCTCACTAAGTTGCGGAGGGCCTCACTAAGTAGCCGAGGCTGTCCACGAACCACAATCCTCCAGTCTCAGCCTCCCGAATGCTGGGATTACAAGCGTGCAGCACCATGCCCGGCTCCAAACTTCTAATCATATGGTTGGTCCTGTCAACATGGCCAGCCCCATCCTGAAACTATGTAGGGGCCCACCCTGGACCGCTTCAGTACCATAAAGTCATGTGTAGTCTGAGAGGCCCACCAAAATTAATAGAAACACTCTATCACTCTGGAAATTCCAAGGATTTAGAGGTTCCCCTAACCTCTAAACTTGGCCAGGAACAAGGATGGGCCAAATTTTCTGTTATACGACACTAATCGCATGTTAGTCGGCTTTTCATCATGGTGACAACCAATGTGTAATAAGCACTTCACAAGGAGGGAAGGTTTATTTTGTCTCATAGTTTCATATGTCTCTATCCACGGTCAGCTACGTTGCTTTTGTGCCTGTGGTTAGACAGTTCATCATGGCGGGGAGCCAGCGGTGGAAAAGGCCTTTTAGTGCATGGCAGCCAGGAAGGGTCAGGGTCCCAACACTAAAGGCATAGCCCCACAACCTAACTTCCTTCCACTAGGCTCCACCCCTTAAAGTTTCAACCGCCTCCCAGTAGCACCTCAGGTGGTGACCAAGCCTCTACACAAGGGCCTTTGGGGAACATTTAAGATTGAAACCACTAGCAAATAACAGTTAAAACAAACAAACAAACAGTTCAACACTGGAGCCTGGCTATAGTCCCAGCTACATAGGAGGATAAGGCAGGATAGATCACTTCAGCCCAGGAGTTTGAGGCCAGTCTGGGCAACAGAGTGAGATCCCATCTCAGGAAAACAATAGCAAAAGTAACAGTTCAAACACTATTTGGAGCCGGGCGTGGTGGCGCACGCTTGTAATCCCCGCGCTTGGGAGGCTGAGATAGGAGGATCGCGCAGGTTCAAAGCCAGCCTCAGCTACTTAGCGAGACCCTGTTTCCAAATAAAATATAAAATAGATTTGGGAGTGTAGCCCGGAGGTAGAAGGCCCCTGGGTTCCATCCCCAGTACCACCAAAAAAAAAAAAACAAAAACAAAAAAAAAAACCACCATTTGGAATCCAAATTTTAGGTGAAGCTGGAATTCTGGAGCTGAGGAGCTGACACCCTCCTTGGCTGATGTGGTTGCAGTTAGCAACAGAATAAGACAACACCCACATCCGGCCTGGTAAAACAACTGATAATTAGAAAGGCTCTTTAGTACCTACTGGAGGTAGAGAGACAAGCAAGCTGCTAGTTATGACTGTGGCATAGTAACCAAGCTGATTAAGAAAGGAGGGCTGGTGCCGGGCGTGGTGGCGCACGCTTGTAATCCCAGCATTCGGGAGGCGAAGACCAGAGGATCAAGGTTTGAAGACAGCCTCAGCTACTTAATGAGACCTTTCACAATTCAGCAAGGCCCTGTTTCAGAAATGAAAAGACTAAAAAATAGGGCTGGGGTGTAGCTCGGAGGTATAATGCCCGTGGGTTCCATCCCCGATACCGCAAAAAAAAAAAAAAAAAAAAAAAGGGTTGGTTTATAAGTTTTCACAATGAAGGTGGAAGCATTCTAGAACCTTCAGAGAAAAAAGCCTCTAGAAAGGCAAGCTCACACATCTTCTAACAAGGATTTGGGGGATAATCAGAGTGAAGCCTGAAAGCCACACAAGCATCTTTCATATAATAGGAATATGATAGGAACATAAATTCCAGTATTCACTTTCAAGAAGATTCTTTCTTTCTATTTCTTTTCTCTCTTGTGTGTGTGTGTGTGTGTGTGTGTGTGTGTGTGTGTGTGTGTGTGTTGCTTGGGATTGAACCCAGGTGCATTCCACCTCTGAGCTACACCCCCATCCCTATTTTAGTTTGAAACAGGGTCTTGCTACATTGCTGAGAACCTTTATAAATTGCTGAGGCTGGCCTCAAACCTGCAATCCTCCTGCCTCAGCCTTCCAAGTACTGGGATTACAGGCATGCACTACCACACCCGACATGTAAATTCATTTAGAGGGTCATAAATCACATGAATATTTGAAGAGATTCTGGAGTCTTGCCCTTCCGCCAAAGAAGGGCTGGTACCATTCAAGCCTAAAGAACTTTGAAGGTGAAAAAATTACCTAGATAACTCCAAAATCTATTTACGCCAATAGAATGAAGATAAAAGTGAAAAACAATTGATCTGATATCTAACATAACTGGAAATCTTTAAATAGA
This sequence comes from Muscardinus avellanarius, assembly GCF_963383645.1. Taxonomy (NCBI): domain Eukaryota; kingdom Metazoa; phylum Chordata; class Mammalia; order Rodentia; family Gliridae; genus Muscardinus; species Muscardinus avellanarius. Next base: position 63,101,142 of record NC_137801.1, read on the forward strand.
GATGTTTATAGTAATTTGTACCATGTTGTACTTGCTCTACACTGTAACCTTTGCTAATTGGAAAATAAATAGCTAGTCGTGAAGAGGGCCTACTTTTGGTAGTTCTTTTGTAAAGCCCCTCTCCCTAGAGTAAAATATTTGCATCTGGATATAAGAGATAATGGGTTTGAAAAATCTAAGTTGCCAAAATTGGCTTAATCTCATCGATAGCATAATTAATTCCTCAATTCAGAAGCAAAGTATTTAATGTAAAAGAAGGGGAGGGCATGGTGTGGTATTATTCACAGCATTCGGGAGGCTGAGACTGGAGGATTGTGGTTCGTGGACAGCCTCGGCTACTTAGGCCCTCCGCAACTTAGTGAGATCCTGTTTCAAAGTAAAGAATAATAGGGCAGTCGGTGTAGCTCGGAGGTCGAATTCCCCTGGATTCCATCCCCAAACCTTCAGAAGAAGAAGAAGAAGAAGAAGAAGAAGGAGGAGGAGGAGGAGGAGGAGGAGGAGGAGGAGGAGGAGGAGGAGGAGGAGGAGGAGGAGGAGGAGGAGGAGAGAAGAAGAAGAAGAAGAAGAAGAAGAAGAAGAAGAAGAAGAAGAAGAAGAAGAAGAAGAAGAAGAAGAAGAAGAAGGGGATTTTCCTTTCTTTTACAGGGAAGGTAGTGGCAATTTCCCATTTTCACTAGCACCCTTCACTGATGGATGTTTCTTGAAATACAAATGAGGAAGGAACCTCTACAACACTTTTATGTTTTAGGTCATCAGAAAATTTGGATCTCTTCATATCAGATCACAATTGCTATCTCACTACTTTATGAATGTTATTTTCCCTCCATTTCCCAAGAACCTAGAAGCTCTGGGACTGAAAATCTTGAAAAAAATCACATCACACTAAATATCTTCTGTTGTAGCTGTTGGGGCTTAGAAAATGATACCCCAAAGCAGGGCACTCTGACATGCTGAGTGTTGGAAGGGAAGACGTCAGAAGCAAAGTCCCTCTGACCTTCTCTTCCCCTTCTGTTGTAGGACCCCAGTACCCCAACCACCTCGGCATTCGGAACTTTCCGCCCCAGTGCCCCTGTTTGCAGGTACTGGGACTTGCCATTACTAGGACTTTACTTCCCTGTGTTCCAGGAACTAGCTCCCCACATCAACTGTTGTTAGAAGACAAAAGTAACAATTCAGGGACTTTCCACTCACCAGAATAACAGGACCTTGGTTACCACAAACTGTCATTAGAGCTAAAAAATGATATCTCTGGCCAAACCACCCAATCCTGAGACAGGTTAAAAATAAGAACCAATGATAATAAAACACCTAATGGTAATCGTGCCTCTATAATTAAAGTGTATAAAAACTGCCCACATCTGTTGCTAAGGGTCGATTCCTCAACTTGAGAGGCAACCCCAGCGCTGGACATAATAAAAGCTCTTGCAAATTGCATCGACTTCTGCCTGTGAGTGATTACTGGGAGGGTGTGTGCTTCCTGGGGGCTGACAGGTCCAACACTGTCTCACTCCTTGTGCCTCCCCAAAATGAGGCAGTGAGATTAGAATTCTTTCTCCCCAAAGGGGGGTTAAAAAACTAGAACCCCTAGAGTCAGCCATAAGGCCGAGAAGTATTACTTGAAATTTTCCTCACCATTCTGGAGGGTATTGGCCATTAGGAAGTTCTCCGACCCACCTTGTCTGATAGTAGTTCTAAGACTCCCATTCCAGAGGGTTCTGCAGGTACCTGAGAGGAAGGACTGCTATATGGACAGGTCAGGAAGAATCTGAACAGACAGGCCTTGCTGGGTTCCCCTTCATCTGTCACCATTAGATCACACCCTGCTGTCCAAGTCTCATCTCTCCATGGCTGTCCAGTCTTCACTAAACCTATGCATAAAAAGAGTCTTCCTTGGGTCACTTGGTCTTTCTTTCTGAAGACCACCGTGTCTCATAAACTTTGATTAAATACGTTTGTCACACTTTTTTATTGTTACCTGTCTTTTGTTAGAGGGATACCAGCTGTGACTCTCGTGAAAAGTGAGGATAAGTAACACACCTTTCTACTCCTGTATAGTGAGCACAGAACTGGCCTCTCCCCAGGTTGGCTCCTCTGCTGTTCTTGCCCACGTCATCAGTGTCCTAGGCCACATCCCAGTCATCAGAGGAGGTGGTACGGAAGTATAAGGTACAGATGAAGACAGGGAGTCTGATCTGCGTTCGTTCGGACCTGGCATTTCCTGTGTAAACTCCTCAAGTAGATTGCAGGGTTCATAAGGACAGTGAGCCGTCCTTGACCTCTCTGATATCTTTTTCAGTGCCTGGTTCCTAGCATCTCATTTACTTGTTGAATGGTTAGTCCATCGATTAGATCTACGATTTTGATCCACCACACAATAAAAGAAATGCTGGGAAATGCATAAACTGACTAATAGAAAAAAAATCTGGCATCTTTTCCCTTACCATCTACAAAAATATAGTAGAAATGTTATGGAAACAAAATTATTAGCAGGAAGGAAGTGCATTTATATTAAGAAGAAAAATATGTTCTATTCAATCAATATATTTAAATACAATGTGTATAGAAATTCAGGAAAAATACGTTGGTCAAAAATACACAGAGACAGGTGGTGCATACCTGTAATCCTCGTACTGAGGAAGCTGAGACAGAAGGATCACAGGTTTGTGTCTGACCTCACTAACATAGCAAGGCCCTCCACAACTTACTGAGACCCCGTTTCAAAATAAAACATAAAATAGGGCTGGGAGGATAGAGCAGAGGGAGAATGCCTCTAGGTTCAGTCTCCAGGACCACAAAAATAAAATAAAAAACAAGAAAATGCACCAGGTGTTATGTGCATGTATGTTTCCATCACACTAAACTTCAGTAAATACAAAAGCATATTAAAAGATGTAAAATGATTAATATATATCATGATATGTAAAATGTATATATTGTAATTGAATATGTATTATTTTATACATGTTATATATAGGCTTATACCTTATATATAAATATATCATTATATAAAATGATAGTACTTGGGTTTTTTTATTCTGTTTTCCAAATATTCTGTGGAAATTATTTATTATGTTAAAATTAAGACATCCAAAGGAAAAAAGCAAACAGATCCAGTTTTCTTCCCTTCCCTTTATGTCACCTCATCCCTATAAATGGGACAACAGGCTATAATGGATTAAAAGTGTTTTTTTCTTTTACACTAGAAAAAGTAAACAGAAAGGGGTAGAAACTTTCCACTCTAAAAAGGGAAGTAAAGTTATTTTGATTAATTTTTTTTTTTTTGCCATTGGTTTCTTTTTCTTTTTTTTCTTTTTTTTTTTTGGTGGTACTGGGGTTCCTGGAAGCCCTTCTACCTCCGGTATACACTCCCACGGGCTACACTCCCAGACCTATTTTTTAACATTTTTATGTGGAAACAGAGTCTCTTAAGCCAGCGAGGCTGGCTCCGAACCAGCGCGATCCTCCTGTCTCCGCCTCCCAAGCGTGGGGATTACAAGCGTGCGCCACCACGCCCGGCTTGCCATTGGTTTACTGGGAGAGCTTATGGCTGTGAAAGCATCAGAGGTCTTTAAAAAAAAAAAAAAAAGACTTTGTCAAGTAACTGCAGCAATAACCATACTATTTGAGATAAAACAAACTTTCTAAATATGTAATATTTACTTTAAGCCCTTAACATAAATCAATCAATACGTGAACAGTGTGGCTGAACATTGAGCATATATGTTTGTCTTTGTCTAAACATTTGCTTTAAAACCTAATCGATTCATTCCTTGTCCTGACATCATAGAACTTGAGCTGAATCCAGATAATATAATATAATAGGCAGGAAAGATAAGCAAGGATTCCAAAGACTGGTGGCTTAAGGACCAGTGGAACTGGCTGAGATGATCACCCTTGTAAGGCCAAACACCTAGCCTCTAACATTGCACAAGTGTTAGAGGTAGAATGTTGCACCACTAGAAGATGTTGAAGTTGTAGTCTGTGGTACCTGTGAATGTGACCGTATTTAATAATGTGGTCTTTGTAGATGATCACACTAAATTGCGATCATTAGGATGGGGCCTAATCCCGCTGCCTGGCTTCTACCCCAAGGCAACGCTTGGTGCTCAGTACTTTCTACTCAGTTCTCAATACTTTCCTATCCTGGTTAAATTTGATTTTCTGCAGAAGGTAATTTTGGCCTTGCACATTCAAGCACTCAGAAAGTCCTAAAACCAATATAATTAAATGTATTTTTTTTTTTGCTTAAGCAGTAGGTAGACTTACATGAACTTCCATTCACCTCTGTATCAAAAAGAAAAGGAAAAGGAAAGAAAATATTTGGATAGTCTAGCTTTGGTAACTTAAATTAAATTAGAATTATTCTTCATCTACTCATCTACCACAATTCCTTAGTTCTTTCTTTTTCCTTTCTTTTCTTTTCAAGAAATAAACACAAAATATCTCATCGAAATATCAACAACTAAATGGTTTAGAAGAAGCCCAAGTTTGATGTTGCTTTGTTTCTAACAGGGGCAGGGGGAACGCTAAATCCAAACCCTATAATTCAACCCAACTTGTCGCTCCCCTCTGATTAAAGCATTTTTTAAAATAACAGATAGAAAGCTGAGATTTGCATTGAGATAAAGATGGTTAACGTAGATCAAAAGAAATTGTACATATGTCAGTTAGATTAAGTGGCAGGATATGGGAAATGGTGTGTCCCCTATCCAGTTACTTTATGCATGAGCACATTTGCTGAATGCAGGTACTCCAGTGCTCGAGCCACTCAGAGACAGAAACCCTGGCAATTAATGGAAGGCAATCTATAATGTGTAGAGTGTTTATTCTGATATGGATCCAAAACCACATTTCTCCTAATTAGTAATAGTACCACAATTCTTTATAACTGTCTTGCCCTGTCCAGGATAGTCAATTATCTTTGAAACTTTCATCTGGCATTTCTGAGAGGGTCAGCATTATATTGTAAGTACTCCATATGGCACATATATAAACTTAGTAATTATGTAGAGACAGACTATTTCCTCAAGTGCATTAGAAGAAAAATATTTAGATTCTTCCCCAAAGAAATTCTACCTAAAGTATTTGGGGGAACAAGAGGGGTAAGTAATATAAATAATGTCAATTTTGATGGAGCCAAGAGAAGAATGAGTTAGTTTTGAGGTGACTTGAGATCAGAGAGAGAAGAGGATGTGGGGTGATCATTGAGAAGCCTTAACACTGACTTGCTAAGTAAAATGCAATAGTTATACGATGGCCATTTTTCTAAAGAGTGAGTTGCAGTAGTAGGATGCTGCTCCAGACCACAGTTAATGCTGCCTATTCCTTGGGATGTCATTCATACGTTACCTTCTATCGTGAAGATGATCTTGAATAATGGAGGCCCAGCTATATATCACAGCAAGTATAAACCCTTATTAGGAAATGTCCATGCATCCTGACATGGGGGTTGCTTCCTTACTTAACATAATCATTAAAATCTAAAATTCTAGACCCTCGTATTTATCTTCACTCGATTTGACTGCTCTGAGTTTCCTAATAAATCAGAGCACCATGTGGCTAAAATGGTGCTATGCCTTCAACCATCCAATGGACCAGACCTAGAATGATATGGCTGAGACACTTGCCTTGGTCAGGAAACTTCAGGGTGGTGCCTGAAACTTCAATAAGCAAGATAAGTAATACTTGAATTTCACTCTCTCTGTTAATCATTCTGCCTTTACTGAAATCTTTCACATATTATTCATCGTGAATGCTTTTGCATTGACTTTGGGTTTTTAAATACTATTTATTTGATGACTGAAGGTTCTGGCACTCTTAAAATGTGCACCCTAAAACAGGTGCCTCGCTCACCTTATAGTGGTCCTAGTCCAGTATTTATATAACTTCAGAATCCGAAATTGCTTCCTTGCATTAACGCAAGGCCTCTCTATCTCAGCACTGCTGGTTTGAGAGAACCAAATAATTTCTTGTGGGGGTTGTAGGGCTGCCCCCATGCATTTTAGGGTGTTTAGCAGTATCCTGGGTCTCAAAGCCAGGTGTTTTCCCACTCCCTACAAGTTGTGATAACCACAGGTGTCTCCAGATGTTAACGGTCAACCAGGTGAGAGCCACTGACCTGGCCAACACCCATCATCCTCCAAACCACCCATTTCTTCCTGTCGTGTCCTCGAAAGAGCTGGAAAGTAGCTTTTCATCAGCTTTTAAGTAACAACCCCATTTGATTCTTTGCTTTGTAGAGAGTGTGTTTACTTTATAATCTGATTAGAGCGATGGTAATCGCGTTAGCATGTCTAGACTTACTAAGGCCAAAGCTCTGATCTCTGCAAGGCTTGTTCCTGGCTTGTATCTGATGTCTCTAGACTACTTGGCCATCTGAAGCAGCAGCTTCTCCTGCAACTCAGAGACGCCTTATTATTGTAACTCCCTTCCAAACCATAAGCTCACCTCCCTCATTGTGTTAGGCCACAGGAATTATTTACCCCCTTAACCACATTTTACTATCTTCAAAGGGAGTTTCCTCTTGAAATTTATCAATAATCTTTGTGTAAGCTACCATATGTTCTTCCATCTCAAAAGCTAAGGCTCTGAGTTATTATATAATTCAGAAACTCAGCTTTCTCTGTGATCTTAGTTTTTTAAATACTGCAGTTTCAGAAAGCCACCTTTCCTATAATGAATAAAAAAGATATTTAGTGGTTTTTTTCTTTCTTGTTATTCAAAGTCTAAATTCATGACGGATTTTTTAAAGCCCATAATTAGACTTGGAAATAAAATTACACTCGAAGCTGGAAATCTATTTCTGGACATGAGTTTCATTAATAGCATACTGAAAATCCCATGATCTCCAACTGTCATATGAATCATGAATAGGTAATTAGATGGAGAACTAGAAATTGTTCCCGGTGATATACATTCTGCCATTTTTTCCCTCTGCTCTGTTGAGCATTCATGAAATTCTGGGTACTTATACTTTTTTTTTCTACCAGATAGGAAGTGTGTAAGTTGGAGTCATCTTATATTCAAAATAATTCATATGGATATTATACCAGTTATGGTTTTGTTGCTAAACTCGTAAACAACTCAAAGAGTTGACAAAACTATTGGAACTAGGCTTAAAAAGGAAGGCCAGAAAAGAGAAAGTGAGTAGCAGGTAGGCCACAGCCCAAACCACACCACCTAACTGTGCAATGAGGATTGCAGGTTTGAGGTCAGCCTTAGCAACCTAGTGAGACCCTGTTTAAAATTTAAAAACAATTAGGCCTGGGACTGTAGAACAGAGGTACAATGTTCCTGAATTTAATTGCCAGTAACAAAATTTTTAAATAAGTGAATAGGACTGGAATACATCTTGAAGGCAGAATAGCCTTGAGGTCAATCTTTCAGTATAAAAAAAAAATTTAAGGTATTTTTCTTTGGAAATTTTTGCTTTAGCTTTTGGATTTTGTACTCACTATTGTCTCTGTCTACAAACCATGATTATAAATAGAGATGATATACTTCAGGAAAGGGCCATTCAGAATTAATCTCCACCAAAGTTAATTTCTGCATAAATTAAGTCAAATGGGCTTTTCAACACCATTAATCAAGTGTAATAACTATAAATAAAGCATGGGTTTTTATTTATACCTTCAAATCTATGACGGCGTAAATGGGGCAATGTTGTTTTTATTTTTAATTACTTTGGATCTGCAGGACTAGCCATCTCAAAGTTTGTGGTAGATATTATACAATCAAAAAGATGTCTTCTAGCCAGGCATGATGGCACACGCTTGTAATCCCCGCGCTTGGGAGGCTGAGACAGGAGGATCCCACAGGTTCGAAGCCAGCCTCAGCTACTTAGTGAGGCTCTCAGCAACTTAGTGAGACCCTGTTTCCAAATAAAATATAAAATAGGTCTAGGAGTGTAGCCTGGAGGTAGAAGCCTCCTGGATTCCATCCCCAGTACCAAAAAAAAAAAAAAAAAAAAAAAAAAAAAAGATGTCTTCTTTATAGGTAAGAAAAAAAATCTAATAATCAGAAGCCTACAATTTTTTTTTTTCTCTTCATGCTTATGTAAAAGATCATGTTCTTCCTCCTCATGGGACCAGCAAACCAGCAGAAAAATTGCCAGTGAAGATTTGAGAATTGGGGTTGGGAAGGACCATCAACCCTGGAGATCAGGGGGTTGTTCTGCTATATGGCGTATATAGACAGTTGTTGTGTATTATGGTTAGATAAGAATGTCCCTAAAGAACTTAAGTATAAATGCCCAAAGCTAATGTCATTAAGTCATAAAGGTTGTAATCACATCCGTAGATAAAATAATTGTAATAGATTTACTGGGTGGTAACCTAGGCAGGTGAGGTGTGGGTGGAAAAGGCAGATCCTTGGGGGTGTGGCCTTAAAGACTGCTTTTGTCTCTGAATCCCCTTGCTTGCTCTGTTCCCAGCCTCCATGGTGTGAGAGCAGAGCCCTTTCTATTTCCCACCATCATGCCCTGAGATCTGCAGACTCTAGCCTCACATGGACTGAACCCCAAAATTTCCAAAAACAAAACAAATAAATCTTCCTTCCTTTAAGTTGTTTGGTCAGTTATTTTGGATTATAGCAGTGAGATTGTTGACCAAGACACATTGTATGGCTGTAATCAGTTTTTGGACTATCCTTGAAGTGGAGTTAAAAGTTATCAGAGGGACCCAGTTGGAGAACTAACTCTAGTGGGCTCTACGATGCATATAATCCCACCACCAGGTAGGAAATTATGTGCTACCCTGTTCCCACTGAAGCCAGGGTAGCCCGTGGCCAATAAAAACACAAGAGTCTTGCCCCCTTGACGCAAAAATGGCTTGAGGTTTTTACTCCAGAATTACATTGTCCGTTTCAATAGTCATTAGTCATTAGCCATAAACAGCCATTTAAATTTAAATGCAATTATCTAGGCATGGTGGTGCATGCTTGTATTCCCAGTATTTGGGAGGCTGAAACAGAAGGATCAGAGGTTCAAGGCCAGCCTCAGCAACTTGTGAGGCCCTCTGCAACTTAGTGAGACCCTGTTTCAAAATAAATAATAAAAATAGGACTTGAGGTATAGCTCGGAGATAGAATGCCCCTGGGTTCAATTCCCAGTACGACTAAATAAATAAATTTAAATGCAATTAATTAAAATTTTAGTTCTTTAGCTATGTGCAATGGCACATGCCTATAGTCCCAGCTACTCAGGAGGCTGAGGCAGAAGGACTGCTTGAGCCCAGGAGTTCAAGATAAGACAGGGTCTCCCTATGTTGCCCTTAGTTATGCTAGCTATATTCCAAATGTTCAGTAGCCATGAGTAGTTAGGAGAACTCTACCAGACAGCACAGATTATAAAGGACATTTCCTCCAATGCAGGATGGTCCACTGGACAGCACTGCTTCAGGGCTGAGCCACTATGGACTGACTGGGGTGAAACTTCACCTGAAGCAGTGCCCTCACTCAGCTCTTCCCCTTCCCCGTCCTGCATCCTTGCCTCCCTTTCAGGCTTTTTTTTTTTCCCCTTTCCTGAAAAGCACTCCTTCAATAATCCTTGCCTGAGGTGTGGCTGTGTGTGTGTGTGTGTGTGTGTGTGTGTGTGTGTGTGTGTGTGTCTTGCTGGAGATTAAATTTTACAGGGGCATTCTACACCCCAGCTCTATTCTACATTTTAGTTTTGAAACAGGACCTCTCTAGGTTGCTTGGGGGTCTTGCAAAGTTGCTGAGTTTGGCCTCAAACCTGTGAGCCTCCTGTCTCACCCTCTCAAGTACTAGAGTGGCAAGTGTCCTCCATCATGCCTGGCTCTGAGGCTCAGCTTCTAGGAAATTCTGTCTTCTACTTTACATTTAGGTTTGATCCAAAGCACCATCAGCATTGCTTTTGGCTTCTTGTAAACCCAAAACTGAATATATACAGCAGCCTTGAATTTAACATATGATATTTGTATAGAATGTGCTTAATACATATTTATCCTATTGGTCCTATTTTTAAGGTAGCTCATGCAAAGTCCCTTAGCACAGTCGTGTTTGCCAGTGCCGACACATACCATGTGCTTTTTTTTTTTTTTTTTTTTGTCCTCATTACCTCCATCCCCATTGTTGCTACTGAATTATCAAGTTTCAGGACTTAATTGCCCACCCGGTGATTTGCAGCACAGCACAGGAATGCAGTCGGACACATGCACAACACCCTGCCCTGCGTAGTTTCAAACCACAGATACTTACTCTCTCACAGTTCTGGTGGCCAGGAGTCCAAATCGGTCTTGGGTGGGACTGAGCTCCCTCAGCAGGTGCTAGGGAAGGGTCTGCTCCAAGCCACTCTCCCAGCTTCTGGGAGCCTCAGCCATGCTTGGCTTCTACAGGCATCTCTCCAATCCTCTGTCTTCACATGGCCATTTTTCCCTGTCCCCATGCCTTTCCCCTCCCCCCTAAGCATGTCTGTCTCTATGTCCATGTTTACTCTTTGAATTTGAACATCAGACATACTGGATTAGGGCCCAGCCTAGTGACCCCATCTTAACTTTATTGCCTCTATAATGACCCTATCTCCAACTAAGCCATCCCCTGAGGCACTAGGGCTTAGGACTTGGACATGTATTTTGGGTGACACACGTCCGCACGCTACGTGATCCGGTGACAGCAACCAGGGAAGGCAGAAGATGAGTCGGGGCCGGGAGCTGGCAGCCTGGGACAGAAAGCCCCATCGCGTATTGTGATCACTGGGAGTTAAGAGACTTGAGGAAGAGGGAAGGCAGCTAGATATGAGCCTCTCCTTCCATCCCTGTTCCGGAGAACACAGAGGCAGGTGTTGGGTCATGCGCTGCAACCCGCCTGTTCCCGAGGCAGCCACAGCCAGCCTGAGCTAAAAAAAGAAGGAAGCAGGGAGAAGTGATGTTGTTACTTGTTCTTCTCCTGTCTCACGGGTACAGTGAAAAGAGACACTTGCAGCCCTAGAGTTCGCTGTCAGGATTCTAGCAGGGCTGTCAGAATGCCCTACCCCACGGTGCCTTCATTATTCCTCGGGAAGCTCGGGTTCTGAAGAGGCCTTTCACCGCCTGTTCAGACTCCATCGGCATCCAAACCCTCCTGGAGGAATGTCTCTTGCTTTTGTTTCATCAAAGTTGGATGTTCTGCTTGGAGGTGTATGGGTACAGCATGCAGACATTCCTTACTTAGAGTTTCTCAGAGCATCAAAAAGGACCATCCCAACATATTCTGAAGCCAACATCACCTTCGTGGACCCTAATGCGAGGAAGACTCTGGCTCCTCATGCTTAGGAGTTCCGTCTTGTGTGCGTATATGTGTTTAAAGTGCTCGGTACAAGTACTGTATGTTGCTCATGCTTGTATGTGTTACTGAGGCTGGCTTCAAACCTGTGATCCTCCTGTCTCAGCCTCACAGGGACTGGAATTACAGGTGTGTGTCACACCTAGCTCCATGATTTTATCTGTGAAGTACTTGTGAGGTGAGAGTGGAGGGGGAAAGATAAAGACGAAGGCAAAATGGCGGGATATACTGGGGAGGTGGAGGTGAAGAGGAGTGCATTGATACCCCAATGGTCGATAATCAATGGCCTTGAGTACACACACTGGCCACAGGGAGGGAAATCCAGGAGTAAAAAAAATAAAATAATAATAATAATAATAACAATAATAATAATAATAATAATGTTTACTGAGTACTTACTCCATGCTCTGAATATGAATTTATATAAGACACATGACAACTGAATGAAGCAAGAACTATTAATGTCCTGTTTTTAAAGATGAAAATTCTAAGCCCCTTGAGGTTAAATGACTTATCCGAAGTCTCACAACCAGTTAAGTAGTAGCACCAGAATAGAAAACCAGGCAATTCAACTTAGAAGCCAGCCTCACAATTCCCATTATTTTGTTGTTGTTGTTGTTGTTGGTGGTGGTGGTGGTGGTGGTGGTGGTGGTGGTGGTGGTACTGGGGTTCCTGGAAACCCTTCTACCTCCGGGCTACACTCCCAGACCTATTTTTTACAATTTATTTGGAAACAGGGTCTCTTAAGCCAGCGCGGCTGGCTTTGAGCCTGCGCGATCCTCCTGTCTCTGCCTCCCAGGCGTGGGGATTACAAGCGTGCGCCACCACGCCTGGCACAATTCCCACGATTTTTAATCTCATTATGTAACACTTACTACATAAAATGTATATGTAAAACATAGATGTTAAGCATAATAACAGCCAGGTATGGTAGCATGTGCCTGTGATCCCTGTACTTGGAAGGATGAAACAGGAGGACTGTAGCTTTGAGGCCCACCTCAGCAACGTAGGGAGATTCTGTTTCAAAATTTTAAAAAACAATAAAATAGAGCTGAGGTGTAGCTCAAAATTAGAACGCCACCAGGTACAATCCTCAGTACCACCAAAATATAAAATAAACAAAGCATAATAATAACAATATGAGTACCAATGAACCCACCATGCAGCTTAAAAAGCTATCACCATTAATATCTTTAAAGCAACCTGTCTGCTTCTATTCTGTTCCCACAGGTCCCCAGCATCCAAATTCTCTTTATCATTATCTTAGTTTTATAAAATAACTAATAGCACATAAGTACATAGCTTTAAAATTAGAGTTTTAGTTCAGTGTTGACTTTTTAAACAGAGGGTTGATCTTTATGTAATCTCTGGACTTATCTTTTTTTTTACTCAATGTTTGATTTTCAAAATCCATTCATATTGTCTATGTTAACTGTTGTAGTTTAATTTTATTTTATTTTTCAGTACTGGAGATTGAACGACAGTCTCATTAAGTTGTGGAGGGCCTCACTAAGTAGCTGAGGCTGGCCACGAACCTGCAGTCCTCCTGTCTCAACCTCCCAAGTACTGTGATTACAAGCGTGCACCACCACGCTTGGCTTAGCTGTTCTTTTATTATCTTCATTATTGGGTTTCTTTGTATACATACACCACAAATTATACAATCTCCTATTGAGGAACATTTGTTTCCAGTCTCTGCTGTTACAAACAGTGCTGCTGTCAACACTTTTTAACGTATAATTGGGTGTGTATAGTGTATATGTACAAGAATTTCTCTAGAGAATTGCAGGGTCTGGTAGAGCATGCTCAGTGCTGTCAGGTAATGTCAAATTATTTTCTGAAGTGTTTGGACCAATTTACACTCTTCAGCCTCGTGTAGGAGTCCTTGTTATTCCATATCACCACCAACAGTAAGCATTGTCAGGCTTGTTAGTGTTTGCCAAATACGTGGGTGCAAATGGTATCTCATTTGGTTTCCATTTGTATTTGTTCATCATTTTTATTGTTATTGTTGTCATGGTAGTGATGGTGATAAATCATATCCAGGCAATGATTTCTTATATTTACCTCAGTTCAAACTTCATGCTTGCCAGGTACTTCTATCCATCATTCCTGCTTGTCTTTCCAACATTCCTACTGGAATAATTTTTCTTCTTCCTGAACTGCATCCTTTAGAGGTTCATTCAGTTCAAAAGCATTATCTGTAAATTCTTAAATGTTTTGCTGCTCTGAGGATGTTTAGCTCTTGTTCCTTAAAAATAACAATAACAACAACAAAAAAACTTTCCTGAAACAGAATTCTATTTTAATAGTATGTCGATCCGTTTTAAATATTCTATTGTTTTCTGGTTTTCCTTAGGTGATTCTTACTCTGTGGTTATTTTTAAGATCTTCTGTTGTTTTTTTTGGTATTTTGTAGTGTCATACAGATGTGTCTAGATGTGGAATGTTTTAAGCTCTTTGTATAATTGGATCTTTCTGTAGTTGTGGATCAATGGTTTTTATCATATTTTTAATAATTTATAATCCATGATCACTTCAAACATTGTCTCCTCTGTTCATTCTTTTTCCATATTGTTTCATTTTCTTTTATGTTTTATCTTTAAATGTCTTTATAGCATTTAGCATATAATAACCATAACATCTAAAGTTTGGGGAAAGGATTTGTATCTGCTTTAGTTTCTGCCAACTTTCAAAATGGATTAGTCTCCTTTGACTGCTGTAACAAACTACCACAAAATTGGTGACTTTAGAAATATAAGCTTATTCTCATACAGTTCTAAAAGCCAGAAGCTCAAAACCATTAAGCCACAAAGTATTGGAAGGGCTGGTCCTTCTGGAGGCTGGAGGAAATAACCTCTTTCCTTGCCTTTTCTAACTTCTGGAGGCTTCCCTCATTCCTTGGCTCATGGCCCCTTCCTCACATCACTCTACCCTACAAGTCTTGCCTCTACCACTACTCCCATGATCCCATCTCTCTCTTCCTCCCTCTCATAAGGACATCTGTGTTACTTTTAAGGCCCATTAGTATAATCTATGGTAATCTCCTTCTCTTACTATCCCTAAATTAATCACATCTGCAAAGCCCCTTTCATCATATGAGGTGACATTCACAGGATCCAAGGATTATGACCTGGATATTTGGGGGCAGGGCATTATTTAGACCACCATGGTCAGAGACCATGGCTGCCAGCAAGTTTTCATTGTCCCCTCCCTCCCTAGGAATAAAAATACTGACTTTCAGTCAGGCTTTTTGCTGGCTAAAACCCCCTAGTTGTGGGGGAAGGGTTTTGTCAGTGTTATTGTATCTAGATGTGGCCATGGGGATTAAAATCACCCTCGTGAGTTAAAATAATAGTTATATGTGCAGCTTTCCGGTGTTTTGTTTGTATTTTGTTTAGTTTTGTTTTGTTTTGAGTGCTGGTTATTGAACCCAGGGCCTTACACACATTAGGCAAGCACTTTACCGCTGAGTTACCCCAAGCCCAGAATATGCTTTCAAGGAAAACAGGCATGCTCTCCAACCCTCCAGTTGGCTTGGAGTGTGGGTCTCTGGAGCTCCGGTATCTTCATGCACCACAAGGGTCATAACCTAAATTCGAAGCACTAATAAACTATACAGGAACAGATCCCTGAAGGATTTGTGATAGATTTGTCCTGGATATCTACTTCCTGCCTATTTTTATATGAAAATAAAACTATGTGTGTCTAAGCCACCATTACTTGTTTTTCCTGCCAGGTAAGGCTTAACTCAATCCCGACTGACATAATCAATTGTGTCTTACCTCCTTGTATGTTTAGTAGTTTTTATTGTAACCTTTTGTTTTGTTTTACATAGTCTCTTCCCAGAGATTCTGAAAGACTGAATTAACGACACCTTCTTCTAAGAAGGATTTTCATTTACTTATTCCGGGAGTCACATGTGCCACCGCAGGGAACAGCTTTACCTCTTTATTCAGGGCACAGGCCTGGCAGCAGGCTCCGCGCTGCGCTTCCAGTCCCTGCCTTTACAGCCCAAGGTGGTGTGTACCTCCTGCTTCAATTCCCTCTGCATTCCAGCTTTATTTCACGACACATGCTGAATGTTATTTTATTTCATTTTCCTCTCATTGGAAAACTCTCTTGGTTGCTTGTCAGCTCAATGTATTAAAAAGCCTGCTGTAATCTGGATTTAATGCCCTTCTAAAGAATTGACTTTTCCCATCCCAGTTTCACCATTAGATATGTTAATGACGAGCTTTACACCTGATCAGACCATCCAATATTTGATGCAAACTTTGGGAAAGCAAAATTCTGAAAACCAGGATGGTACAACACTTCTCTGACCATCGATAGACTCCATTTATTTGTCCAGGAGTCTGGTTCACAATCAGCTATGACTTTCCCTTTTGGAGTTTCTGGGAGCTCTTTCAAATTACACAGATTCATTTTTCATATTTCAATTTTTACTTGGAAACCGGGTCTTGTAAGTTGCTGAGGCTAGACTCAAACCAGTGATCCTTCTGTTTCAGCTTTTCAAGAACTGGGATTATAGGCGTGTGCCACTGTGCCTGACTAGGATAAGAGTATTTAACATTTTGATGAAAGTTACCAATTTGTGCCTCCCCAAACCATGCTAATGTAATGTGTTTGTGACAGAGACTACTAATACCAAAACTACTATCCATTTTTCCAAATTGCTAAGTAAGAGAATCCCTATTTTTGTTTCAGAGTGGTGGGGTGCCTGGCCAAAGACATCTCATTTTGACTTAACTCACTTTGAGTTAAGTGTGGACACCATCTGGCTGCTGAACTGTGAGTAGGTGTGCTGTGCGGGACATCCTGGGATACTGCTGGCTAGAAGATGTGCCTTTCTGCCCTTCTGCCTTTATTCCTTCTTCAAATCTGCATAGTGGTTTGAAGCCTGATGTTCTAGCAGGCATTTTGGACCACAAAGGGATCTTGAAGATGTAACTAGTGAAATCTGCACTAGAAATGGGAGAAGAAAAGTCCAGGGGCTGAGTCACAGAGAGTCCTCACACAGCATCAGACAGCCTGTAGCTCAGTTCCCATGAGATGAGAGAATACACCTATTATTTTCTGGGTCTTTGCAGCTGAATGTAATCCCTAAATACAATTCCTCTCCAACATTTAACCAGTAAACTCGTCTTGCTGTAGGCTTGCTGTGAGCCCCGTCATGTGCTATGGGCTGTCGCTACAGTGTCCTTGCCCCCGCCAAATCAGCCTGACCTTCATGGATAGGTCGGGGCAACCAGATGTGTGACCTTGTATGTTGAATCCCCATCCCTCCTTTTCCTTCTTTCCTACTGTTCCACAGGACAAATCGAGCAAACTTCAAATTTCCATCATTGACTCAGATCTCCTAAGGAAATCAATCTACACACACACACACACACACACACACACACACACACACACACACTCCAGCACATACAGAAAGACAAAAGGCTTCTCACAGCATCTACAAGCCTTCCTACATAAAGTAAGGAGGAAGCCCTTACTTTAACCTGGGGAATATTCCGGAATAACCCTTCAGCCCCCTTGAAGAGAAAGCCTGATAAAAAATGTAACCGTTTTATGGAACAAAAAAACTGCAGGCTTCTAATGTGAGACTGCTGTTAAATCAGTGCTCTTCCTGTTGGTTCGTCAGGAGGGACTCTCGCAATGGGACAACTTTATTACAGTGATGGATAGCAATAGCACAACTAAGAGACTGTTGCTCTGAGTTACGGTCTCTTTCGCCTAAAAATCTATATTTGCCATTGAAGAAATGTTGAGACCGTCACCTTCTAAAGATGAACAGTCCTCGACTGGCAGCAGAGCCCGCTCCTGTCCCTTATGAGGACTGAGCAGGAGTGGCTCTCCTATTTTTCTGCACAGGCTCTATCCAGCTGGCCACCAAAGTGGACCATCCCCAGGGCTCTCACCTAGGCTACATCAGGAACACCCACCCTGCCGGCCACAGGTACTGCTGACAGCACGGGAGAAGTAAGTACTAAGTCCCAAACCGACCCTCACTTTTCTTGGTAAATTAATGCAGCAAATAAAATGCCTTTTTAATCTACACACAGTGCCATAGAACTTGTCAATAGAGAGTTCAGTGTGGTAAAAGTTCACAATCAGGCATTCAGCCCCAGGAATCCCTGTCCTACATCATGCGCCACTGACACTGGTGTTATTTAATCTGCTGCAGGGAAAGGAACCATAGAACCGAATCAGAACTGGAGAAATATCCTGGATCCACTGTTGTTTAGCAGCAATTCACATAACTCCTCTGAACCTCGGTCTCCTCACCTGTGGCTGGAGATAATAATCTCTACTTTCTAGAGGTATAATAATTGCAGAAGGAAAGTGTATATTAATCCCCCTAGCAAATAGCAGATCCTCAGAAAAGTTGACTTTGAATCTACTGAGTATATAGACACGACAAGCCTTAGGCCCCAAGGAAGGCGCAGGAGTCTCTGGTTGTCTCTCCGTGACATTTATCTTTGTCTTTCTATTTTATCCTTGTTGGGTGTACCCACGTTGGGCCCATGAATGATCAGTGGGCAGTATTTTTGTTTCCTCTCTTCTCATTCATCTGTGTTAGTGTGCCAAGAGATGATGATCTGATGGCAAGGAGAGGGAAAGAAATGGGTAACAACCTTAGCAATCAGAGAAATGCAAAGCAAGACTACACTGAGATTCCTCTTCACTCCAATTAGAATGCAATCGTTAAGAATACCCATAACAGCTTGGAGCGGTGGTGCACACACATAATTTCAGTACTAGGAAGATTCAACGCCAGCTTCAGCAACTTAGCAAGACCCTTAGCAACTTAGTGAGATCTTATCTCAAAACAAAAAATAAAAAATGGTTGAGGGTGTAGCTTGAAGGTAAAATTCCATCCCCAGTACCCCCCATAAAAAGAAAGAGACAGACAGACAGACAGACAGACAGACAGACAGGCAGACAGACAGGAAAAAAGCTGGGCATGATGATACCTGGACAGCTGAGACAGGAAGATTGCAGGTTCAAGGCCAGCCTCAGCAACTTAATGAGAACCTCCACAATTTAGTGAGATTCTGTATCAAAATAAAAATAAAATAGGCCTGGAGGAATAGCTCAGAAGTAGAATGGTCCTTTGTTCAATCCCCAGTGCCATAAAAAAAAGGCAAAAAGAAGGAAGGAAGGGAGGAAAGAACAAAGGAAGGTAAGTGCTGGAGAGGAAGCTGGGGGAAATGGAGCACTTCACAGTGTTTGTGGGTTGTAAATTAGTAGAACTGCTATGCAGATCAGTAAGCATGTAGGCTCCTCAAAGGAATGGAACCATCATATGACCCAGCCATACCACTCCTCACTGTCTCCAAATAATTAAGTCAGAATACTATAGCGCCCCATGCATACCCATATTTGTAAAAGCACAATTCACAACAGCCAAGTTACAGAACCAACCTAAGTGTCCATCGAGAGATGAATGGATAAAGAAAAGGCGCTATGTACACACACTAGAGCTTTACTCAGCCATAGAGAACAAAACTGTGTCATTTGCAGAAAAATGGACAGAACTGGAGAGCAACCTTCTAAGTGGGATCAGCCAGGCGCAGAGAAGCCAGGGCCTTGTGTTTCTTCTCACAGGTGGAAGCTAGAGAGAAACTGGGAATGAGAGGGAAACTCATGGAAAAGAGAGACCAGAAAAGTGTGAAAGGGGCCAGGGGAGGGAAGAGGAGAGAGGAAAGGGAAAGGGAGGTTTGGGGAGACAGATCGAATAACGTTAAATGCACACGTGAATCCTCACTGCGAATCTCACCATGACGCGCAATTACAATGCACCAATATAAAATCAGATTTAAAATTTTTGGAAAAAAAAAATTTGCCTCCTGCATTGAAGCATAGGCCACCAGAGGGCAGACAGTTGGCTTTTGACTTTCTTTTTCTGTGGCACCGAGAGTAAATCCAGAAGCATTCTACATTCAAGCTCTATCCCCAGCCTGCCTTAGGTTTTTGTTTTGAAACAGGTTCTCACTAGATTGCCGAGAGTCTTGCTACATCATTGCAGAGCCTGGTCTCAAACCCATGATCCTCCTGTCTCAGCCTCCCAAGTACTGGGATCGCAGGCATGTGCCACCACGCCTGGCTTCTCCGGGATTCTTTCTTTGTTTTAGTGTCCCCAAAGCATGGCAAGCAAGGTCCACACTGGCCCCTTTGCCCTCCCCTCCCCTTCTCCCTCCCTAACTCACACACTTGCAAACCTCCCCTGGTAAGGTCTACAGAGGCCAGTTCTACAGGCAGCCAGTTTATCCAGGTTTGCCCAAGACACTGAGTCTAGAAGCATCCCAAGACAAGTGATCCCCTCAGGTGGGGACACCGCTGGCCTGTCTCAATGGCCTCTCTGGGGGGGGCTTTGCCCACTGTATGCAGAGCAGGCCTGCGCATGGCTGCTGTGGGTGCCTGGCTCACTGGGTTTCTACTGCTTTTCATATTGACTTCACAGCGCTCGCTTCCCTGGGGACCAGCACCAGGGCCACCTGCTTTGAGCCTCCCCAGGCCTTGTAAATAACAGCCGGCCCAAGGGAAGGCCCTTCTCAGGACGCCCTCCCCCAGGGCAGGCAGGCATGAACTGCACTAATCAGACAGCCCGTTTCTCTCCCCGCCTCCCAGGATGCTCATAACAACTGTGGGGACCAGACACCCTGGAGCCCAGAACTGAAACCTGGTCTCCCCTGCTGCTTACTAATGAGAGTCTCTGTGGGCTGGCAGTTGTTGCTGTGTTCTCTCTTTTCCAAGTTATTTGTCCTGTGTAGCAAATGCCTTAGTATCCAACACACACCCACCCCAGGCACCAGGCTCCACACTGTGGGGACAAAATCCCCTGGGCTCCAGGAGCCTGCTGCCTTCGTGGTTCCACCCCGACCCACTTTCTTTCCCACACACCAGCTCTAAATGTTCTTCTATTGTCCAATCAGGTTGGTCTCCTCCTCACAGTGGCCCTTTGGATTTTTTTTTTTTTTTTTTTTTTTTTTTTTGGTGGTACTGGGGGTGGAACCCAGAGGCTTTCTACCTCTGGGCTATATTCCCAGACCTATTTTATGCTTTATTTGGAAACAGGGTCTCACTAAATTGCTGAGAGCTTCACTAAGGAGCTGAGGCTGGTTTTGAACCTGTGTGATCCTCCTGTCTCAGCCTCCCAAGTACGGGGATTACAAGTGTGCGCCACCACGCCCGGCCATGCACCACCATGCCCGGCATGGCCCTTTGGATTTGAGGGAGACTTTGTCCATCTCCAGAGGTTTATGCACGCCATATGCCGTTTGATTGGCAGGGTCTCTACTACTCACCTGATGGGTTGCAGTACCGGGCCATAAAGGGTGAACAACTTGTCTAAGGACCTAGGGCTCGTGAGAAAGATGCCTGAGTGTGTCGAGCACAGATATGTGCACCAGTGGCAGTTCCAAGGCCACCGCCTGTATGAACTCATTAAATCCTCACAACACACCGATGAGGTGACTTCTTGTTTCCCATATATGACAGATGAAGAAGGCCAGACTCAGAAAGATTGAGGGACGTATTCAAAGTTAACTGGTAGGAAGGTGCAGAATTAGGATTCAACCCAGGCATTCTGGGCTCTGAGCCCAGAGGCCTCATCAGTACTCAACACAGCTCCTTAGTGAGCCCCTCAGAAATATCAGAAATAAGGTAACAGGCCTAGTGGTGCACTCCTGTAATCCCAGTACTTGGGAGGCTGAGACAGGAGGAGCACAGGTTCAAGGCCAACCTCAGCAACTTAGCAAGGCCCTCGGCAACTTACTGAGACTCTGTTTTAAAATAAAAAATAAGGCTAGGGTTCAATTTCTGTTACCACAAAAAAAAAAAAATTGAAATTGAAATACCACACACAGAAACACCAAACCTAACCTAGTTGTTAATTTCTGGCAAGTTATGTGCCCTTCCAATTATCAGACAGACAGCTTCTGTTACTCTTCTAGAAGACACACACACACACACACACACACACACACACACACACACACCTGACAGAAACAAGGCTAGTGGCTTGAGCTGATGCTGGGGCTTCCTGGACATCTTGACTCTAACTTCAGTTCTTAGCTAAGACTAGGTGGTGGTAAAAGATGCCACAGCATGGGAAATAGTCTCCAAAAGCTTTACCTGCGTGGAAAAGAGGACTGCATCAAACCCTTCTTGTTCTGCAGTATCCCCAGGAGCCGCAAGCAGCCATGACTTCTGCCTGCCCAGCATCCTCCTCCTCCCTCTCATAAAGGCACTTTGACTTCTCTTTGGGAGACAGGCACTCTCGTTACATGTGGTGTTATATATACAGTCACCAGGCACTCTCATTACATATGGTCTTATATAGACAGTCACCCAAGTTTCCTCCCTTTTCTGGCCAAGGGCTAAGCACATGACCCACACCCACCAATTAGACTCGAGAAATTAAGCAAAGGAGGAGAGTCAGTTCCAAGTGGTTTAAAGAATTACACAAAGCATGCCCATCTGCCCCCAGATCCCCAAACCTGACCTGCCTTCTTTCCAGTACAAAATCGAATCCCTGAGATTTTCCTTCAATTCCATGAGCTACCTGATGTGACTTTTTTGCCAGTGCTGGGGATGGAACCGAGGGCCTCACATAGGTACTTTGCCAAGAGCTGTACTCCCAGCCCACGGGGTGGCTTTTTAATATGCCAGCCTAGCAAAGTTAAATTCCATTTTCCATAACTTCCTTTCTTGCACATTTCCAGTTATTGTGAAAGACCCTGAAGCAAGATTTCGAGGATGAAGAAAGCAAGACTCAGAAGGAGCAGCCATTTCTTTGGAGCTCACGTGTGACCTCGCTTATCTGCCGGTCACCTGTAGCAGGGAGCAGTGCCCCGGCTGCAAAGGCTCCAACCTTTCCCAGGACCCTTTCTTAGCATCGCTTGACTTCCGAGCCAGATGTGTTTAGCCCTGTGGTAAAGGATCTTCTGCAGGATACCAGGCCCCCAAGATCAGAAATCAGCTTTCAGTCCTTCGTCATGGTCTCCTGCGGGAGGGTTTCCACTCCATCTTGCTCTCCACTTTACGTCTATCTGCCCTTTCCAACTGCCTGCCTCACGGGTTTTAAGTTCCAGCATGAACCCAAGGACGAGACCCTCACAGAGCCTGAGTCAGCACCCCCACAGTAGTGTAAGGTCAAGTCCCATAGCGGGTCCCTAGTGGTTTGCTTGACTAGTGGTTCCATATATGTGATTGAACTTTGACACATCACCCCAATGCCTCTGAAGGATTTGTCTTTAGTATAAGTTATCTAGGGTTTATTTCTGTTTCTCGCAGCCAAAAAAGATCCCAAACCATATACACTGCATAATGGACATGAAAGAATTCCCAAATTATTATTATTATTTGCAGCACTGGGGATGGAACCCAGGGTCATTCTACCTCTGAACTATGCCCCTAGGCCTATTTTTTTTTTTTTTTGATGGTACTGGGGGTAGAAACTAGAAGCTTTCTACCTCCGGGCTATACTCCCAGACCTTTTTTATATTTTATTTGGAAACAGGGTCTCACTAAGTTGCTGAAAGCCTCATTAAGTAGCTGAGGCTGGCTTCGAACCCGTGTGATCCTCCTGTCTCAGCCTCCCAAGCGCGGGGATTACAAGCATGCGCCACCACGCCCGGCTTATCCCAGGCCTATTTTTTATCCTTTATTTTGAAACAGGGTCTCACTAAGTTGCAAAGGGCTTCACTAAGTAGCTGAAGCTGTCCACGAACTGAGATGCTCCGGTCTCAGCCTCCCAAATGCTGGGATTACAAGCGTGCGCCACCACAACCAGCAAAGAATTTCCACATTATAGAGCATTAAATATGTGCATGTTCATATTACTTTTTTCTAGTACAGACTGCTAGAAAAACAAAGTGTGGGGACAAAAAGATTCCAATATGAATTATTCCAGGTAATACAGTTAGCCCTCCATATCTTGGGGTTCTCCATCTGCAGATTCAAGCAACTGCAGAGAGAAAGTACTTGAGCAGGCTGTGCACTGTGGTTCGTGCCTGTCATGCCAGTAGTTGGGAAATTGAGACAGAAGGATCACAAATTCGAGGCTAGCCTCAGCTCTTTAGCAAGACCTGTTTGTAAAATAAAAACTAAAATGGGGCTAGGGGTGTAGACCAGAGGTAGAATTCCCCTTGAGTTCAATCTCCAGCACCAGAGAAAAGAAAAAAGGAAAAAAAAAAAGACTTGGAGAAAACACAAGTCTGTACTAAATAGGTATGAATTTTTCTCATGTCTTTATTCTCTAAACAATATGGTAAAATAACTATTTACATAGCATTTACGTGGTGTGATTTTACAACATAGGTATTATAAGTCATCGAAAGATGATTTGAGAAGCCAGGCATGGTGATGCATGCTTGTAATCCCAGCACTT
The DNA here is from genome assembly GCF_963383645.1 of Muscardinus avellanarius. Taxonomy (NCBI): domain Eukaryota; kingdom Metazoa; phylum Chordata; class Mammalia; order Rodentia; family Gliridae; genus Muscardinus; species Muscardinus avellanarius. Next base: position 63,124,822 of record NC_137801.1, read on the forward strand.
GGGAGGCTGAGACAGGAGGATTGTGGTTTTGAAGACAGCCTCAGCTACTTAGTGAGGCCGTGTGTGTGTGTGTGTGTGTGTGTGTGTGTGTGTGTGTGTGGTACTGGGGGTGGAAACCAGAGGCTTTCTACCTCTGGGCTACACTCCCAGACCTATTTTTATATTTTATTTGGAAACAGGGTCTCACTAAGTTGCTGAGAGCCTCACTAAGTAGCTGAAGCTGGCTTCGAACCTGTGTGATCCTCCTGTCTCAGCCTCCCAAGCGCAGGGATTACAAGCGTGTGCCACCACGCTCGGCTTAGTGAAGCCTTTTGTAACTTAGTGAGGCCCTGTTTCAAAATAAAAAAATATATAATAGGGCTGAGGGTGAAGGTCGGAGGTAGAATGCCTGCAGGTTTAATCCCCAGTACTGAAAAAAATTTTTTTTGAAATGTATAGGAGGCTGTATGTAGGTCATATGCAGATAACTATGCCATTTTATATCAAGGGCTCAAACCTCTGTGGGTCATGGTCCCTGCCAGAGGTCCTGTGACCAATCACCAAGAGAACAATGTGCCTCCGGAAGAAGCTGCTTTCCCTTTCCCCTATCCCACAAAAAGAGAAAAAGTAGTTAGGATCAGTTAGCCATGCACACAAAGAAAATAGCCTCTGCTGCAGGGGTTTACACAGGAACTGAGCTCATTTTTGACTCCTGTGGAAGCAGGCAAGGTCAGCAGGGCAGAAGGGCAGCGCCCCAGATCCTCAGCACCAGGCCCGTTCTAGGTTTTGCCCTCCCTGGAGCCCAGCTCCTGTTCCATGGTGGCCACTCTAGCTTAAAGGGAGGCTGGTGGTGCATTTTTTAGTATGGGCTCCTGTTATTGAGGAAGGAAGGAAGCATGGGTGTGGGGAGGCAACCTGCCACCCTCCACGGTGAAGATGGTGCCAGGCTGTGGAGGGTGGGTGGGAACCAACAGGTACACAGTTCCCTCCCCTCCCTGCCCCCCATTCACTGCTCCTGGGTCTCACTCAGAACCAACCCAACGTCATCATTCACAGTGATAACAGTCAGACTGAAGCAGTGATGTCTCCTCCTATAGGGTTCTTGTCCAGTGGATTTGGATGAATGAAGTCCAAGGACTAGAGAAGGGTATAAAAATGTTAAAATTTATTTTAATTCAGGCAAAGATAGAAGACAAAGCAGCCCCCTCTCCTTCCTCCACCGAGGGTAAAGTGGGTTTTTAAACATTATTGAGGTCTTCCATCCACTCTTTTATGATTGGTCATGTTAAAAAAAGATTTTAGGGGAGTATTAAATAAAACACTCATGAACTCAAGAATAATTGGGCAAGGTACTTGCATCTGCCCAGAAGGGTCACGCACACCATAAAATTGGGGCAAACACACTGCATGGGCAGACCAGGCCCCTTTTATACTCCTGATATATGGCCCACTGTGTCATCCCCCGTTGGCTGGAGTGAGACCTCACAATCTAATCCGGTTGGCTAGTTTCCCACTGGGCAAGTTTTTTTTTTTCTTTAAAACAAAGAAGAAATAGGAAGCCTATACTTCTGGGGCATACAGACATATGTACCAAAAAGTTACAAAAAGGAATCCTAAGCTACTGTTACAAAATGAATACCAGGTCAGTTTTTATAGGGCCTTATAACTTCAATAGAAAAGATCATTTTTTTCTTTCTTACAGTCAAAATTGGGTTTGAAGGAACCAAGGATCTTTGCACAATTTTGGTTCTTAATTTGAATCGTGATCTTGTAGCCTGATGTGCCCTGCTTTCTGAGAGTCTCCCTCCTCCCTGGTCACCCCCTTCCACCCCACAGAAGGCAATGCCTTTTTAATCCCTCCTCCTCCTCTGCCTGGCCTCAGTGCTAGGTCTTACATCCTTAAGTCATTGTAGTTGTCTCTGGCAACATTCTCAATGCTATGACCCAAGACAACAGATCACACAACTTAGAGGAAGGAAGACTTATCTGTTCACAGTTTTCTTAGAGATTCAGTTCTTCAGCCCATGGCAGGCCAGGTTACATTTGTGGGGCTCAGGGGATGGTGGTGGGAGGCGGGGAGAAAGAGAGAGCAAGGGCTCTGCTCTCACGTCACGGAAGCCAGAAGCAAGAAAGCCAACCAGTCAAGACACTAGCACACTGCCCATGGCCTCGTCAGGGGCTCACCTTCTCCAGCCACAACCCCACATGCATAGGTTACTACACAATAAACCCATCACAACAGATTTACACACTGATGAGATTACAACCCTTGCAGCTTGATTACATCAGCTCTGAACATTAATATGTGAGCTCCCCAAGGGACGTTCTCTATCTGACCATAACAGTAGTAAAGTTTATGGGGAAAAACACATCTACCAGTCTCCACCTATACATAAAAACGAGGAGTTTAAGAGTTTGGATTCTAGAGTTGGATAAGCTATACTTTATCCTTGGAGTTCCTAGGTACCAGCTGTGAGGCTTTGGGCAAATTGAACTTTACAAAAACATGTTTCCTTGATTGGAAATAGCAACAGCAATAGTATTCACCCACCTCAGAGTTTTCTAACGATAATTCAAGAATCTAATGCATGAACAACACATACTGAATAGTGCCTGGCACAGAGTATGTGCTCTAAAAATATTAGCTGCTGTTAATATCATTGTGGTTGATATTTATTATCTGTATTGGCTTTCCATCACTATAGTGAGATATCTGACACAAGCTACTTAGGAAGTAAAGAGGAGTTTAACTTGAGTTATGGCTCTGGAGAGTTGAGAGACCAAAATTGGTTGCACCTTGGTTTGGGCCTTTGGCAATGGTGGCACATAAAGGCGGAACACATGATGAAGCCAAACAGGCACTTCTCAGGCAGGAAGGAAAGAGGTGAGGGTCCCACTGATGGAGGATAGAATAAATAAGTAGGTAGACAGGAGACAGACAGAAACAAAAGGTAAAATATAGCTTTAATATAAGAACCTGGAACTGAAGTGCTTCAGTCTCTAGTCCACAAAAAGTTCTCTTTCCTAGTGTACCAGTATTGGGAAGAGGCATCAAAATGTATTAATGTACCAGGATTGGGAAATATTTTCAATTTTCAAACGATAGCACCTCCTCCTCTTCCTCCTCCTTCTCCCTTCTCCTCCTCCTCTTCCTCCTCCTCCTTCATCCTCCTCCTCCATCCTCATCCTCCTCTTCCTCCTCCTCCTTCATCCTCCTCCTTCATCCTCCTTCTTCATCCTCCCTTTCCCTCCTCCTCCTCCCTCCTTTCTTCTTCTTCTTCTTCTTCTTCTTCTTCTTCTTATTCTTATTCTTATTCTTATTCTTATTCTTACTGGTCATTGAACCCGAGGTTGTTCTCCCTCTGCACTACATCCCCCGGTTCTACTTTTTTTATGTGGGTCTGTGGGGATGGAACACAGGGGCATTCAACCTCCAAGCTACTACCCTGCCCTATTTTTTATTCTTTATTTTAAAACAGGGTCTCACTGAGTTGTGGAGGGCCTCACTGAGTAGCTGAGGCTGGTCGTGAACCACGATCCTCTGGTCTCAGCCTCCTGAATGCTGGGATTACAAGTGTGCACCAACACACCCGGCTCCCCCAGTTCTATTTTATTTTTTATTTATTTATTTTTTTGAAACAGGGTCTCATTAAGTTACAGAGGGCATCACTGAGTTGCTGAGGGCCTTGCACAATTGGTGAGGCTGGCCATGAATCTGCCATCCTTCTGTCTCAGCCTCCCAAGTCGTGGGATTACAAACATGAGCTACCACAAAGTCTATATCATTATCTTTTATGGAGGTGATTCTGACCAAGCCTCCCTAGAGACATGCTAATGGTTTTCCCTCTATACTAGTCTATTTTCCCTCTGTATTCTTCTATGGGATCTTGGGTCTCAGTAGCCTCAACAGTGAGAAAGAGAATGAGGTTTTTGTAATAAGTTTTGTCTAGCACATCTGGAAAATCCGCAGCACCCTAAGTGGATTAGTGGCACTCAGTGGCCACCAGGGCTCTCCCACAGAGACTTCTGGGCTTTCTTCTTTGGTTTTGTAGCCTCTGATCTCTTAGGAGTCCAGGGCCTTCCCAGGCCCAACAGAACTTTCTCTAGTCCCTTGTTCCAAGCCTGCGTGTGGACAGGCTGAGGCTCTGAGCCTTGTTTACTGCAAGCAGGGACTCCCTCTGAGTGTGAATGTTATCTTTCACCAGATAAGTGATGTGCTGAGCCCAGATCAAACCCTTGTTTATCTGCAGGCATTGAGAGCCAAAGCTCTGCTCCTGTTCCTCCCTGGTGGTTTATTTGCTTACCCTTATCACCTCTGAGTGGAGGTATTGTTTGCACACCTGTTCTCAGTTTCTGGCTGGCTGCACTGAGTGGCCCTGGCTTAGAGGATCAGGGGAAGAGCCTGGACTATGAGCTCAGGACACTGGGCCTTGGGGCTGCTTCCAAGTGAAGAGATTGGTCAGTGAGTCTGGCTGGTTGCTCCAGGGCTGACACCTGATTGGCTGTGAAAGGCTTACCTGTGATAAAGAAGAAAAGGTAAAGAGGACAAGACAAGCATCTCCTGCCTCCTGTGTGAGGCAGAACTCTGAGTCTCTTTTGAGCACACCATTTTTCTGTGCTGCTTGTTTGAGGTGTGGTCCATAGAACCAATGAGACAAGGAAAGGGCTCCTATTCACTAACTTTCCAGTGCCAGAATGTCTTTCAAAACCACAGAGGGCAATAAACCAAGTGACGCATGCATGTATGGATGTAGCACTTTGAATCTCATTATGATGTATAATTACAACACACCAGTAAAAGTATAAAAAAAACAACGACTACATTGTGTGCAAATTCTGGAGCAAGGAAGGTGGGGAGAAATTCTAGCATTCTTGCAGGAAGGTAAGTGATGGTATTTAAAAAGCCTTGCTCTGACGCTACTTCATTAAAATTAGAACATACAGAATAAATTGGTGGGAGGGAAAGACATATACTCTCTACTTTAGGAAATAATCCCTAGATTTATAGAAAGGCACATCTTTTCTCTTAGAAGAAAACTTTCACGATGCAAAAAATAAGATAGAATCTATAATAAAGCAATGATACAACTTTGGGCTAATTGTGTAAAAGCCAGCATAGCCCAGCTATGCAGTGTTATCATATACAAAGTGACTTTTTCCCTCATGCACTCACATTTTATAAAAATTTCCATAAGATGACATGTTTCTCAAGGTCCAGTTTGACTCGTGTGCCTCCTGGGATTCAAATGTGCAGATTTCTCCCGTTGGATTTGAAAGGCAAGATCATTTTCTTCTGCAGTGATAGGACGGTAGTGTCCACGTCGCCCACAAGGGGGCACTGCATCCCTGCGTCTTCCTCTTCACAAAGACTTGGCGCTGGGAAAGCGAAGCTTTGGGAAAGAGCTTCCAGGGTCTTCCCAGGGTCCCCACAAGGGAGGCTGACCTGACGGAGCCCAGGCATAATAGAATTTCATTCTCCGGAACCCTCAGTATATGTCAGAAACCTTTTGGCTGTTCTCTGAAGAAAATGGATAAAGTCACTTTCTGTGTTGGATAGCCCTTTGACATTGCCAGAAAAAAATTTTTTTCCATAGAAATGCAAAACATATCAATTCAAATCCGTAAAAGTGACTTGAGACAGGTACCAATGCACACTGGACCATAAATATACTCTTCTTTCTGCAAGTTTCTTTGTGAGTACACGGAAATGCCTGAGCTAAAGTGCCCCACTCACATTTTCCTTGTGTCTTTGGACTATTACTGAATTTTAAAAAGTATTTAGGACTCAAAATAAATTATTAAGTAAAAATAAATTCCAAGCCAAGAATGGTGCCTCATGCTTATAATCTCAGTACTCGGGGGACTAAGGCAGGAGGATTGCAGGTTCAAGACCAGCTTCAGCAACTTAACAAGGCCCTCAGCAACTTAGTGAGACCCTGTTTAAAAGTAAAAAAGTAAAAAAGGCTGGGGGGGGGGATCAGAGATAGAATGTCCCTGAGTTTAATTCCCAGTACCAAATAAATAAATTCTAAAGAAAAGGAAATTAAAAAGAAATCAATTCCAGTTTTGAGAGGAATTTATTTTTTTATTTTTTTTATTTTTTTGTAGTACTGGGGATGGAACCCAGGGGCCTTCTACCTCTGGGGTATACTCCCAGACCTATTTTATATTTTATTTGGAAACAGGGTCTCACTAAGTTGCTGAGAGCCTCACTAAGTAGCTGAAACTGGCTTTGAACCTGCATGATCCTCCTGTCTCAGCCTCCCAAGCGTGGGGATTACAAGCGTGCGCCACCAAGCCCTGCTTGAGAGGGAATTTTTATCTCATATTTTTGTACTGGGCTGGGCTTCCATTCCATGTACATAAAGGATTATAATGAGTCGTAGTGGCCTACACCTGTAATCCCAGCGACTAGGGAGGCTGAGGCAGGGGGATGAGAAACTCCAGGCCAGGCTCAGCAACTTTGAGAGACTGTCTCAAATTAAACAAGATAAACAACTGAGGTTCAGTGGTATAGTGCCTGCCTAGTATTTGTGAGGCCCTGTGTTTAATTCTCAGTACCACCAATAATAATAATAATACAGAATAATAAATTATTCCAAGGGCAACAAGAAAACAAGTGATTCCTCTGTGTCTTATACCAGCTGATGGAAAAGACACAACAGGGAGTGTTTGGGACCAGGACCCAGATCTGTCCTAGAGAAGCCTGAACTAACCACACCTCCTTTTTTTACCTCCTGGGAGAACATGGCTGCCAGGCTCTCTGCTTGGCTGTCTAGCACACGGTGGCTGAATCCACTTATGTCTCCTAACTCCACTTCCCTCTCTTCCTCAGTAGGAGGACTCCTAGCTGTTTGCAGAGCATATCATTTCATGAATAAAGTCTTCCTAGCTGGGCGTGGTGGCGCACGCTTGTAATCCCCGCGCTTGGGAGGCTGAGACAGGAGGATCACATGGGTTCGAAGCCAGCCTCAGCTACTTAGTGAGGCTTTCAGCAACTTAGTGAGACCCGGTTTCCAAATAAAATATAAAAAAGGGGTCTGGGAGTATATCCCAGAGGTAGAAAGCCTCTGGGTTCTACCCCCAGTACCACCAAAAAAAAAAAAAAAAAAAAAAGTCTTCCTTAGTCTCACCATGATAGGCATGACCACGTGACTAAATCATTACCATCCTGAGACCACACGTGGCATTCTTGAAAGTAGCAAGGTGTAACCTATCTTACTTTGTGTGCATGTGTGTGTGTGTGTGTGTGTGTTGTACTAGGGATTGTACTCATGGCCATTCTACCTCTGAGCTACACCCTAGCCCTATTTTTAGTTTTTATTATTATTTTTTATTAATTTTATTTTTATTATTTTTATTAAGTTAGTATTTAATTTGTATTGTCAGTTGCTGAGGATCTAGCTAAGTTGCCGATCAACCTGCGACCCTCCTTTCTCAGCCTCCCAAGTGCTGGGATTACAAGTGTGCGCCACCATATTTAGCTTGCCTGTTTTCATGGTGGTTAGAATGTGGCTGTGATGCTTGGACCTGAAACAGCCACATCGGATGGTGGATTGGAAGGCACATAATTAAAATGGCAAGGAAACAAGATAAAGGAAGCCAAGTCCCTAGTCATTGTGGAGACACTATAGCCATCTGGCCTGCCTACCAGATTTTTGACAAGAGAGCAAAAAAAAAAATTTATATTTTCAGTCTTTCATTACTAAAAGCTGAAACTGATCCTATATATAATACAGTTAACTCAGAAAAAACTGGCCAGAGGTAATACATATTTTGTTCTAATTGTTTATTTTGTCATTATTTTATCGTTTTTATCACCCATCAACATTTATGGAGTGTGGTCTGAAGGCACTGTGAGAGCTCTAATTTTAAGTTGGCTTAAGGTTAGGATTGAATCAGGGTATGATGAGCAAACTGTAAGTGTTAAAGAATCCTTTCTAGCTGGGGATGGTACACACAACTGTAATTCCTGTACTTGGGTGGCTGAGACAGAAGGACTGCTGGTTTGAGACTAGCCTCAGCAACTTATCAAGACGCTCAACAATTTAGCAAGATCATACTACAACATTTTAAAAATAAAAAGGCCGGGATGTATAGCTCAGAGGTAGAACACACCTGGGTTCAATCCTCGGCATGAAAAGAAAAGAGAATCCTTTGTGAAAATATCACTAGCACAACCGTATAAATTCAGCTGTTCATGTTCTCAGCCATGACTGTAGCTATTTTCAGGTTTTCCCTAGGAGCAGAGGTGTTTACTGTAAATATCTCCTTATAATTTAAGAATACAAAATTATGCTCCCCAGTCCATATTAGTACCCAAAACCCAAACAAACAACAACAAAAACCCTATTTCTTCATTCAAGCTTGATGTCTGATGCAAAATATACACACCTGTGGGCACTGCGTTCCGGGTCAGAGTATCACGAGGACAGTCTGCACCTGCTCCCTCGGGGTTGGGCCAAGGAATCACTCCCCTGGTTCTGGGTTTGAGGACCTGGACCCCTACACAGTGGTACAGAGTCACAGGGTCCAGACAAAATCATCCTTAGGCCACAACTTGTTCACACTGCACCTTGGAGAAGACAGAGGGGGCATCTACTGTCAAAGGGGTTCTCCCCACCCCAGGCAGCATTCAGGGATCTGGGGCAGAGTGGGATAGAGAACACTGTCCTCGCAGCATTGAGTCCTCCACTGGCTAGGCAAGGACAGCATTAATTCCCCTGCTTTATTGGGACTGCTGGGTATGGTCCATTTGGAATGGAGCATCCTTGCAAATAAGGGTCTAGAAGTCTAAACCCATCAAGAGCAACGAGGTGGGGCTTGCAGTACTGTAAGAGAGGCAAGACACAGCTGGTCATGGTGGTACACACCTGTAATCTCGGTACTTGGGAGGCTGAGACAGGAGGATTGAAGGTTCAAGGACAGCTTCAGCAGCTAAGACTCTCAGAAACCCAGCAAGATCCTGTTTCAAAATAAAAAATTAAAAATGGCTGAGAGCCGGGCATGGTGGTGTGCTCTTGTAATCCCAGCATTTGGGAGGATGAGACAGGAGAATCACGGTTCGTGGCCAGCCTCAGCTACTTAGTGAGGCTCTTTGAACTCAGTGAGACTCTGTTTCAAAATAAAGAATAAAAATAGGGCTGGGGTGTAGCTTGGAGGTAGAATGCCTTTGGTTTCAATTTCTTGTAACACTAACACACACACACACACACAAACACACACACAGTGGCAAGACACAAATCACAAAAGGCAAATTATGGAATGAACCTAGGTGTCCATGAGCAGATGAATGGATCAAGAGAACGTGGTATATATCCACACAATGGAATTTTACTCAGCCATAAAGAACAAAATTATGCCATTTGCAGAATAGATGGAACTAAAGAATGCTATGCTAAGTGAGACCGGCCAGTCTGAGAAAGTTCAAGGTCCTATGTTTTCTCTCATATGAGAAGCAAGAGGGAAAATAGAAAACAAAAGGGACTTTGGTCAAATGAGGAGACCAGTAGAGGAGCGGAAGGGGTGTGGTGAAGGGGAAGAAGGGGAACTGAGGAAGAAAACAGTTCAAATAAAGCCACCTCCATACATGAAGGCGCCGCACCAATCTCCCTGACACGTACTGGAGAGAGGAAGGGGCGGGGGGGCGGTACGGAGGGAAGCAGCCAGGTGCCGTGTGTGTACGTTCACAAACCACTTTGAATCTCACTTTGATGTATAATTACAATGCACCAATAAAAGTGTGCGTGTGTGCGTGCGTGCGTGCGTGTGTGTGTGTGTGTGTGTGTGTGTGTGTGTGTGACATCCAGGGATGTGGTTTCCTGAGTAAAAATAACCAACCAGTATCTTCAAAAAATAGCCAAAGCCAATTGCCCACTTATTTTTCAAAGTAACCAGAGTTCCTGATTGCAGATTATTTTAATAAGGTTGCACAAACCAGCTAAATATCCAAAGCCTACATGTTTTACTTTAGGGGACCATCTGGTGACCAAAGGAAAATTATTCATAAACTAGTATTTTCCTGGAAAGTTCTAGGCCCTGCACCTATAATTTATTTCCACAGCTAACAAATGTTAAGTGCTACAGAAGAATTGAAAACAAAGTTTGTGGTGTAAATGTGCACAGCATAACCTTATTAAGGTTACTTAATATTCTAAGATATTCTATATTTTTTCTTCTTTTTTTTTTTTTGGTGGTACTGGGGTTCCTGGAAGCCCTTCTACCTCCAGTCTACACTCCCAGACCTATATTTATATATATTATTTGGAAACAGGGTCTCTTAAGCCAGCACAGCTGGCTTCAAACCTGCGCGATCCTCCTGTCTCCCCCTCCAAGCCCAGGGATTACAAGCGTGCGCCACCATGCCCAGCTAAGATATACTATATTCTAAGATGGGTTTTTTTTAAGCTTCTCTAAAGCCTGAATTATTTGACAAAATCTGTTTCTAATTCCACACTTACAAGAAGCCTTCAAAACCATTTTATAGGCCGGGCGTGGTGGCGCATCCTTGTAATCCCCGCGCTTGGGAGGCGAAGACAGGAGGATCGCGCAGGTTCGAAGCCAGCCGCGCTGGCTTAAGAGACCCAGTTTCCACATAAAAAAGTTAAAAAATAGGTCTGGGAGTGTAGCCTGTGGGAGTGTATCATCCCGGAGGTAGAAGGGCTTCCAGGAACCCCAGTACCACCAAAACAAAAACAAAACAAAACAAAAAAAACCATTTTATAGCACAGCATCTTAAACTGACATGAACAAGAAGCTGCACCAGTTGGCAAAAGTAGGCATTTTGGTACCTAAAAGTATCAAAATTATTGCATGTGAATATAGCAGTGTTTGGGTTTTTATGTCAGTTTGGTTTGCATGGCACAGGGCTGGAGAGCCTCATCATTTCTTGGCATGACAAAACATAAAGCCAGGGACGAGGTGGGGGTTCCAATGACTTCTGGCCCAAGAAGCTAGCTGGCTTCTACCAGGCACCATTCCCTAGACTCAGGACAGTAAGTTCAGCTTACCTGCCAACAGTTGGTAGTGCCTGCTAGTAATGCATGAAAAAGTTTATGAGTCTCAGGGGAAATGAGCGCCACGATTGATTAGTCATGTCTGTGATGGATTAGGGCAGGAAAGAGTCCAGACAGATGGGTGGAATGCATGATGAATCTCATCCATCCTAACAAACACATTCCCCCCATTTATGCATCCATGAAATGCATCATAAAATCACTATGCTAGATTGTGTTTTCCAAAAATAGTCATAATATTTCAAGTCTCACATGCGATGTTAGAATCTAGTCAAGCTTCTGTCAAGGAGTGGAACATACGTTCCCTCACCATTTACTTTGAGGGAGGAGGGTGATTGCCTCAACCACTAGAGTGTGGCTAAGTCATGCTAAAAGCGAGGCAATGGGAAACCAAACTATCTTCTCCCGTTGGGATGCTCCTCCTTGGAACGCAAGCACCTTGTTCCGAGGAGTCCCAGGCCATGTGGTGAGCCGCCGGATCTCAGCCACACCGCAGGTTGTGTGAGTGGCATCCTGGAGCAGAGCCTGCTGCTCTGAGTCAAGCCACCTGCCTGACACCGCAGGGAGCACCGATGAGTCTTCCCTGCTGGGCCCTGCCCAAGTCAGACTCCAAAGCAGAGCAAATGCTATTGCTAAAGATACAGGTTCATCAGTGGTTTATTATACAGCAGAGGACAATACTATGAAAACATAGTTAAAATACTAGGAAACTGTGACTACTGATGACTCAGAGTTATTTGAAAATAGTTTCTTTTCTTTTCTTTTTTTATACTGGGGATTGAACCCAGAAACACTCTACCTTTATTTTGAAACAGGGTCTTAGTAAGTTACCACACACTGGCCTCAAACCTACAGTCTTCCTGTCTCAGCCTTCCAGATACTTGGATTACAGGCATGTGCCACTGAGCCTAACTAAATAAGAAAAAAGTGATTTAGAAGGATTAGTCTCTGAATATAAAGACATGTGAAGAATGGCATATCAAACTAATTTTGCATATATTTTACTTTTAAGATTATTCAAGTGGTATTAATAGTGAAAAAGCATCAAAAGTCTATGTCTAAATATATTTAAAAGATATGCCTGTAATCCCACCTATTGAGATCCTATTTCAAAATAAAATTAAAATATAGGGCAGGAGGTGTAGCTCAGAGGTAGAATGCTTCTGGTTTCGATCCCTAGTATCACAAAAAATTAAAAAATAGAAAAAAGAATATTCAAGGGCTAGGCAGTAGAGAGTTCAGTGGTAGAGCATATGTTTAATATGCACAGGTCCTGGGTTCAGTTCTCAGCATCGCTCCTTCAAAATTAATAGAAACACACATTAATAAAGGCACTGTCATATTTTCATTAGTGGTCATTTTTTTCTCTACAGTGAAAGATATATCTACTACATACGTTCTCTTAGATTTAATAAAATATATGTATTTATTGTTTATTGTTTTTGACTTAAAACTTTCTAATTATAATACCAAATACAAGTGCCTATGTGAGATCTTACAAAATTTCCATTTTTGTTTTGACAACTGGTTAAAGAAAACCCAGCAAAGTATAAGCTTATTAAAGCTCATGTAATTTTTACTTTCATAATTATGTCCACAGCATTGCTCTAAAACATTTTAGGGAACTAAATGTTAACTTTCTGAATTTAATGGCCCCAACAAGTGGCTCTCTATTAACCCCTAAAACTACACACATTTTACCCATTTTGAGTATTTCCAGTGGCTCTGTTCTCTTGAATGAAGATGGGGGAATATAGGCTTAAAGAAAGTACAATAGAGTACAGAAATAAAGAGAACCAAGAAGTACTTATTATGCACTTATAAAATAAGTGACAGTATTCACATTAGTACTACTGTTAACAGAATCAAAGCTTCCAGACTTCAATAACATTAAGTTTATTTATAAAATATATTTAAAAGTTTTGACAAAAAATAAGGCCACAAAACCCCTAAAATCATTTACATCTCATCATCGCCAACACAGTCAACAACCAATTCCCGTATTAAGTTAAAAGAGCTCTTTATAAATCATACTATTCCATTTTAGAAGTTATACTGCTCAAAGTTGTTATATAAATCCAGTCTGATAGTGCCATTTTAATATATTCTGTATAGAAACTCACTGATGCTGAAATCTCTCAAAATGTATTTATGAAGGTTAAGTCATAGTAGCTTCTCCAAGGCCAACTCTTTTTAAACCAAATAAAGTATCCCTACCACAACACTGTTAATGTACACTAAAATATAACGCAAATGTAAACATAAAATGTGGAACTTTGGGAATGCAGAATGAATTTAAAATGTTTAAATATTAAGAACTATGACTTTGGCATTTTATTTATTTACTTTGAGATGGGGGCTCACTATGTTGCCCTGGCTGGTCTTGAACTTGTGGGCTCAGGAGATCCTCCTGCCTCGGCCTCCTTAGTGGCTGGGTCTATAGGCGTGCACCGCTGTGCCCGGCTCCTGGAAGTGTGGTGCTCCCATACGCAGCAGCAACCCAGTGTCTAGTCAGGTCACCAAATACCCAGAGAGAGGCTGGAGGCTGGAGGCTGGCTCGAGGTTTGTGTCTATCAGCCAAATCCAACTTTGTTCAACGAGGGTCAAAGGATCCCGGAACACGTCCTGAATACTGTGAGCATCCCTCTGGAAATTTTCAAGTCCAAAGTCTTCGGATCAAATTGTCTGGAGTTTTGTTACAATCAGTACTCTCACCGTCTGGTCAAATGAACTGCAGACACAGAGCCCTCTTTTGTCTGGACTCCAGTCCAAACTGGAAATGGGCTGGGTAGACAAGGTGACATTCTGCAGAAGACTGACCGACCCAGCCACTCCCATCTCCACTCCCTCAGAATCTTTCTTTGACCGCTGAGCAGGGTATTCACTGAAAATGAGATCCAAGAGGTAAGAGGAAATAAATCTTATCATTTACCATTTTATTTTTATACAAAATTTTATTTTTATATCAATTTCCATGACTCTGCTTTTGTTTCTCAGATGATTACTAGAATTAATAAATATTTAAAGAATCTTTCCAATATTGAGTTGTATGAAAATAGACAGGCTATTTTTCATTCAACCCTATGTCCAAAACATAAAAAAAAGTTATTTCTACTAGAAACTCCTAACCATCATCTTTATTCAGTATTTGCCTGTATTTCTCTTTTAACATGAAATTCCTAGGTAGATCTGGTATTCTTTAATAAACTGTCTTGATGCTCTCGATAACCTCTTATTCTATTTCTTCTCTAGATGAGGGCTGCTGGACACCATAGGCGAAGAGCACATGTGCAGAAGAGCTGTAAGTAACATTTGCAGAACCCCATCTAAACACTTCTGTTTGAGAACTGACCCCGATTTCTCATCCCAGAGCTACATACTGCAGATCCAAGCTAAGAACTTTTTGTGTCACATATAGGAAAAGGCCCCACTGGAGAGAGATTTTAGACCTGAACACCACATCACTGCTTCAAAACAAAATAAAAGAAAACAAAAAAAAAAAAACAACAAATCTGAGAGTATTTGATTTTTTTAGCTAAGAATGTAAATTTATAAACTAAGGTGAACTGCAGGCTAACAACTGAATATTACTTAGTCTAGATTTGAGAGTGGAAAAAAAGAATAGTCTTCACCTATAGTGATGTGTTCTAGTAAAATATCGAGGTACTCCTCCTCAGGAGGCTTCTCACACCTAGTAGGTACTTATTATTATGACACTATTTTTATTTCATATTATGTCAAGAGTTTAAGAGGCACAAAGCAAATCAGAGGCAGAGCAGATAAGAGGGACATGCTACAGATAGAAAAGTATTCTTTCTTCCTCTCAGATCCTATAAATTAAAAGAAACAAAACATTCAAATTTGAATAAAGTTTAAATACAGATTTTTTTTTGTATGTAACTTGGCAAAGGCTGCAGTTTTTTAGTTTAAAAGGTAACCTAAGCCAGGCGTGGTGGTGCACGTTTGTAATCCCCACGCTCGCTTGGGAGGCGGAGACAGGAGGATCGCGCAGGTTCGAAGCCAGGCTCGCTGGCTTAAGAGACCCTGTTTCCAAATAAAAATATAAAATATAGGTCTCTGGGAGTGTAGCCCAGAGGTAGAAGGGTTCCCAGGAACCCCAGTACCACGACCACCAAAAGAAAAAGTAACCTAAAAAGATTTGTTCCATACCCCTCATGTTATCTACCGAAGCTTAGAAGTACATGTGTGACATTTCAAGTACTTAAGCTGAGCATGGTGGTGCATGCCTGTAATCCCAGTACTTAGGAGGCTGAGACAGGAGGATCACAGGTTTGTGGCAGCCTCAGATACTTAGTGAGGTCCTCTGCAACTTAGTGAGACTCCGTTTCAGAATAAAGAATAAATAATAGGGCTGGGGGTGTAGCTTGGAGGTAGAATGCCCCTGGGTTCTATCCCCAGTACTGGGGGCGGGGGGGGGGGGATTCAGCATCTTGAGAAACATTCTTTCAAGAAATAAATTCTGAATAAATAAGTTTCTGTAGAATTTTTGGTTAAGCTTTCAATAAATATTTATAATTTAGTTGCTTTACTATCAAGGCAGACTGGCAAATGCAAATAAAGTTAAATATTTTACTTAAACCAATTTCATTAGCTAGTACAAAAGATGATATCAAAGCTCCAAACCATATGCAGATTGGACATTTGTTATGTTATGGATTAAAGTTCATATTGAGATAAACTTCAAATTCTAATATAACTAAATCCATTAAAGTAGAAAATTCTAACTGCAAACATGTCCATGTGTTAACTACAAGGAGAACCGATCCTAGTTGTTTAAGCAAGCAGCCTGAGGAGTTTGGTCCCCAGGCGAAGCTGTGAGGTGCCGCCGCTCAGCTTCTCTAAGGGCTGACAGAGCCAAACGTGGGCTGGAGACTGAGCTGGAAGAGCCAGAGAAGGGCGATGTGCAAAGGTGCCGGGCAAACTGCCAAGTGATCTTTCCACCTGGCATTCTCCAGGACTCTTAAAACTTTTTTTCTGTTTTTTGCCCACAGAAAATAACCGTTTTTATTTTGATTTTTTCCGTGGCAGTACTGGGGATTGAGCCCAGGGTCTCCTCGCACATGCTAGGCAGTGCCTCTACATCCCCAGCCTCAGATATCTTTGATTAAGAGCATTCACGCTCATACTTTTTGGTCAGTTGTATGCCTTAAATACTTTAACAAGTACTTTCCAATTGCAGTCCTGTTTTTCAGAATTCCTCCCAGATTCTAAAAGGATCTAATAAACAGAGAAGGATTTCATAAATGTGAAAGTCCCACACATACTGAAGATGGTATTTTTCTTCTTACCTTATTAATCAAACTTTATTTTTGAGATAGCCTCCATTTATGGTTTCTGTCATGGTTTGTTTTTCTTGAGTGACGTTTGGAGAAAGAGTTTTCCTCCAAGTATATGTTGCTGAGCCAATAAAGTATTCAGGAACACTGCTGATTCTCAGTTTTATTTTATTTTTTCTAAGAGATGGGCTCTTGCCATTGCTCATCTTGGGCTTTAATTCCTGGGCTCAGAGATCCTCTTGCCTCACCCTCGTGTTCAGTGGGGACTACAGGTGTGTGCCACCACACCTGGCTTGAGTCCCAATTCTCATCAGATCTTCTAGATAAGTGGCTAAGGGGGCACCTACCACCCTTGGGCCGTTGGGACTCACAGAAGGCAGTGCGTGGACACAGCTCTCGCTGTGCGTCACCCTGCCCAGCAATGCAAACCGCAAGCTCAGGGACAAGGCTTCCCCTGGAGACAGTCAGGACACCTGGGCTCTGATTTGGTTCTGTTTGAACAATGTCAACTGAATTTAGGCAAGTGAATTGTCAGGATCTTAAACTATGAATTCCAACCCTTTTCCTACCTTTTAGAGGTAGCATTCTAATGGCCAAAAAAATAGTATTGACAAAGTCTTTGGTCAAGTTTTTCATATTTAAAAAATAAACTATGAAAAATATTATGATTTCAAATCTGAGGGGGGTGAGGAAAACTGTTTCTCAGTTGTTCTGCTCCACAGAAGGCACAAATATAATGACAAATATATGTATTGTGTCACAAGAAAGCGAGTACTTATTAAGTGTAAAATAAATACATTAGTAAAAATTGCTTAGAAACAGCAGTTATATAACATGAAAGTTTGAATCATATAAAAATGAACTAAGTCAAAGGAGAAAAAAGACAACAAGGTTCAATCTAATCCTACTGCACACCCACAAGTAACTTAAAAAGGAGCAGCCAATGGCACAGACTTACTACTTCCAGAGGTGGAGGCTGCCGGCGCCCCCAGCTGTCAAGAAGAGCTCTCTGTTCTGCGGCAGGTGTCGGACCTGCCATACGGTAGACTTATGAGCCTAGACAGGACAAGAGGCACACAATTGGTTTATATGCTAATTGGCACCTTAGAAGAGACCTTATAAACAAGGCATTTCACCCCCCTAACTTGAGCTGATAGAAAAGAAACTAAGGCTATTTTTGACACATCTCTTTAAATGGTCACAGAGGTTTATAAGAGTCCATGAGAAATTAGGAAAAGTATCACTTTTCTTTATTGCTTTATGAAACAAAGTTCTAATGTATCAAAAAAGAAAGATGTTAGAGCAAGAGTCCGTTTAGATTTATAGTACCATATAAATTATGATTTTATACAACTAAATATCTCTAGTTCATTCTGAGTGGGGTGTGGATAAAGACTGACTTTTTAAAAAAGGACTTTAGTTTTTAGAGTTTTAGGTTCCTAGCAAAACTGAGCAGAAAGCACAGTTTCCACTTATAGACTGAATGTTAACATCTAGCTCTGAGAACCTTATCTTCAATATACTGCCCTTCGACTTGTCCACCCTTCCAAGTAAGGACCAGAGGCTTAGACAGTGTTCACAGACATACTAATCAAAATGATGAAAGCATGATAACTAAAAGAAGTGGAAGTTTGTTAGCACCCAACAACAGCCAGCAGCTCCACTCCAGCACCACCGCGTTCACTGTGGGGGGAGCCTGGGGGAGGGAGGAGGAACACAGGAGGGATGATAGGATGACTTGATCTACACCACTCTTGTACACTTTAAGTTTCAGGGAGTGATTAGCCTTGACATTTTTATTTTAATAGTCTTTTGAGAGCATTACCATCAGTGAACAAAAACACCTATCTCAAAATGTATGTGAGAGTCCCCCCATGATTATGTACAATCTATCAGAACTTATTTGTTTTGTAGCTTACACTTCTCTTTATTCTAGAACTTAAGAGAAGCACAAAAACAAGAGGGGGAAATGACCTCTTAAAGTATACCAGCATCATTTATGTGTCAGATTTAGCAATTGCTGGATCAACTAAATATAACAATTTTGGGGGGAAAGGACACTATTATTTGAAGATAATGGAAAATACATTACAAATTGTATATGGAACAATATAGTCAAGTGCTGTATGCTGTAGGTACTTAGTATGTCCTAAAATGACAAAGGCAAAATGCTGTTACAATTTATAGCTACCTTGTGAAGAATTTAGTTCATCCAGCAATGATAGTAATTTACACACAATAATATTTACTTCTGTACTCATGGGATGAAACAAAATAGAGGATTTGAGAAATACTATATAGAATATACAGTGGAGAGAGAGTTAGCAAAGACGACAATTATTTCCTGAGCAACTTGTACATTTTAATCTTATTTAAACGACCAACCTATAACTGATTTTACTTTCTTTCTATACTCAAGGAAGCTCAGTTGCATTTCCATCCCATCTCTTCCAAGGGACAGGATGCTGCAGAATGAATTTTATTCAATCTCCCTGTCATCATCATCACCACCACCACCACCACCACCATCATCGTCGTCGTCGTCGCCTTCCTCTTGTCTTTTTCTTTTTTCTTTTTGGTACTAGAAATTGAATCCAAGGGCATTCTACCTTTGAGCTACACCTCTAGCCCTTTTTATTTTGTATTTTGAAACAAGGTCCCACTAAGTTGCTGATGGTCTTGCTAAGTTGCTGGCCTTGAACCTACAATCTTCTTGTCTCAGACTCCCACTACTGGGATTACAGTCATGCACCACCACACCCAGCTTCTTTTACTTCTTTTTTTGTTGTTGTTTTAACCAGTATTATTTCTTTCATCTTGCTCTCCTACTATCGTATTAATAACAATAATTGGTGTTTTAATTTTATTGAATACCGCAAACTAAATTATAAAATAAAATGTGATGAAATGACATAATGGATATATGTTGACATATATTTTGAAAAATACATAATTAGGTATTAATACAAATACTATGGATTTATTAGATAACAACAGGTCAGGTTTATTGATCAAACTCCTAATATTACCTAGAGTTTTCTTATGATTGCTCTCAAGCTATAAAATAAGATTCTTAGCTGAGATTTTTTTTATAATTAAGAAGTCTAAAGTTGATAAATTTTGGTAAAGTACTCTGCACAAAAAAACTTGTCAAGATCCCACAAGAATATAGCAAAAATAGCTCCCTTCACATAAAGACCTGGAGGAACCTTGGTGACTAACTCTATTTATTAGTCTAAAACAAGCTATCATTCTTATTCAGTGAAGACATTTCCCTCCTATTTACCTTTTCTGAAACAGAAGCAAAACCTTTGGTTGGATGCTGCGTTCTCATGTCAAAAACATGGAACTTTCCTTCCAGAGATGTAGCTACTAATTTATTCATACTTATATCTTTTCTGTCAAATTCCAAGCTACATACCTGAAAACAGAGAAAATGTATTATGGATAGGCTCATTATTATTCAGGAGCTCTTTTAAACAGCTGTAAAATAATAAAGTTATGGAAAAGCACTTAGACAATCACTGTACCTCTCTTTTAATACAATCAACAAACCATTTTGGGTTTCCCCATGGTCAATGGAGGGATCTAAAAAGTCCAAACCTAACTTTTTCCATTATTTAACCTGGTTAAGTCAAGGCTCTCTTTAGAAAACAGGAGGGAACTATGTTCTTCAGTTAAGGTACACAACTTAGGTACCCCAAATCCATGAGTACTGGAGGAAGCTATTGCCACTTCAGGCTTTCTGACATCAGCAGAAAAGAGGCTCATTTTTAATGTCACACTGCAAAGCCCACAGAGTCCACAGTGGGGCCTCAGGGGCTGCTAACTCCACTGGCATTGTACATACCATATTTGAGTATATTCACTTTCTGAAGAACAGACAGATACATGACTATCATTAGATTCTCAAAGGGGTTAGGCCCCCAAATAAGAACTGTTGGCCGAAGGACTGAATGAGATGGGTTAAAAGAGGTGCTTTCAAAGTTTGCAGCAATTTGAGGCTAATGAAAACACAAAAGGAATAGCAACAAAATGCACATTACCCCATTTTTTATGTTTGTTTCCCACCGCAGTGACATATTTCTGAGATCAAACAGTTTGATGTCTCCATTGTCATAACCAGCACAAACAACACGTTCCTCTTGATTATAAGCATTGCCTGCAAGTCAAGGTACAACATTTCAGAGACTGGTGCAGTAGTGTGTACCTATAGTCTCAGCTACTTGGGAGGATGAGGCAGAAGGATTGCAGGTTCAAGGCCGGCCTGGGTAACTTGTCAACACTCTTGTTTCCAAATTTAAAAGGGGGGGGGGCTCTGATGATATATCTCAGTGATAGAGCATCCCTCAGTTCAATTTCTAGTACTTAAAAAATTTCAGATCTTTATAAATGTTAATTTGAAGGCTGCTAAAAATATTATGAAATAATACATAACTTATGCTAAACCTAAACGTAGAAATCACATTGGGTAGAATCCCATTTTGTCAATCTTGACAGGATATTGAGATTATTAATTTGTTTCTTAATTTTCAAAAAAGTACATTCATTGAAATTCTATACTGAAGGGGTACTGAAAGTATTTATTAAATTTAAGTTAAAAAATGTTCTCTGTACGCTATATCTGCAGAGACTAACACACTACCATTCTAACACAGCAAGGTTTGAGAAGATAAATACAGCTAAGCTTCTATTGCTTTCTTTGGCAGACACTATATTTCACTGTGTATAGACACTACTTTGAAGCTTATTTGTTTTGCAAAATGTTGTTCTAGTATTATTCTGTCTTTGCCAGAAAGTCTAAAATACAGTAGAGAACACTGAGAAATATGCTTAGTAGTGTGGATGGTCCTACCTGGAGTAAGTTTGTAATCTGTAGTTAAAGTCACCCTGCTGGGTTCCAAGTGTTATTTTTTCCCAGTACCCCTAGCTGAGGAAGACTGAGAAGGGGAGGGAGGCCCTGACACTAGGGCAGGCTATCTGGACACCTTCTCTCAATGCCGTCATTGTATATACTGCCTCCAACTTCCCTTCTCATAAACCGCTGCCCTGCATTTCCACTGTGGGCTCCACCTAGATGATACGCCACCATCTTAAACTCATGAGCTCCCTGACCTCACCACCACCCCTTGGAAAGCACCCACCACTGTGGAGCTTTCCTCATTAACAACACCATTCATCCCACGATTGGTTTCAAAATTTCGTCATCTTGGTATAATCCTTTTCCTTGTTCCTCATATCACAAAAGTTGCCAAATTCTATTTATTCTGCCACAGGGCCATCTTCTAAATCATCCTCTCTGCTCCATTCTCATTGCCTCTAACCTGTTTTGCCTGGAATATAGCAAAATACTTCTGAACTCGCATTCGCTGCACCGTTTATCTCTCCCTACTACATAGCACCAATTTCCTTAAAGCCTGGATCACATCTCATCCATTTAAAAACCTCCAAGGGCAGCCAGGTGTGGTGGTGCATACTTGTAATCCCAGTATTTAGGAAGCTGGGACAGGAGGATTGCAGGTTTGAGGACAGCCTTAGCAATGTAATGCGACTCTCAGAAACCTAGTGAGACCCTGTTTCAAAAAACGGGGGGGGGGGGGGCATCTGGATATATAATTCAGAGGTAGAATGCCCCTGGGTTCAATGCCCAGTACAACAAAAATTCAAAAAGCCCTTCAAGGACTTACCAGTACCTCCAGACCATTTAGGTCAGCCAGATGCCTTTGGCCATGGTCCTGAGCCACTTCTAAGGTTCCTGCCACCACTTTCTTGAGCACTTTCAAATTATCCCTATGCTTGAAATGTCCTCCCAGTTTCAGTGGTAGAAATCCCAACTCTCTGATCTGAGCTCAGAATGCTCTTGCTCCCCAGTCATCAATGCTTCTTGGGATCTTTTATTGCTAGTATCTGGTATCCTAATTAAGGTGGATCTCATCATGCTCTCCTTACTAAAACTTACTTTTTTTTTTTTAAAGTATTGGCAATTGAGCACCACTCAACTACTGACCTCCATCTTTAGTCCTTTTTCTAAAAATTTTATTTTGAGACAATGTTTTCCTAAGTTTCCCAGGGTGGCTTTGAACTTGTAACCCTCCTGCCTTGGCCTCCTGATTAGCTGAGATTACAGGTGATGCCTGGTATTAAACTCTAAGCTTCTTGAGGCTAAAATATGAGCATGCCCATATTTTGCATGCCCACAGCAGTTTGTCCATGCTTGGTTTTTACACACACACACACACACACACACACACACACACACACACACACACCTCTCAAGCCAGGAGTGATAGTATGTATTGTAATACTAGTTATCTTGGAATGCTTGAGCCCAAGAGTTAAAGCCAGCCTGGGCAACATAGTGAAAGCCCATTAAAACAAAACAAAAAAACAATCCCTAACAACTTAAATCAATGTTTTCTCCTTCCTTCCTTCCTTCCTTCCTTCCTTCCTTCCTTCCTTCCTTCCTTCCTTCTTCTTTTTTCAGTACTGGGATGGAACCCAGGGGCATTCTATCTCTGAGCAACACCCCAGCCCTGTTTTTTATTCTTTATTTTGTTTTTTGTTTGTTTGTTTTTTGGTGGTACTGGGGTTCCTGGAAGCCCTTCTACCTCTGGGCTACACTCCCACGGGCTACACTCCCAGACCTATTTTATATTTTTATTTGGAAACAGGGTCTCTTAAGCCAGCACGGCTGGCTTCGAAGCTGCACGATCCTCCTGTCTCCGCCTCCCAAGTGCGGGGATTACAAGCGTGCGCCACCGCGCCCGGCTTTATTCTTTATTTTGAGACAGGGTCTCACTGAGCCCCAAATGATCCCACTACGTAGCTGAGGCTGTCTGAGAACCGCAATCCTCCTGTCTCATCCTCCCAAATGCTGGGATTGCAAACGTGTGCCAACACACCCAGCTAGTGTTTTCTTTTTTAATTTAATGTTCTTTATGTCAAATGGCATTTATGTCCCTGAGATCAACAATGAAAAGGTTTTTAATTATAATGTCAATTTTTAAATAATCATTCTAAATACTGATCCTGAAATATCTCCCTCAAGTGTACACATCTTAAGTTTCTACTATTACGTTCTTAAGAAACACACAGTAATTCTAAGTAACTTCTTTCAGAAGTTGGAAATCCAAAGCTTTTCTTCGATTAAATAACAGTCCAACTTAAAAAGAACACGATAAGTTAAACATTTTGCAGATCCTGTTAAATTCATTCCTGTTATCTGCTTAGGATTTTACTAAGTAGAAGCAGAAACAAAAATATAGTTTTAAAACTGGATATGGCCTATATCCTTTAGTGGATAAAAACAATTTACTTTTGGTGCTCAGTGTGAATTCCAAGGGCAAAGATCAGTTAGTCCTAAAAAATAAATATTCATTGCAAGTATATTCATAAAACACATGATCCAATTTATAAAAAATAATTTTGTGTTGGCATAACTATTTTCTAGAAAATAAACACATCCCATATAAAATGAAATGTAAAACTGTAAGGTTACATTTACATTGAAGGCTCTAGTCCCATTAATGTCATTTGATTTTAAACTAGCTCGATATAATCTAATTAAACAGAAATTTCACATACTTAAAATAGCAATTTTTTAATGCTTATAATTTAAATTATATACTTTAAATATATTAACTCGTTGAATCCTCAACACCACACTAGCAGGAAGATTCTCCTATCCGTTGCATTTTCTAAATGAAACAGCCATGCTATACCAGAAGTAGAAGAGTGAAGATTCAGGCCCCGGCCCCAGAGGCTGACATTAACCACTATATTTACTGTAATAAACTGTCAGAATAATACACAAAAGATACTCCTAAGAGGCTATCAAGAATTTCCTGAAGCATTGGGATTTTTTGCACCTGAACCTCAAACACAAGAGTTCTTCAGTAATTTACCAAATGTCACAGTCCAGCAGTCTCTCTTGTTTTCGCCTTGAACGGGCTCCATATTAGCAACGGGATCATCTTTTTGCCTTGGGTCCCACACCTTCACAGTTCCTGTCATGAAGAAAAAGTAGCTGGTAAAATTCAAACACGAACAATCTCATTTTCTTTCTGTATTCTTTCCCCATGGCTTTTTGTGCACTTGGAATTATAGATGTAAACACATTTAGAAAAATATTCGCGATTTTCTGACTTCTAATTGGTTAAGTTCCATTTGATATCAGAAATATAGCCCATACGTTACTGTCTGACATGATTTCCAAATTATTACACATAAAAGCCAACAACTGCTCCTAAGTTATCTACAAGTTATAATTGATAAGGCAAACACAATGTTATGTAATTCAATCATGCCATGAGTCAGGCAGGATGGTGCACATCTGTAATCTCAGTACTTGGGAGGCACAAGTTCATGGCCAGTCTCAGCAATTTAGTGAGACCCAGATTCAAAATAAAAAAGGGGTGTAACTCAGAGGCAGAATGCCCCTAGGTTCACCCCAGTACCACATATAGAAGTCTTTTCTTTTAGCCTGAAACTAATATATATTTAAAATAGTACCAGCATGGTTTCAAGTCTTATTCTTTCCTTACTACTCATAAAATCTTTGGCATTTTTCTTATGCAGAAAAATAATTTTATATCTATGGCTTTTTATGGGTTTTAGAACACTACTTACATGCAATTAAGTTTAATTTCCCTGGGGTGATAGTGAGGAGGGAAATATTAAATAAAATTAACAAATAATTCTTTTCAATTTAATTTCAACCCCCTCATGTTAATTCATATTATAACACTACCTACTAAATAGTGTCACCACCTACAAGAAATGCAAAAGCATTTCATAAAATGCCTAAAAGGCATGCCTCTGAGATTGAGCAGAAAAGTACAAAAAAAAAAAAAAAAAAAGATAACAAATTTAGGAAAGAGAGAGCCACCAGATTTATCTCCAGGGATAAAGTTGGTCATTATAAATGTTCCTATAATGGGGAAAAAACTTTCCATAATAATGACAAACGATTATCTTACTCTATAAGGGTAATACAAATCAGTAAGCTTTATAGATCAGTATGTAATAGTTATATTATCAAAGAACATAAAAAGAAAATTCATAAAGCAAAACAAGCTTGTAAATAAACACAGACATTTGTACAAGTTGGAACAGAGTAGAATTTTTCTATAAAATTAGAGAAAAAATATGAAAATTAAAGCTAGGGAAGACTGGACATCTATGTCATCCACTGTAGCTAACGATGTAGAAATGTCCTTTGGAAAGTTTGACAACAAATGTTAAGAATTATAAATTATGTTTATTCCAAAAAAGTTACATATAAATAATCTGTTCATTATTTTTAAGTTACTTTCTCAAAACAATAAACAAAAACTAAATGCTTGTTCACAGGGACATGGTTAAGTACACTGGAATATAGTCACACAATGGAATACTATATATTATACAGTCATTAGATTATAATTATAAAAACTACATGGAAACAGCAATACTTGCATATGGCAAACATTAAGTGACTAAAGATACATAATAGCATTCACACTGGTAACTACACAAAACTGTTTACAAAACTGGATAGCAAAAGAAAGATCTAATGTTTGTTGTTTTTTTTTTTGTTTGTTTGTTTTTTTTTTTTGGTGGTACTGGGGATGGAACCCTTCTACCTCCGGGCTATACTTCCAGACCTATTCTTATATTTTATTTGGAAACAGGGTCTCTTAAGCCAACAAGGCTGGCTTCGAATCTGCATGACCCTCCTGTCTCCACCTCCCAAGCCAAGCGCAGGGATTACAAGTGTGCACCACCACGCCTGGCAGATCTAATGGTTTTGATAATGTGATAGAATGACTTTTCCTTCTATATTCCATATATATATATATATATATATATATATATATATATATATATATATGGTTTTTTTTTTCAAGTACTGGAGATTTACCCCAGGGACATTCTACCTCCAAGCTACCCCAGCCCTACTTTTCATTCTTTTTGGGTTTTTTTTTCTGGGGATGGAACCCAGAGTCATTGTACCTCCGAGCTATACCCCCAGCTCTATTTTTTAAGTCTTTAAAATTTTGGTAACAGGGTCTCACTAAGTTGTGGAAGACCTAAGTAGCTGAGGCTGGCTGTGAACCTGCAATCCTCCTGTCCCAGCCTCCCAAGTACTGGGATTACAAGTGTGTGCCATAATGCCCAGCTTCCATATTGCCTTTATGATTAAAAAAATATTTCCAAAACACAGCTACTCTTGAGTAACTGTTTGAAAGTTGTATCTCACTTTTCCTTTAAAACCATTTCCTCATGGTCTTGAGCAGCCATTTAAAACCTTACCAAAACAAAGGTTCTGATCTCTCCTGTACCCCTGAGGAAGCGACAAAAACTCTAAAGGCCGTGACCGTCATTCAGAGCAGATCTGAACACCAAAGACATATCCCGTTGGCTGCTGTAAGGTGAAGAAGCTGCCCTGGTGCCCCTGCAGCCCTCTATAATGCTCACTGGATGGATCACAGAACTTCTGTTCTCAACCAGCTGTCAATACGACAATTTTCACAAGTACTGATTCTGCCTTTTAAAAAAAGAAAATGAAAAGCTGCCACCCACATTATATCGTCAGTTGCCTCAAAAACCTGTAAAGACATTTTAAATCCTTCAAGGTTCACAGGAAACTACCATTATTAGTAGCTGAGCGAATTCAACACAAAAAATTGTAAGTGCTAGGCCTCTATCTCAAATTACCCCGAAGTTTAAAGCAACTAAGGGATATGCAATCAAAGTTGCCCATTAAAAAAGGCAGAAACTGTTAGATTCAGAGGGCTGAGAGGACCATAGGGGGTTTCCATGTAGAGACAATGGAGGTGGTGCATAGATATTTTCACTAAAAAAAAAAAAAAAAAAAAAAAAAACTGTTTTAAATACATAGACCACATTGACTCACCATCTCGGCTGCCAGTCACAATTTCAGGTGCTCCTTCTCCGATTCCTAGTCCACCTATACCATCTATAGTATTTATAATTTCTTTATGGCCCTTTACAGAATACACTGGTATCTCTGGAGCTTCCAAATTCCTAAACAGAAAACAGAGCTTCTTACTTATACCATGTCTCAAGCATGTAAATCCATTACTTTTTAAGAATGTGCACTGTGCTTAAGTTTTTGTTCAATAACAATAGTGTTGCGATGAAGATAACTTATACATTTACTTCTAAATTTTCCTCTCCACTTCAGGCTTTTTCAGGTGCCCAATGGGACTGTCATTATTCAACCTGGGAACTGAACTCCTGAGTTGACTTTACTTAGTGTTCTAGGTTCTCCACATATGAATTACCAGGTATACTTGTTAATAAATTCACTTATAATACTTCCCAAGTAGGCCTTGGTAGTTTGACCTTGAGACTCTTTTGAAAAATAAAATAAGAGTAGCTGTATACATTTCTCACTTCATAATATTTTATTGTCTCACTGAATGCCATGCTGATTCATCAGGTAACATATTTTTCAGTGTCTCCCTGCGCTGTTCACAATACATACAGCCAGTCTGGCTGGAGTTCATCTACCTCAAGGTTGGTTCAGAGAAAGGAACTGAAGAGAGTGCCACTTAACACGTGTGCTTCCGTCCACAGGAGCCGGCTGGGAGGTGAGCGGTGGCCCGTATGGCCTCCCTCCATTTCCTGCCTTTACTATGGGAGCTTCTTAACACATTTCTCTTAATACATTTCTCTTAATAAGTCAGTTTTCAAAACATACTTTTTAAAAAAAAAAAAAAAAAGGATGGTGATGCTGGGCATGGTGGCTCACACTTGTAATCCCCGCGCTTGGGAGGCGGAGACAGGAGGATCACGCAGGTTCGAAGCCAGCCATGCTGGCTTAAGAGACCTTGTTTCCAAATAAAAATATAAAAAATAGGTCTGAGAGTGTAGCCCAGAAGTAGAAGGGCTCCCTGGAACTCCAGTACCACACACACACACACAAAAAAAGATGGTGACTATCAAAGAAATCTCAACTTATGATTAGAATAAAATTTATTAGCTGAATTTCACTAATCAAAAATTTGAGCTAGATCAACCTACTTTAGAGATATTTATCTTTGTACTATCATTATCAAAGAATCAAGAGATGAATAGGATTGTGATTCTACTTAAACTGTTTTGTTATTTTTACAGACTTTAAAACATGACTTGTTTTATTTTTTTATTTTTCATTTTTTTGGTGGTACCGGGCTATACTCCCAGACCTAGTTTTTATTTTGTATTTGGAGACAGGGTCTCTTAAGCCAGCGCGGCTGCCTTCGAAGCTGCGCGATCCTCCTGTCTCTACCTCCCAAGCGTAGGGATTACAAGGGTGCGCCACCACGCCCGGCCCAAACATGACTTGTTTTAAACATGAAATTACAAGACTGATGAAAATAAGCTGGTAATATATGTAGAATACTAGGTAACTGTAGTAGGAAGATGAGCAACAGTTATGTTTGTTGCATATTCTTATGTTGAAATATATTTGTTTTAAAAAATAATAGAGTAACCTCTCTCAATTCCTCTGAGGGTATGATGGAGCATGTAAGAAGTGGTGAATAAATGCCACTTTAATTAGGAAGCAGTAAAAGCAAGGGGAAATTAGCTTCCTTCTGTTTTATATTATGATGTTAAAATAAAAATAAGGTCAATGTACCTTAATTATAAGGTAGCATATTGTGAGAATTAAGAAGAGTCATATTAAAAAAAACATGATATAAGGAATCTCCACACTGATCTCCATAGCAGCTGAACTAGTTTGCACTCCCACCAAAAGTGTAGAAGACTTCCTATTTCTCCATGTCCTCACCAACATTTGTTTTTTGACTTCTTTATGCTTGACACTCTTATTGGGGTTAGATGGAATCTCAGTATAGTTGTGATTTGCATTTCCTGATTGGTAATGATGCTGAAGATTTTTTCATGTATCTATTGGCCATTTGTATCTCTTCTTTTGTGAAGTGTCTATTCAATTCAGTTGCCCATTTCTTAATTGGGTTGTTTGTTTTGCTAGTGTAAAGTCTTTTGAGCTCTTTGAATATTCTGGATATTAGCCCCCTATCAGAGGGGTAACTGGTAAAGATCTCCCATTCTGTAAGCTTATACAATCCAGCTATACCACTCCTGGGTATCTTTCCAAAGGGGGTGAAATCAGAGAAATACAGTAGCATATGCATGTTCATAGCAGCACAATTCCAAATAGCCAAAATATGGACCCAACCTAGGTATCCATCAACAGATGAACGAATTACAAAATTATGGGAAATACACACAATGGAATTCTACTCAGCAATAAAGAACAAAATTATGTCATTCGTAAGAAGACGGAAAGACCTGGAGAGCATTATGTTAAGTGAGATTAGCCAAGCACAGAAAGAAAAGGGACATGTGCTTTCTCTAATCTCCTCGAGCTAGGGAGTATTTGAGATAGCAGAGGGACTCCAGATAATGGAGCAAAGCTAGGAAGGAAGGGTAGGGAAGGAAAAAACTGAAGTTCATTAATGGAAATGCTACATGCGACTATGTGTATACATATGAATATAACATTGTTCACCTGGACACTCGATATCTGGAGGAAGAGAAATCGGGAGGGGGAACACCAAAGACTGTGTGAATATATGCCATTGTCAACATGATCTACATATGATGTGAGACTATAGTGCACTGATAAAAAATATTAAAAATACAAAGTGAAATGTGTCTTTCTAGAACATTATTATAAACCTTAATTTTAGTTTTTGTCATAATGGAGATTGAACCCAGAGGTATTCTACCTCTGAGCTACATCCCCAGCTTTATTTTATTTTTTATTTTCTTATTTATTTTTTGTATGGTACTGGGGACTGAACCAGGGTGCATCCTACCTCTCATCTACACCCCCAGCCTATTTTATTTTTTATTTTAAAATGGGGTCTCCCTAGCTGGGCGTGGTGGCGCACACTTGTAATCCCCGCACTTGGGAGGCTGAGACAGGAGGATCAAAGCCAGCCTAAGCTACTCAGTGAGGCTCTCAGCAACACATTGAGACCCTGTTTCCAAATAAAATATAAAATAGGTCTGGGAGTATAGCCCGGAGGTTGAAAGCTTCTGGGTTCCACCCCCAGTACCACCAAATTAAATAAATAAATGAATAAATAAATAAAATAAAATGGGGTCTCCCTAAATTACCATGTGCTGCTGGTTTTGAACCTGTAATCCTCCTGTGTGAGCCTCCCAAGGTCTGGAATTAGAGGTATATACCACTGTGTCTAGCTCCTATTTATTTATGTATTTTTTTAAATAGCATCTCACTAGATTACCACATGCTAGCCTCAAACCTGTGATCCTTCGGTCTCAGTCTCCCAAGTACTGGGATTACAGGCATATGCTACCACAGCCAGCTGTATTTTAAATAATAGATTTTCCTATAAAGTAATTAAAGGAAAATTTCAATTCATTAAACTCTAAATATGAAGAAACAACTATAGGTAAGACATGAAAATTAAAGGCTTTAGCACAATTGTGATTCTGCTCATTCAAAACAGATTTATCAGCTTGGTATAGTGAAACAGTCCTGTAATCCTAGGACTTGTGGGGCTAAAACAAGAGAACCAGAGGTTCGCAGCCAGTCTCAGCAATTTGGCAAGACCCTCTACAATTGAGTGAGACCCTGTTTAAAAACAAAAAGCAAAACAGGGCTGGAGGTATAGCTCAGAGGTAGAATGCCCCTGGGTTCAATCCCTAGAATTACAATTAAAAAAATAAGTAAATAAAACAGAAAAACCCAGATTTATCTTGTTTTGTTCAACAGATGTGTTAAAAAGTTGTGCAAGCCGGGCATTGTGGCGCACGCTTGTAATCCCAGTACCTGGAAGGCTGAGACAGGTGGATTGCGCAGGTTCAAAGCTAGCTTCAGCTAATTAGTGAGGCTCTCAGCAACTTAGTGAGGCCCTGTTTCAAAATACAAATATAAAATAGGTCTGGGAGTGTAGCCTGGAGGTAGAAAGCCTCTGAGTTCCATTCCCAGCACCACACACACACACACACACACACACACACACACACACAGTTGTGCAAAGCTAGGTGAGGTGGCTCACGCTTTAATCTCAGCATTGGGGAGGCTGGGACAGGAGGATTGCTGTCAAGGACAGCCTCAGCTATTTAAAAATTGTGCTTAGATGTTAAAGCATTAAAAAAGAAAATGACTTCAGAGTTATTACAGTAAAAATTAAGATTAAAAACTCAGTGAGTTTTTGCTAATGCCAAATCTCTTGCTAAAATGTAAACAATACTTAATTTTTCAATGTTATACTTGGGTAATTTTGTATATTTTATTCATAATAGTAGAGTAGACCTATGTGTACAGGTTTAAGGCACTAAGTGCTAGCACCAAATAGTGAAAATAAGAATTGACAATATTATTCAAAATATTGGAAGGAAAATAAATTAGTATTTTGTAGATTTAGAATATAAAATCTAAAATACACATTAAGACAATTCCCATTCTTTTACAGTTAAAATTGAAGAAACGTTTTAAAATTAGAATTCTTTCTACAGAAGAGTAATAAGACTATCAAAGAAAGTGCTGATTTTATTTCTCTGAATACTGATTAAATAATCTTACCATATATGAAGATTGCCATCAAAATCTCCAGTAGCTAAATATCTCTGCTGTAAAGATGTTGCACCAAATGTTCCACATTTAATGGGTTTGGCCTTTTCAATCTTGATAGAAGGGAGAAAAAGAGAAGACGTTATTTATGTACATAGTTATTTGTAACTGACAATATTTATAGCTCTATCATTGGATTTAACTAAGACACATAAAATAAAAGACAACTAAAGCATTTTCTGATAAAAAATTATCATGTTCTTTTCTCTAGCAATTTTCTTATAAAGTATAAAATGGTCAAAAAGAAAGAGTTTTAATTTGTTTTTCTTTTTACCTCCCTAATGAGACGTTCAAATGCTGACAACTTTACCATCCCCACTGTCAGCATTTATTTCATGTGATATTCTTTAAGATCCTCAGTAGAAATGAGAGCATAATGAAGATATTATTCTTTCCAGATGGCTTCAGGAACAAAGATGTTTGCCCTGCAGGGCCCCCTAAACTAAAGATGTTTATGTCCCCAGTTCTCTGGGACCTTTTCAATGCAAAGATTTGTACCCCTGTGTGAGCCAAAACACTCTATTAGTATGGGTTAGCCTATCTCTTGAGAGTTCTTTCATTTAAAAGACTACTGCTTCAAGTGTTATGTATAATCACATTAATAAAACAGCTTTTTCTGCTACTTTGGCCCCTGGAAATTCTGGAATTTGGAATTAGATGAGGCCACTACTGACGGCTGCCCCACAATGTATGCTTGCCCTAGAATAACACTTTTATGTACCATCAACTTCAACAGGGCAGCACTATTTACTTATTTAGTCTCTTTTAATCTTTCCATTTTAAATTCTTTTTTTTTTAATGGTATTAGGGATGAAACCCAGGGGTATTCTACCTCTGACAGACACTTCCAGCTCTAATGTTTTATTCTTTATTTTATTTTGGTGGTACTGGGGTTCCTGGAAACCCTTCTACTTCCGGGCTACACTCCCAGACCTATTTTTATATTTTTATTTGGAAACAGGGTCTCTTAAGCCAGCGCAATCCTCCTGTCTCTGCCTCCCAAGTACAGGGATTACCTACCACACCCGGCTTTATTCTTTATTTTTGAAACAGGGTCTCACTGAGTTGCAACAGGCCTCGCTAAGTAGTTGAGGCTGTCCACGAACCGAGATCCTGAGGTCTCTGCCTCCCTGATGCTGGGATTACAAGCATGCACCATCACCCCCGGTCCATTTTAAATTCTTAATGTTTACAAAATCAATACATATTCTGTATACAAATTCAAACAAGACAAAATAACAACAATAAAAAAAAACCCAAAGGGAATAATAATAAAAAGTTCCTTTTACATTCTAATTGTCCCAATCCTTCTGGACCTTGTTCTATACATTTGGGTTTATTTCTGAGGTCGAATTTACTACTCTAGTATTTCATGAGTTCCAAAAACAGCACCACCAAGTGCAGATTCTGACACCGGCACACATCTGGGAAATGCCACCTTGAAAGGAGAGTAACCAAAATGAGAACCAGTCTATAAAATGAAAGGCCTTATACTAGATATTTGCACCTTTGTCATTGCATCAGGGATTCTAAAAGCAGGGAACGAAGTAAAATGTGTGTATGTCTAGAGACATGGGCTCACAGGAATGGCACCAAAACCAGTGGGATAGGAAATACACAAAGTCCCTTAACATCCTGCCTGGCTGGCCCTTGACGCCATCTCCTGCTTCTCTCCTCTCTGCTGCACTCCAGCCACACACACCAAGGCCACTTGGGTCACGGGGCACTAGTATTTGTTCTCAGTTTGGATTGCTCTTCCCCCAATCATCATGTCTCTCTCCTTGTCCTCAGATTTCAGTTCTAATGCCTCATCCTCAGGCTTTCCCTGCCCTGCAATATTAAGTGGAAACTCCAGATCCCCCTCTCTCACCCTACTGGATCTTGCTGGCACTTATCAACAAAATTATTTTATTTATTCAATTATCTACCTCTTCCCTTTCTAGAAGGTAAGCCCTGTCAGAACAGGGCCTTGTCTCATTTAATATGTACTAGGTGTTCAACCCTTGCTGAATGAAAGAACACAAGAACAAACCAAGCCTCAGCCCTTGAGTTGGAGACAGAGAAACCTTGCTGAAGCTCACTTCCCTTGGCTTCCCTGTTCTCCTACCAGATTTTCAGAAGCCCTGGCCCTGCCGCAGTTTCTGGTATCATTACCATTCTTTGCAATCGCCCATTCCTATGCAATCATAAAAATAGCATCCACACATGTGTATATTAAGTACTGTCCTAGATGTTCTTCCAGAAGGACCATTTCTTCTCTCATGGCACCTACAATACTGCAAAGTAACTGTTGGGAACACTACTTTCAAGAGGAGGAAACAGGTTCAGCAGACGGAACGACCTGCCTTAGGTTCCAAGAGCCAGGCAGTCTCCAAATTCTATTAAAGGACACTACTTCCAGGATTATATGTGAATCCATTAAATATTTCATTATGTAGCCCCCATTCTGTAAACCTGACAGTCATCAGAAATACCAAAAAAAAAAAAAAAATTCCTGTCTGAAATGAATTGGTGAGCTACATGGAATAGGAATGAATTAAACCTACTATTAGATTTCTTTCCTTTGGTTTTTAATCCTTATTCATCTTTACAAGATAAATATATAGTATTAGACTTCCTACATGTTCTTTTTTTCCTTTTTTGTATCAAAGAAACATGAAGGTTTATACATACTAATTAACTCTTGTGTAGAAATCAAATTAGACTCAAAATATACAAATAAATTAAAAATAAACTCAAGCATTAACACCTTGTCATCAAGGAATGCTCTCTGCTCAGAGGGGCTGTACTCTGCCAAAACAGACTTATAAAGGTAGGCATTTTCTCTCATTCTTCACACATTCAATGGAAATCATAATGATTAAATAAAGAGGACATTACTAAAAACAGTTTTCTTATAATTTATAAAAGGGATTGCTCTATAACCCAGTCAAATATCTTACCTATGGAAAAGCAAAGATGCCTAGAATTTGGTGCTAACTTAAATTTTCCTTGCTAGAAAATCAACTGGTTAAAAAAAAAAAAGACTATTTCACAAAAGAATTAGCATATATAAATGGTTTTTGCTATATATTTTTGCTGTATGATACTAAAAATGACCATTTATGATGGTTTACTTGATCTAGCTTTTGGTATTCTTGGCTACAATGATATGTCAACATGATTAAAAAAGCCCATGATCAATAATTCCCATGAAAGCTATTTTTGTTCTATCTGTGGGTGGGTCTAGTACAGCTTGTCAGTACTTCCTCCTCCACATCCTGGCACCACTTAATTAACATTAAAAGGTTTAGTCAACCAAATGCTAACAAGCAGTGAATTCAGGAGCACAGGGCCTAAAAAAGCAGAACTTTATTAGCTTACTACTAATTTTAATAGTATAAACACCGACAACAATGATTCCATTTTTCAGGGCCATCCCTGTCCATACTGTACCTTTGTGCTAATTAGGAAAAAGTTGTACTTTATAAGCGATGAAGTCTCACACATGGAAGGCATCATGAGGGTAAGGGATGAGAACATTTTTGTGTGGTAAAACAAACTGCTCGACTGTACTTGGAGACCCTGCCCTCTTTCCCTATTGGTCTTTTTAGTAATGAGACAGGGGTGACATCAACGAAGGCTGATTTGCTTCCTATGCACTTTTATCTTAGATGCACATGTTTTGGAGCACATCTTAGGGTGCCTTTATCATGACAAATCAAGTGTGTTTCCTAATATTTTAATAAATAATCTAGTTGGGCATGGTGGCACATGCTTGCAGTTATGATACGTCAGAGGCTGAGACAGAAAAATCTCAGGTTCATAGCCAATCTCAACAACTTGGTGAGGCCCTCTGCACCTTGGTGAGACCCCGTTTCAAAATAATAAATAAAATAGGATTGGGGTTGTACCCCATATGCAGAATGCCCCTGGTTCAATCCCCAGTACCACTAAATGAATAAATGAATGTATGAATAAATTATCAATTCAACCAGTCCAATGGCTCTACCCCAGAACTTATTAGAATTATCTGCCAGAAGTTCAAAAATACTACTGATGCCCAGACCTTACTCTAGTATAGTTGCAACAGAGTACCACTGTGTCAAGAATTTCTAGAGTGGGACCAACTTATCAATATATATATATATATATATATATATATATATATATGATACTGGGAATTGAACCCAGGGGCATTCTACATCTGAGCTATACCCCAGCCCTTGTATTATTATTTTTTTAACTTTTAAACAAGATCTCCCTTTGTTGCAGAGGCTGATCTTGAACCTGCAATCCTCCATCTCAGTCTCCCAAGTAGTAAAATTATAGTAGTAAGATCACTTACACCACCATGCTCAGCTCAAACCATGAGTACTTTAAAAAATGTGCACGCAGTACACACACACACACACACACACACACACACACACACACGTGCAATTAAAAACAGCAACAAAATACACTCAGATAAACGAACACACTTAGATGATTCTGATGTATAGTAAGGGCTGAGAATCACCAAGCCTGTATATAATCTCTATTCTTCCCTATTGGACCACCACAGATAAATACAATGTAAATTCTTAAGTATGTTTTTCTATGTGTTACCCTCTCTTTAGACTGTAGGCTTCTTCTTCTTCTCCTTCTTCTTCTTCTCCTCCTCCTCCTCCTCCTCCTCCTTCTTCTCTCTCTCTCTCTCTCTCTTTTCTCTCTCTCTCTCTCTCTCTCTCTCTCTCTTTTTTGTGGGTCTGGAGATGGAACTCAGGGGCATTCGACCTCTGAGCTATTTTTTATTCTTTATTTTGAAACAGGGTCTCACTAAGTTGCAGAGGGCCTCACTAAGTAGCTGAGGCTGTCCCGCGAACCGCGATCCTCTGGTCTCAGCCTCCCAAACACTGGGATTACAAGTGTGCGCCACCACACCCAGCCAGACTGTAGGCTTTTTAAGAGAAGCAATTCAACTTTCAGATACCTTTGGCCCTTCTTTATACCCTGAAACAATAAGATTCTAGTGAAAATATAAAAAGTGATTATACCCGGGGTTTGAATTATGGGTGATGTGTTCTTTTTCTTATTTATATTTTCTAAGTGATCTATTATAAACACACAGTACTTCAGCTAAAAAACAAAAGTACTTTTTTATAATCTGTTAGAATTCTCCATAAACTACAAGAGGCAAAGAACATGATTTTACTCAACGGAATAAGTGTATTGCTGAAACGTGTACAAATCATGTCCTCTGGTTGAGCT
This sequence comes from Muscardinus avellanarius, assembly GCF_963383645.1. Lineage (NCBI taxonomy): Eukaryota > Metazoa > Chordata > Mammalia > Rodentia > Gliridae > Muscardinus > Muscardinus avellanarius. The sequence continues at coordinate 63,161,967 of NC_137801.1, forward strand.
GATTGGCACCCATTCCTAATACTTAACTTTTAAGTTTCCTTCCGCTATTCTAAAGCTTCCCATATGTTCTACTCACTGACTCCAAGTTGAGTAATGATCACTAAACCATTATTTAAATTTCCCAAATTATATCCTATGTATAGACATACATTCACTCATTCTTTTAGCAAGTAATTATTTATTGAGTGGCTGCTCCTTACAAACCACACTAAAGAAAGACAATGTCCTAACCCTTCAGGAGCTTACAATCTAGATTGAGATAAATGGGATAGAACCTATATTTCTGCCATTGATATTAAGCACTATAGAATGAAAGGTAAAGAGAAGTTACTTTGTGTGGGGATCAGAAAAACCCTCATACACCACATAATCTGGACACTGGAACAGCACTGATGACCAGGAGTTAAGTGATAAAGAATATAAGAAAAAAAGAACAAGCCATGTTTAGAAATTCGTACGTACCTAGCTAGAAAGAACAAACTAAACAAGAAAATTGGCACTCAGAGAAGTTGAAAGTGGGACGGTACCTCACGCACCTTCTAAGCCGCTTATCCAAACTGCATTTATCCTTAACCTACTCTTTTAAGCCCGATCTCCTCCAAATTTCATCCTCTTCATAGCTTTTGTTGTTGCTGTTGTTGTTACTAGGAATTGAACTCAGAGACTACACTCGCAGCCTCTTTTATTTTGAAACAGGTCTTGTTAAAATTGCTGAGGAGAATCATCCTGTCAGAGTCTCCCAGGTGCTGGGATTATAGGCATTCACCACCATGCTTGGCTTCCCCAGCTTTTGATCCCAGGTATTTTCAACCTTCCCTAAACATTTAGTTATGATCGATCATTTTTTTTCAGGCAACTCAAATCAAGACTTTAAAAATTTTTTAAATAGCTAAAAAATGATAGTTATTAACCTGGCATGGGGGTTATACCTATAATTACAGCTACTGAAGAAGCTACGGGCAGAGAATCACAAGTTCAAGGCAGGCTAGGTCAACCTAGTGAGACCCCTGTCTCAATCATACACACACACACACAAACACACACACACATATATACTTGTGTATATATACATACACACACCATTTTAAATGCTAGAGCTGGATGTGGTGACACACACCCATAATCTCAGTCTTGGAAGGCTGAACAGGAAGATTGCAGGTTTGAAGCCAGCCTTAGCAATTTAGTGAGACTTTCAGGAACTTAGCAAAACCTTGTTTCCAAATAAAAAATTAAAATAGGGTTTAGAGGTGGAAAGCCCCTGGGTTCAATCCCCAGTACCACAAAATAAGTAAATAAATAAGTAAATACTAGCAAGTTCATTATTTTCTAATTCTACCACTAGTGATATTATAAACTTTATAAATCTAGTTTTGGCATCTCCTGCTCAAAGCTTTTCAATAATGTTCCATTTTTCTTTCCTAAAAAAAAAAAAATCCTTTATATGTCCTACAGATCTTGTAACACCTAGTTCCTGCTTACCCCTCTTGTTTCTTAAGGAGATAACCTATCTCTCGTCACTAAGCTTCCATACAAATTGTTTCAAGAAACCTCTACTTCTACTTTGGCATAGTTAGATTCTGTTCATCTCAAACCGCCTTTTCATCTTAGAGAACCGTGTCCCTTTGTATTAGAAAAGACGTCTTTTTTGGTATCTATGTATACTTGGTTTGATTATTTCTCTCCCAAGAAAATAAATTCCATGAGATGGGAGACATTGCCATTCACATGCCTGGGAATACCAAGCACTCACTTGACACTCTTCCAAAGATTAAGTTTAATAGGTTGTCTCCTCCAACTTCAATTGCAGGCATCCTGGTGTGTCTGCCTTATGACTTCTTGCATGAAAAAAGGCATGGACCTCCTAAAAGACTCTCTATAAACAACTTCAAATTGCCTAACAAGTCCTTAGACTCAAAATCGTAATGTCGTTTTCCAGAAACCTCGAGCTACACCGCACTGGGGGTAGCAGGAAGAAGGGGCTGGCCTTGCGCACAGGTATCAGCCCCAGGTATGACAATTCACGTTTTACATCCGAGGAATTTCTCAATCTGTAATCAGCTTCTCTTGTCCCGCGGAGCTCAAACTCTGCTTTTGGGGGACGCTGGACGAAGGCTGTGACAAAATTAAATGCAGGCACTAGGATAAAAGCACACGCCCCTAAGGCAGTCCACAGCCTGGAACTGGGTCTTCTCGACCCGGAACCCACCTCCCGAAGCAGCTTCAGGTCCCCGTGCTGGATCTCATACAGCTGAATGACGCCGGTGCCCCGGGCGAAGTTGCCCATGGTTACAAATTTGGCGCTGCAGGGCACCCACTTACAGTCGAACACCGTGTAATTGAGGCCCTTTTGGATATGGGCGATGATCTGCGGCTTCTCGAAGGTCGTCATGGTTTAGTCGATTTCACTTCCAACAACCGCCACAGGCTGACCCCGACAAATCACTAACCTGGAAACCAAACTCCAAACATTAAGGACAATTTGTCCCTCCGGCTTGCCGTACTCCGTCTCCTGGCGCCCTAGCAAATGGGACTTTGTTATCTCCGAAAATGCCAGATGTGCTCCTGCGTTTGCGCAAGATGTTTATCCACGGGCAGCACAAATTATTTTATAGCCTTTACCTATTGCCTTTATCGCATATATATATATTAGATGTTACAAAGTGGCTTGGCTGTGAGTTGTGCGGCTGGAGGGCAACCCTAATAATCAGGCATAACTAAGGACAGCCCAGGCAGACACACTCGCAAATTCGGCTTCAGGACCCCAGTGTGGGACCTCTCAGGAAGGGGGCGGAGCCTTAGGGTTGATTGGCGGAGGCTGGCTTCTGTGCGTTGCGCCTGCGCCTGGCAGCAGCGCACGTGTTCGTGTTGCAGGCGCTTTCCGGCTCTGGAGATGGCGGAGATGGAGACCCAGAGCGCTGTGGCCGAGGATGGCTTCACCCAGGTCTCCCGCAAGGGTGGCCGGCGAGCAAAGAAACGGCAAGCCGAGCAACTGTCTGCAGCCGCGGGGGAAGGCGGTGACGCGGGCCGCATGGACACGGAGGAGGCCCGGCCGGCGAAGAGGCCGGTCTTCCCGCCCCTTTCTGGGGATGGACTCTTGGTACTGGCGGGGACCTGGGACTGGAACGAGGCAGGGGCCCCAGGAGGGTTAAGCTGGTGGCGTCTGGAAGATGTTGAAGCTGTAGGGGGCTCTTCTGACTTGAGCCCTTAGAGAAGTAACTTATGAAGTTTAACTGTCAGTTAAACAGAAGCTTTTTGTAGGTCAGCTGTCACTTTACAACTCGGCCCGCATTCCTCCAGAGACCTCCTGAGTTGTGTGCTTTTTTTAAATTGCAGAGTGGGAAGGAAGAATCACGGAAAATCCCAGTCCCGGCCAACAGATACACACCACTAAAAGAAAACTGGATGAAGATATTTACTCCTATTGTAGAACATTTGGGACTTCAGATACGCTTTAACTTGAAAACACGGAATGTAGAAATCAGGGTAAGGAGAATATCAGTCATTTCAGAATACACTAAGCTTTTTCTCCAAGGATGAAAAATTATGAGTAGAATTTCTTTAATTGGATTTATTTTTGTTAAAAGGTGTTCTTAACATGCTGAATTTGAATTTATCGAATGCATTCAAAATCTGCATTGAGCTCAAATGCTAATTGAATTCCTAAATAGGTTCTGAGAGCATACCAAAATTCTACCTATATCTGCATATTTTTATGATATTCTATGTCGAATTGAGGAAAGACAGAATGAGAGATTGCATACACAGAAGCATGTACATAGTAAACATTAATTGTTGTAGTACAGACGCTATTATATTTTAATGGCAATTTGGGAGAGGAAATGTGTTGCTTTGAGAACAAATGTGTTATATGCATATATATGTAGGGTTTCTTTTTTCATTTCATGGTGTCACATTTGACATTAATTGATTCGGTCTTCTATGGGTGCCAGCATTGTACCAGAGTCAGTGATCAAAATTAATTATATTTTTTGAGAATCCTTATATCATCATCAGGGCTAAACTCTAAATAGTTGGGAAACTTTAAAATATTAATTTTAAGATGTGACAATAAACTTCTTTGCTCCCATGGCCATTCTCATTCAGGTTTTTTGATTTTATGTCAACTCTTCTTGCTGATAAGTCCTTATAGGTTCCCCTTGTGTTAATCTTTAAAGTTTTTTTCTTTATCCACTCCGTTTTCTATTCCAGTGCTAGACTGATTTTCCCAGACTACAATACTTACATCTTTAACATTTCAAAAGGAAAGTATAATGGAAAGCATAAAGTGTCCCACTGCTTTTCAAGTAGGAGATGGAGTCACAGGTTCATCTCACCATTTCTCACTGTCCACATATTTTTGGTTGCTTTGCTCTCTAAAGTAGGGCCTCACCTCCCTACTCATTCTCTCTCCTTATTTCACTTCTAGTCATTTCAAGTTCTTTCTCCTTTAAGAGTTTTTTTTGTTGTTTGTTTTTTTAATGGAACCCATGGGCCTTCTATCTCTAGGCTAACCCCCAACCCCCAGCCTATTTTATCTTTTATTTGCAAACAGGGTCTCCCAGGTTGCTTCACTAAATTGCTGAGGCTGGCTTCGAACCTTCAATCCTCCTGTCTCGACCTAAGTACTGGGATTGCAGGCATGTGCCACTATGCCCAGCATTAGTTCATTTTTTCATTTATTTCATCGGTTCCTCAGTTTTTATTGTGCTTTGCTGTTTTATTTATTTTAAGGTCATCAGTTTGGATTCTACTAATATTTGTTGTTGCTGCCATATACCAGACATATAGTGGTACTTTGACATGTACCATATCATTTGGTCTTTAGGACAGCCCTGTGAGTTAGACAATATAACTCCCTCTTAATAGATGTCTAATAACAAACTGTAGTAATGAAACGCAATACTCTAAATAGTTGGGACACTACAGAACAACTTTGCTTTCTAATACGGGGTTAAAGTTGTTGAATATCTTGGCCAAAGTCATCAGGCTATATAAATAATTCTTAATTGCTCAGCCATGCTTGTAATCCCAGCATTTGGGAGGCTGAGACAGGAAGATCACAATTCAAGGACAGCCTCAGCTACATATTGAAGTCTTTTGCAACTCAGTGAGACCCTGTTTTAAAATTAAAAATTAAAAATGGGGCTGGGGGTATAGCTCGGAGGTAGAATGCCCCAGGTTCCATCCCCAGTACTGCAAGGAGAAAAAAAAGTATATATGTATATATACATTTTTTTTCCCTTGCAGTACGAGAGAGCAGTGGGGGGGTCACTCATATCTTCAGTCTGGATCTTCTTCTTATTTTAAAGACAAGAAAACTTAAGAGTATCCATGAGACTTGCCCCAAGTCACATATGAGATTGGAACTGTGGAACTGTAGGCTAGTTTTAAATGTGAAAGTCCAGGGCACTTGCCCATTGCACAACTATATATGGTTTTAAGCTTGTCAAATATATGGTCTTCTCAAATTGTGAATTTTGGTGGGAGAATAAAAGTAATAGTTTTGGAATCAGACCTGTGTTTGAATTTGTTTTTACTGTTTTACTTTCTAATACTTTTGTTTCCTCACTTATAAAAATATTTATATTAAGCTGGTGAAATGGTTCACACCTTTAATCCCAGCTATTTGGGAGCCCAGTGCATTAGATGATAGAGCTGCCTCTTATAAATGTGAGGAAATGAAGAGCTAAAGAAGTTGAGGATCACAAGTTTGAGGGCAGCATGGTCAATTTAGGGAGGTCCTGTCTCAAAATAAAAAAAGGCTAGGGGTATAAGCTCATTGATAGAACACTTGGCTAGCATGCATGAGGCCCTGGGTTCAATACCCTGCACTAACCCCCCTAAAAAAAAGTATATCACCTAACATTCAGAAGATAAGAGCTATAGTATATCAAGCATGTTATTTATAGTGTGTGCTATATTCAGTGGTAGGCTTTTGTGAATAGTGGCTGTTTCTGCATTTATCAAGTAAATTATTTGAAGGCAATATCTCTATATAAACCATTCTTATTTTCCCTTCAGTACTAGGCACACAAGTAGTTAGGACCACAGTTACTGATTTGGGAAACATTTGACATTCTTTGATTAGAACTGCCCAGCTATGCAGCTGGGAAGGTTTGTTTTGCAAATTAAAAACAGTGCTTATCTCACAAAACTTGGGTCTTATAAACTACCTAGGGGGCAGGGTGGTAGTGAAGAGAATTAAAATAATGGGCAAAGTCTTTCTAATATTTTGTTAAAGTATTTTCCTTTTCATTGTCCTCTACATTTGTATCTCTTTTCACCCAGACTTGTAAAGAAACCAAGGATGTTAGTGCTCTGACAAAAGCAGCCGATTTTGTGAAGGCCTTTATTCTTGGATTTCAGGTAGAGGTGAGTGATTTCATGGCATTTAAAATGAGGGCTGAAAAAATAGTGTGGCATTCAGTGATTGTGTTGGTTGTTTTTGTTCCTGTTTCACATCTGTGTCTTCTAGCTCTAGAGTTTATGAATTTTATTCCTACCGTGCTTTCCTTGTTGGTCATTCCCAGGACACAAGTGGAAAGAAGTGCCCTCACAGTGGCTTTTTCTTTTTTTATATACATTCTAGGATGCACTTGCCCTCATCAGATTGGATGACCTCTTCCTAGAATCTTTTGAAATTACAGATGGTGAGCATGTGCTGGTTTTCTCTGTGAAATATGTCCTTTTATGTTCATAACCTTGTGTGTGTGTATTTGTTTGTTTGTATACTAGAAATTGAACACGGGTGTGCTTTACCATGGAGCTACATCTCCACCTTTATTCTTATTTTGAGGCAGGGCCTCACTAAGTTTCTGAGACTGGCCGTGAACTGGTCTTGGGTGATCCTCCTACCTGGCCTCCTAAGTAGCTGGGATTACAGGTGCGTGCCACCTTGCCCAGCTCTGGGTTGCTAAATTTGTATTTTGTTGTGGCTCTCAGTTTTCTGATAGCACTGATTGAACAGTATTATTTATTAGCACTTTTATTTTTTTAATTTATTTATTTTTTTTGGTGGTACTGGGGGTGGAAACCAGAGGCTTTCTACCTCCGGGATACACTCCCAGACCCATTTTATAATTTTATTTGGAAACAGGGTCTCACTAAGTTGCTGAGAGCCTCACTAAGTAGCTGAGGCTGGCTTTGAACCTGCACGACCCTCCTGTCTCAGCCTCCCAAGTGCGGGGATTACAAGCGTGCGCCACCATGCCCGGTTTATTAGCACTTTTAAAACTGTACACTTTGTGTCATTCAGCAGGGAAATTTAGTTGATGATTAACTTTTCTGTGGAAAGGATGATGCCCTGGAGTAGCTTGCCTCCTGAGATCTTGCTTTTCTCTTTTAGTGAAGCCACTAAAGGGAGACCACCTGTCGAGGGCCATAGGAAGAATTGCTGGCAAAGGAGGGAAAACCAAGTTCACCATAGAGAATGTGACGCGGACGCGAATCGTTCTGGCTGATGTGTAAGTTTCTGATCACGATGAGATCACTGTTGTAATTTATATCCTACCTTTTGTTAGTTTCAGAACTGTCTTACCAGTTGTATTTTCTGTGTAATATTGCCGCTGAATCTTCCTCAGTATATGGTTCTGAATGAAGACCCACCTAAGGTTAAGTTAGTTGTGAAATTTCAGTAGTTACAGCTTTTTCATTTAGCAATGAGGAAAATATTTAGAATCAGTATTAACCCCAATATGATGTATGAATATAATGCACCAATAAAAACTTTTAAAAAATAGAATCACTATTAAAAAGGAATTATATCTCAAATGATGATTTAAATAGAGGAATCTATTAGATCAGTAGGAGAAAGATTTTCAAATGCCATTTTAAGAAATATATATCTATTTTATGTGGATATATGTATCTGTGTGTTTACGTACTTATATGAACATAAGTTTATGTGTATATAAGTATATACATATCCCTTTTTTTTTTTTTTTTTTGGCGGGTTTGGTGATGGAACCCAGGGGCATTTGTCCTCTGAGCTACACCCCCTGCCCTATTTTTTATTATTTATTTTGAAACAGGGTCTTACTAAGTTGCAGAGGGCCTCACTAAGTAGCTGAGGCTTTCTGCAAACCATGATCTTCCGGTCCCAACCCCCTGAATGCTGGGGTTACAAGTGTGTGCCACCACGCCTGGTTACATATTTTTTTAAAGGCCAGAAAAACAACAAAAAAACCAGAATAGCCAAAGTAGTTCTCAGCAACAGAAACTATGCAGGAGGAATTAAAATATCTGACTTAAAAACTATACTACAAAGCCATGGTAATAAAAACAGCATGGTACTGGCATGAGAACAGATACTTAGACCATTGGAACAGAATAGAAGACTCAGAAACAAATCTGCACACTTAACATCCAATTGATTATTGATAAAGGGGCAAAAACATACACTGGAATAAAGATAGCCTGTTCAACAAATGGTGTTGGCAAAACTGGTTAACCATATGCAGAAAATTGGAAATTGGGTAAGGGCTTATTGGGTGATGTATGCATGCTTGTCTCTACCATCTTGCATCCCATTAATATGTATGACTAGTATACCAATAAAAAGTTAAAGGCCTTTCATAAAAGAAAGTAAATATTGCACATTGGGCACAAAACTCTCAGGCAGATATATGTAAACATAAATAAGAAGACGTAGGCTTACAAGGAGGATAAGGATGTTGGCAGGGAATGTGGGATTACCATGCTGCGGTCAGCACTGTTGCAAGTTGGGGATTGTACTGGTAGATGGCTTAGAGCGTAGATCATGTCACAGAGTTGAGAAAGGAAGCAGCTGACCGAGGGCCCAAAAGATCTGCTACAACTAAGTATGGAAGGGATTTTATCTTTTATGGGTTAAATTGGTTAAGCCTAGAAACATGAAATATGAGATAGAAAATATTTTTGTACTTAAAATTTTTAAAAGGTGGACATGTATACTCAGCATTTATTTATTTATTTATTTATTTATTTTATTTACGAAGTACTGGGGATGGAACCCAGGGGCATTCTACCCCCAAGCGACACCCCAGCCCTATTTTTTTTTTTTCTTTTTTTTTTTTTCTTGAAACAGGGTCTCACCGAGTTGCAGAAGGTCTCATCAAGTAGCTGAGGCTGGCCGTGAATCCAGATCCTCCTGTCTCAGCCTCCCAAATGCCGGGATTACAAACATGCGCCACCATCCCCGGTATACATTTAGCATTTTAAAATACTGAATATAGTCTTAAGTTTTTTGTTATTTTAGAAATCCAAAGATATAACTGGTTTGCTAATATAATTATTGCTAATGTCATTAAATTCATAATTTATAAGTGCATATGTTAGCTTAAATTTAATAATTAAATCATTTTAACAGTTTACGTTGGCATAATTTACATACAGTAAAATCGGCCTCCTGTCTCATCTTTCTTGCTGCATTTAAGTCATTTTATTTTTATCAAAGTGAGACATAAATATAATTTGGAAAACCAAAAATGTCTGCTACCTACCTCCATTTTATCTTCCTCAGAGGAACAGTTTCAACTCTTAGCTAATTATTTATTTACTTATTTATTTTTGTACTAGGGATTGAACCCAGGGGTGTTCTACCTCTGTTCTACCCCCAGACCTGTTTTATTTTTATTTTGAAATAGGGTCTCACTGAGTTGCTGACAATAGCCTAAAACCTGTGATCCCCCTGTTTTAGCCACCTAAATACTGACAAACTGGTGCACTACCAGGCCCAGCTTCTCAGCTAATTTTCTTATTTATCTTGAGCTAGTTGGTATGGCAGGCGCCTCTTATCACAGCTACCTGGAGCCTGAGGCAGGAGGGTGGTAAGTTCTAGGCCAGCATGGACAATGTTGTCAAACCTTATCTTTAAAAAACTAAATAAGTAAATATATTATCTCCATATTTATAAGTATTTATATAAAGCTTCTTGGTTTTTCAGATTCACTATTGATTTCCACCATGAATGATGTAGCTTCTTTTACCTTGTCTTCCATCCACACTGTACACACTCAGCTTTTCTAGCACTTCAACTTACTCTTCCATGTATAACCAAAGTAGAAATCAGTGTTTCATGTGTTCAGAGCTGAGCCAGGTGAAACACTGTGGTATCGTTCCTTTGCAACTTGGATTTCATGTGAGGGATAATTCTTCAGTGTCCTGTGCTTTCTTAATTTCCAGTGCGAGATTCGGTATGGAACTGTACACCATCTGTATCTCCTCTAAGGGCATTTGGATGCCTCCGGCAATCTAGAAATCTTCCCTGGAACCTCCTGCTCCCCAAGCACCGCCACCTTCCACCATCATGCTGGCTCCTCTATCACCTTTGCCCCGTTACTGTTAGATCTCTGGTTCTTGGCATCCCTGTTGTTGGGTTTCTGGACGTTCCTGCTGCCCAGTTAAATCTCGGTTTCCTTGAGTCTGCAGTCGCTTTCTGCCTTCTTGGAGTTTACCGCTTCATCCTTTCTTCCTTCTTGGTTTGTGTCTTAGCTGTCATTTGGTGACGCTCAGGAAGGAGCATGTGATGGTTCTCCCCAGTGCTGGTGTCTGGAGGAAGAGCACCGTAGAGGGAAGGAAAAGCACAAAGGCCTGGCTTGAGAGCGTGCCTGGCGCCCAGGCCTCAGGGCCCTGGTGGAGTACACCAGAGGGCAGGGCAAGATGAGGGCAGAAATGACAGGGCCTGGGGTCACCGTGAAGACTTTGGCTGTACTCTGAGTTAATAAGTCATTGGATAATTGTGAGCAGAGGAGGAGAGGGGGAGGCAGCCTGGTAAAAAATGAAATAATCATCTTTACATGTACTGAAATTATCAGGAACTGTGATTAGTCAAAGACAGTGAGCCAGGATCTAAAGTCCTTAAGGTGATCTGTGGAGCCAGCTATGGACCACAAGCAAGATGCAGTGATGATAGGGTTTGAAGAGCAGATTCAAAAATTGGAGGCTTTGGGGATGCTGAGTGGGCTGATGGTGGCATGAGGAGCCAAGAAGGTCCTGTCCCATTCAGTCCCAGTGGTACATGATTTGTGGAGGAAAAACTGGCCATCATTTGCAAGCTGGGTTTTAGTTAAAGCAAGAAGGTAAAGGGGATGTTAACAGAAATTGAAGTTATAGAGGATTTAGTTCATAACTATTGTACAGAATACAGTGAAAACATATTGGGAAAAGGACCCCAAAAACAAAATTCTGTATTAAATACCAATTTTATTTTAGTCATTCAAAGGAATGTCTATTAAGAGTCTCATGAACTCACCATACAGAAGAAAACTTTGCAGTTTGAACTGAAATAGATTATAATTTAAGTACAATATTATTTGTATTTGTGTATTCAGTGACCAGTTCTGCCAAGGAGTATCTTGGATAGGTTTCTTTATCCTGTGGACTCTGGCGATTGAACCCAGGGTCTCACACATGCTAGGAAAGTGCTCTGCCATTCAGCTATATCCCCAGCCCTAGGTGTCTTGATTTCTTCTAAACTTCTTGCCTCTCTTCTGCAAGGTGGGAATTGCTTCTATCTAATAAATCTCATGTGAGGATGAAGTGAGGACATGTACAAAGCCCTGGCACATAAAACCATTCACTGATGGTAGCTCCTAGTAACTAAGAGTATTAAATTTAGCTTGTTGTCTTTTCTAATTATTTTTTATCGAGATACAATTCATATACCATAACAGTCACTTTTTTAAATGCTCTGCCAGGCGTGGTGGCGCACGCTTGTAATCCCCCCACTCGGGAGGCTGAGACAGGAGGATCACACAGGTTCGAAGCCAGCCTCAGCTACTTAGTGAGGCTCTCAGCAACTTAGTGAGACCCTGTTTCCAAATAAAATATAAAATGGGTCTGGGAGTGTAGCCTGGGAGTAGAAAGCCTCTGGGTTCCACCCCAAGTACCACAATAAATAAATAAATTAATTAAATAAAATGCTCTTGGGGTCGGGCGTGGTGGCACACACTTGTAATCCCTGCACTTGGAAGGCTGAGACAGGAGGATCGCACGGGTTCGAAGCCAGCCTCAGCTACTTAGTGAGGCTCTCAGAAACTCAGTGAGACCCTGTTTCCAAATAAAAAATGTAAAATAGGTCTGGGAGTATAGCCCGGAGGTAGAAAGTCCCTGGGTTCCACCCCCAGTACCACAAAAAAACAAAAAAACATGCTCTTGGGATGTTAACAGAGCTGTGCAGCCGTCACTCCTGCCTTCATTGAGGAATCTGAACCTGGCATAGTTCTCCAGTCTATTGTTACATTCAGAAGGAAATGCTTTTTTGTGGATAACTTATTTTATCTCTTTCAGAAAAGTTCACATCCTTGGCTCTTTCCAAAACATCAAGATGGCAAGAACTGCCATTTGCAACCTCATCCTGGGTAAGACTTTAGTTCTCTAAAAAGAAAGGGGGAGGGACTTAAGAACTCAAACCCAGTTGCAAAGCATTTTAGGCTGATGCTAAATATACCAAAGAGAACCCCTTGGTTGGCAGGTGTGGGCCTAGAGGAAAATGTAGGACTATTTTGCTTAGATTCCACTTGTCTGTCTGCTAGAGAAGAGAAAGGTTTAGGTGATGTTGCTCAAGCTTTCTTCTGGGGAAGTACACAGAAAAGCCATTCCACAAGAGCAGGGAACATCACATTTTAAGTTCAACAGAGAGAGCTGTGGAATGGCCTGTGTAATCGACTCGCTTAATCTGAGTTGCAGGATTGTATGTCTTGCTCGGGGAAGCCCGGGGTTCCCAGGCCCAAGTCTGACTGTCTGGCTGACCCTTGAAACGTTTAACACGCAGTGTCTTTGGCTTTTAGAAACTTAAAATGTGTTTTGGAGAATATTTGGGTGTGATTTTCTGTAAAGTTCTTTTGGTGATTTAAGGTGTAATTTTAAACGTTCCTGGTCTTATTAGGGTTGCAGACCCTTTCCCAAATACACTATATATGTATATTTGTATACATGGACAACTTTTTTTCTTTTCCAGGAAATCCTCCATCAAAGGTTTATGGCAACATTCGTGCTGTGGCTAGCAGATCAGCAGATCGGTTCTGATTTCAAGAGACTGTCTTATTTTTTAACTCTAAAGGAAAAAAACGTTTATTTTGCAGGTGGTCACATGATACCATGTCAAAGATTTTTTAGTCACTTTAAGCTTCTTCCATTCTCAGCAAGAATAATAAAAAGAAAGGAAAAGCTTAATAGTATTCACACTCAACTTTCAGGATAACTAAAGTGTCAAAATCTCATACCATTATTCCTACACGTTAACTACAATTTACCTTCTTTTCCTCCTGATGCTGGACATTAAACCCAGAGCCTTGCACATGCTAGGCAAGCGCTCTACTACTGAGCTACGTTCTCAGCTCTTTGACAGGGTTGCCCAGGCTGACTCACACTTGCAGTCCTGCCACAGCCGTCCAGATAGCTGGGATTATTAGGTATACCATCTTGCCTAGCAAATTATATTTTTCATTTTAAGTTACATGTAAATTTGCAATTTAGAATCCTCTCATTTAGAGGAAACTTGTTGCTTAAACAGTCTGTGTGAATTTTTGCTTATTTATAAATTTCTAATTATGAATTTCTAAATACCTCTCTGTAAATTGTAATTAAAAGAACCTTCTCAGGAAACAGTCATGACCTTTCTTAATGCTGGAGTAATGTGAATATTTGACAAGTCATAAACAGCAGCTTTGGCTGTACTGTATGAACCAGTTAAGTGTACCTGTTTGGCAGTTAGACCAGCATCACAAAGTTGTTTTATTTTTCAAGTAAGTATTTAACAAAAGTAGTGAAATATTATAAATTTTGGGTATATTTATCCAACTAGTAAAAGGGAAGTGCTAAAAAATTTTTCTCCACAAGAAAACCACTATGTTCTACAAATACAAGTCTTTTTGTTGTTATTCTGGGATCTGAACCCAGGAGCATTCTATCTCTGAGTTACACCCTTAGTCCTTTTCATTTTTTATTTTGAAACATGGCCTAAGTGTTGAGGGCATCACCAAGTTGCTGAGGCTGGCCTCAAATCTGCAATCCTCCTGTCTCAGCCTCCTGCAGTAGTCAACAGACTGCCTGTTGTTTTTGTAGTACTGAGGATTTAACCCAGAGGCATTCTACCTCTGACCTACACCCCCAGCCCTATTTTTTTTTTTAAACAGCCTCCAGAGTACTTAAGAGTACCTAAGTGTGTCACCATGCCCAGCTAAGTCTGTTTGAATGCAATCTTTTTTTTTTTTTTTTTGGTACTGGGGATAGAAAGGGGGTGGGGAGAATCTGCTGCCTCCAAGCTATACCCTCCAACACTTTAGTTTTATGAAACAAGGTCTTGCTGGGTTGCTGTCGATCTCCCTACGTTGTTGTAGCTGGTCTCAAACCTATGATCCTTACATCTGTCTCATCTCCCAGGTTACAGGCATGTGCCACCGTGCTTGGCCAGAATGTAATTTTAATGCATTTTTAAAACGGAAGAAACCCACATAAACATGTCTTTCTGTTGTTTTTAGACTATGGGTTGACACCAGGTATATACCTCCAGTCCTTTTTACTTTGAAACGGTTTTACAAGTTGCTAAGGGTCTTACTAAATTGCTGAGGCAAGCTTGTCTAGAACAAGAACCTATGATCCTTGTCTCAGTCTCCCAAGTACTAGGATTATAACAGGCATGCACCACTATGCCCAGCTTAGCCAAAATTTTTCATGAGTATCAGAAAGTTCATGCAAGAACTGAAAAAAAAAAGTATTCTTAAGCTTATTTCCTGTGTACCTATCAGAACAAATACTAAAAGCTAAGTCATATGAACAGCTGGAGCTATCAGTGAACAAGAGAGAAGTCAGCAGGGGCCTTGTAGAGCTCTTACTCACTATTCTAAAGCCAGGAGGACAATACATTATGATGTCAGGAACAAATGCTACGGAAATAAAAGGAAAAAGTGGGATAGGGACCCAGGTGTACCTGCAGTTTTAAATAGCCAGGGAATTCCTTTAGAGTGAGGACATATCTGACCAAAGACATGAAGGCATTAGCTACCGGATATCGTGTGCGTTAGAAGGGTGGGAGAGCAGATAGTAAAGAACCTAAGCTGGGAACTTAAAAAGCAAGCTCCAGGCACAGGGAGGCTACGGTGGCTGGAGATTGAGTAATGAGAGAGGAGGAGGTCCAGGAGTGATGGGGGGAGGTCAGTCCTACAGGGCTTTTGTAAACACTTGTTTTTGCCTGACAAGATTTATTTTACCCATAATTCATAGGGAAAAGTCAAACATCACTTTATCAAAGTTTTTTAAAAATATAAACTATCTTAGAGCTTTGGAAGTCCACCAATGACCACTGAATACATTCAAGCAAGTTTCCAATATTTTATTTTCTTATTCATACAGTATGAAGTTTTCTAAAGATCCCACAACATGACGTATCATGCAGAAGAAAAACTAAACATTCAACATAAACCACCCCCTCCCCTTACCCACCCTACACACAAACTAAAAAAGGAAGGGGAAAAAAAAAAGGAGAAAGAAAACCCTAATTCCCCAGTAAGGAAATAATGTTTGCACTATTTTTCTGTAACGCCAGCCAAGATATGCACAAGCAAGAGAAATAGAAAGCATTTGCTAAAATATTTGTAACAAATAATTATGTACAAAAAATTCACAAAAGACTAGTTCCCCCTTGAAGCAGAGCACATGGCAGTTGACACTGGAACAGATCAAACCACTGGCTGGGATTGTAAGCCACGTACTGATCCAGAGGAAGAAAGTTACATGTAGTGGAGATTTTCAGTTTGAACATTAACATTTCCGAAGTTTGGCAACATTATCTTTTAAAATTATGCAAATTATGTAAACAAGAGGTACATTTTAATTCGATCTACATGCAAAACTCCATGTCATGCAAGGACACCAAGCACCGGGATTTTTCTCTCACAGACAGAGCCCATGATGTGCAGCACTCAGTTGAAGGAACAGCGACGGCAGGCAGGGTCGGTTAATTTAAGATTTGCTCACTTTGATTCAACCTGCCCTTTACCACTCAGAATTACAAAACCAGTTTTTATAGAAAAACTCTATGGGGAAGACTACTGTAATATAAAGCTACCCAAAAAGTTATTCATCCAGCCAATAGTACCTTTGCAGAAAAGGGAAGGGATAACATCAAGTGGTGGAACATGATACACTACTTTTATATCACACAAATTTATTAAGTTATCATCTGTTACCAATTATATGGGCAGAAAATAAAGCATGCATTCCCTATGCCTTGTGATAAATTTAAGTAGAAATTTGGATAAAATATTGCTCTTCTGCGGCACATGTGCTAGCAAGATTTCTCCCATTTAAGTCACAAATATATGTGGGTGTTCAGATAACATACATGCACACCAGATACATGTATCACCAGATTTTTTTAAGTTAGGGGCAAGTCCTTTGAAACAGAAGGGAAATTCATGGTTCAAACATGAGTTTAATGACATTATTTATCAATGTATAATGAAACAAATGGACATCCTAAGCAGTTACATGATTAATGCAGGTTCTCCATTAAGTAATGCATAAGAGAAATCATGATTGCCTCAGATAGCTTCCGGCCTTTATAAAATCACAACTGGTAAGTTGTTTACTCAGGGACATTTACTAAATGT
Source organism: Muscardinus avellanarius (assembly GCF_963383645.1). NCBI lineage: Eukaryota > Metazoa > Chordata > Mammalia > Rodentia > Gliridae > Muscardinus > Muscardinus avellanarius. The sequence goes on from NC_137801.1 coordinate 63,178,556, forward strand.
AATGGCTCCTAGTTACAAAGTAACAGAAGGAAGCAGCATAGCATGGTGCAGTTACTATATGAACACAAGAACTAGCTCTTGGCAGCAGCACTGAACTATACTTTCTCCTCAGCCAGAGATGGATTAAAAACTGCTCAGCAATGAGACTTAGTCCCTGGAAATATATTCATAGGTATAAATAAAGTTACAGACTCCTCTGTTACAAAACTGTAATCAAGGTAAATTATAGGACGTTAACAAATGCTTTGTCAATCTCTCAAAGGAGAAAGTACAGGATAAAGAAAATAGCTGGCCTATTACCCGGCTCAAATTGTACAATCCTCTATCTACATATAAAACTGTGTGAAATAAAAGTAAGGATGTTTTATGTTCTGCTTGGCACTTTTGTACTCTATCATTTTGTTTCTGAATCAAGTATATTAAATTAAAGCCAACCTATTACATATATAGAAAGCTACATATATCTATATATAAATATTTACATATGTATATATAGATACTTTCTTGTTATAAAAGATGAAGAAAAATAAATTAAAAAGCCAACCCCTTCCCTTTCTCCACCACATTGATTTGCTCTTTTCATGTTGCTGTCCTTCAGACTTTAAAGTGCTACACTGAGTTATTGAGAGAAGAAGAGTTCAATAACACTTAGTTGGCTTCATGAGGCTCATGTTGGAAATGTGGCTTCACAGAGAAAAATACTTCCATTTAAATACACAGAGAGCATTGCTGGACGTCTTGAGCAGATCTTCAGAGATGGAGAAGAAAGCAAAAGTGTTGGGTGGTACTCTTGAAAGAGTCACACATCTACCACCATCTTTTTGTGGATATCTAGGCCACCTACAACCTGCAAGAGACAGAAACACGTCACGCTTAACAATACTCAAGAATAACCTTTAGTAATATAACCATCTTATCAAATTTTTTTTATATTTAGAAATATACTACTTTGACCATTTTTTTTTCCTTTTGCAGTACTGGGAGTGGAATCCAGGGGCATTCTACCTCTGTGCTACACACCCAGGCCCCTCTCCCTTTTTTTTCTTTTGAAACAGGTCTTACTAGGTTGCTGAAGGTCTCACTACTTGCTGAGGTTATCACTGAACCAGTGATCTCCCGTCTCAGCCCCCCAGGTACTGGGATTCCAGGTGTGGACCACCACGTCCAGCGCCATTATGATTCTTGACTCTGTAAGAAGTTCCTCCCTGACTCCTCTACCCTATTATTATTGTAAATTTGCAGACCCACCTCTTTGTCCCCACTATTTGGAAACTTCATGACAATGTGCCTATGCTGTCATCGTCATCGTTGTTGTTATTACATTCGGTACTTCAGTATGGGGTGGTGGTGGTTGTTGTGGCTATTATTATTATTTATTAGTTATTATTATTGTTACATTCAGCACAGGGATTGAACCCAGGAGCATTCTACCTCGGAGCTACAAACCCAGCCCTGTTTTTTATTCTTTATTTCGAAACAGGGCCTAAGTAGCTGAGGCTGACTGCGAACCTGCAATCCTCCTGTCCTGGCCTCCTAAGTACTGAGATTACAAGCGTGCACCACCACACAGGCTTATTTTTATGTACTATACTGGGCACTCATTGAACTCCCTCAGTCAAGAAATACACTGCTTTTGGCTCTGTGGTGTTTTCTCGATTTGTTATCAATTTCTCTGTTTTCTTTCTCAGATGCCTAGCGTTCAGGTGCTATGGCTCCTAAAATAATCTCTAAACTTAAATTTCCAAGAGCTCTCTTATATGTTATCCAATTTTTCCTTCAAGTAGTCAATACATTACATCTCTCAACATAACACTGACAGGTTTTCTCTTGCTTTTTTTTTTTTAAGCTTTGCCTAAATTGTTTCTTTAAGCTTCTTTTTTGAGATTGCTATCTGTATTTCAACGTCTGTTCTTATGTTTGGAGATCCTTGCTGTTTCTGTGGGAAGGACACTGGAACCTCTGTGCATGCAACGGGGCCTGAGGGTGAGTACATTTCCAGTGATTGGTGGGACCATTTCTCTGAGGAGGTGAAACTTCACTCAGAGGGTTCTTCCCATCTCTTGGCTGGAGAGTATCAAGTCCCAGTGACAGAGTTAAGACCAGGATGAAAGCTAAAAATGTCAACATGCAAATACTCTTATTTTCACTTAATTCCACAACATACTGTCTCTGTTTCATGTTTCCCAGCCTAGAGGCTCTCCTCAGTCTCTTACTAGGTTTTGGGAGAGAAATCTGTTCAGCTGAGCAAAGAAAAGTGCTTTTCATTTTCTAATTGCATCCACAATTAACTTTAACCAGTTATCCCATTTTTAGCCATACTTTTATCTCCAAAGTTATTCATGCCAATAATGTGTCTTCCAGGGATTCTGCATTACAATCAAGGCTCAGATTTCCAAAATGACTACTCAGAACCCCCCCCCCCCCGTCTACTGGGTTAGTTTCCTACTCAACCATTTAAATTACCAAATTTAGTTCTCTTCTCTGCTGTTCATTTTGTCCTTGCAGGTTCATGACCTTTTCCGTTCTAATCCATTGTGTTTCATTCAGGTTTTGTGAAGAAGCAAAATAAATGCATGTCTTCAATCCACCTATTACTGTTGTCATGTTTATAAATGCTAAGTACTATAAAATGCTAAATAGGTCTACAGTATTGGGGGGCGGTACTGAGAACTGAACCCCATTCATTCTGCCTCTGAGATATATCCCTTGCTCCTCCCCTTTTTAAAACAAGGTCTCACAAAGTTGTCGAGGCTGGCGGATAACCTGCAATCCTTGTCTCAGCCCTCCAGGCACTAGGATTGCAGGCGTGCACTACCACACCCAACTAGAGTGTAAACTTATAAAATAATTTTTGCCACTTGAAAGCTCATTGCTGTAGCTTGAGAAGTCAGAATAAAACGAACACAATGGAGTCAAAGTTACAGATTTGATAAAATTTTAGAAAAGTTGGTTATACGCAAAATAATCATTTTTCTCCGTTCATGGACCATGTCCCTCAAAATACAAAGAGCAATTTACTATAAATATTGGAAAACAAACTCAAAGCTTAGCTTATGTCTTCAGCATATATATTATTTCTATACATAAAGATATAGCTTATCCCCAGGCCTTTTTAAATTTTACTTTTATTTTGAGACAGGGCCGTGATAAACTGACCAAGCTGGCCTCAAACTTGCAAACCCTCCTGCCTTGGTCTCCTGGGTGGCTGAGTTTACAGGTGTGAGCTACTGCACCTATAAATACATTCATTTAATATTCACTAAATCCAAGCATTCTTCATTTATATGCATCTCTACCACTTTAGCCAAGAGTTTTCCACTCATTTTCCTCCCCCTAAGACTTGAGAATCCTTCTTCCCTTTCCTTCTTTTAAAATCCGCTGTTGTCTACAATGCCTGGTCTCGTGTCACATTCAGCCTGTGCCAGTCTATGGGAGTTCTTTGGAGAAGTAGAAACAGAAGGGACAGCAAACACTTGTACCAGTACCACCTGGCAAGAGTGCAGTCTCAAACCTATGAACTCTCCCAAAAAGACAATCTATTTTTTTACACTAACATACCCCCCCACACACACACATTTTGTGAAACAAAGCACAAAGATAATTCTTTTGCAAGGAAGGTACACTGAGGATAATACGAACAAATGAAATGCCAAAGTAGCTACACTTCAGTTCTTGCACAACACACAATTATCAACGTGACCTGATTTTCCTGGGAGATTTATATTAAAAAATGAAAAGAAAGGCAAGAGGAAAAACTTTCTATAGAATTAATCTGCCTTTACTGACTGAGAAACTTTATAACTTTTTGTTACCTTTGTCTTTATATGCTTCCATATTCTCTAGGATCTCTAGTTTACAATTTAAAACACATATAACACATCAAATTTAGTATCTTTTAAGAGCAGTAGAGGAGAGGCTGAATGGTTGAGTCCTCCTTGAAAGCAATGAGTGGAGCCAAATCCACTGAAGATTCACAGCCACTAAAACGAGCAGCTGCGCTCTTGCCACAGTTTTCACCTACGGTTAAGTTTTTAGGTCCCCATCTCTACACAGAGCCTTTGCCCTCAGACGGTTACCCATCAGCGGCTCAGAAAGGAGGGGGCTCATCACCATGCACACTGCATAGCAGGCAAGTTTAGGATGGACAGGAACTCTCCATTTCTGCTGTTCCCATGAATCCGTTTTTTTATTCCCAGCTAATATTCATGAACACATATTCCTCACAAGAGCATTTTCAAACAAGCGTATTTTAAAACATACCTTAGGAATGAATAACAAGCGATAATTTGAAGGCCATCAACATTTAAAATTTACTGGTACCATTCCTGTGATATTTTATCAGTGAATAGCTAAAAATATTAATTCTCGAAAATAATAATTGCTAATTATTAACAGCTACAAAGAGCATATTTTAAAACTTTGAATACGGATAGAGCAATTAACCCAAACTAAATATATTATTTATATTATAATAATTAAATGTAATTCATCATTATTAAGTTTTAGGGCAAAATAACTACCAAAAATGCTCTATTAAATGGTTTTTGAAGTTTGTTTATTTGTCAGTACTGGGAATGGAACCCAGGAGCAGTCTACCGCTAAGTTACAGCCCCAGCCCTATTTCTTTTTTAAAGTCTTTTTTATTTTTCAAACAGGGTCTCAGTGAGTCAAAGGGCCTAAGTAGCTGAAGCTGTCTACAAACCACAATCCTCTGGTCTCCGCCTCCCGAATGCTGGGATTACAAGTGCATGCCATCACGCCCGGTGGTTGAAATATGTTTTTAAAACATAACTAATGGAAACACCAGGCCTTTCTATACTTACAGCACAGAATTCTTCAAAGGATATCCTTCCATCTCCATCCTTATCTGCATTTATTATGGTTTTGTCTACAATTTGCTGTAACTGTGTATCTTTCAGATTGTTCCCCACCATCATCTTCAACACCTGGAAAAGCTCCCCATTGGAAATATAGCCATCTTTATCCATGTCATAGATACGGAAAGCAACTAAAAAGAAAGCAAAGAAAATCAACAGCAATTATAAGGCAATCACGTGAATATTTTAAATGAGAAAGAAAAGGGTAAATTGCCACATGTCTACAACTACAAGTACGAGGAACATTCCATCTAAATATAGAAGGTTGCTGGGCGTGGTGGCGCACGCTTGTAATCCCCGCACTTGGGAGGGGGAGACAGGAGGATCGCACGGCTTCTAAGCCAGCCTTGCTGGCTTAAAAGACCCTGTTTCCAAATAAAAAATATAAAAATGGGTCTAGGAGTATAGCACAGAGGTAGAAGGGTTCCATCCCCAGTATCACCAAAAATAAAAAATAAAAATAAAAAATAAATACAATAAAAATAAATAAATATAGAAGGTACAATTCAACATAGTCAGCTAGGAGGGTGCTTTTGGCTGGGACAAACAGTGTAGCCTAGGACAAGTTATTTAACCTTATATAGAACTAGGAATAACCGTTCCCACTATTTCCAGTTCTTCAAAACATTTCTTCCCACTTTCATCAAAAAAGTCTTATCCACGTCACATATATTATTTTATATGGCTTTTTTCAATAGAAGAAAATTCTGTTTTCCTTCTATACAACTAAAAACAAAAATAAAACAGTACTGCAAATGTCCTAAAGGATTTTTACCAGAATGTATTATTTCTGTTATGTCCAAGGATCTGGAATAAAAGAAATCTTTTCTTTGGGGGGGAGGGGTATACTGAAGATGGAACCCAGGGGCATTCTACCTCCAAGCTACATTCCCAGTCCTATTTTATTTATATTTGGAAACAGGGTCTCCAACTAGGTTGATGAGAATCTCACTAATTGCTAAGGCAGTCCTTGAATCTGTGATTCTTTTGTTTCAGACTGCCAAGTACTAGGATTATAAGTATGCACTACTATGCCCAGTATAAAAAATATTTTGAAATAAATGAAAATAAATCCTTTGAAATATTCTGAGAGAAGTCTACAATGTAATATGGAATAGTGGTAGGTAAGAGAGAAACTAGAGTCAGGAAAGAAAAGTACTTACACCTCAACTTCTGCTCCTTGTCTCCTTTGACACTGAACTGAGAGACGCCTTCGATGAACTCTGAAGAAGAATTAAAAATGCTCACAAATCAGAAATTTTATTTTACACAAAAAAAATACTGACCTTAAATTCACACAAAATATTGTTTCCTTGTGCAAAACAGAAAGATAACTATGCTGAAAATGCCAAATTTAAAGTCTTCACAAACAAGATTCTACAGATTTTTATTTGAACTTGAAGCTTTCTAAAGTTAATCAAGTTAAATGAATAGTTAACTAATGAAAACCATAACACTCAAAACATATGCATTAAGCCATTTAATTCTTTCTTTTTAGAATATAACTAAAAAGGGGATGAAAACAGAACAAAAATAATTTGGGATTTCTGTTAAAAATTCAGAATTATTTCACTGTGATTTTACAGTTGTAAGTTTCATGAAAAATTATCCTTTTTCTTCACTACCTGATAAGCACTAAATTATAACCAATTTTAGATGCCTTTACTTATAAATTCAGTTCCTCAAAATAAAATAACAATGCCCGCTGACAATTTACTATTGAAATAAGATATTTACTTGTATTGGAGCAAATATAATTCATCTTGCTAATATTAGAAAAAGCACTATTCAATGTTTTTAAAATCTAGATAAATCAACATTGATAACTAATGCTCATATCCTTTTCACTGCTGTTTAGTTTCACTGCTTAACTATCAACCTCAGTGGTTTAAAGAAAAAAAGCCTTAAAAATGCAGCTTCTAATATTATGTTGCCCTAAAATAAGAACAATTTTCTAAAAAACAAAAATATACGTAAATTTTCCTTTTTTGGTATAAATTACCCTAACAACACTTTGACCATTTATGAACCAAAAGGTAAAAGATCTTGGTTTAACCAAATGTATATGCTATAAATTCTGAGGTTTCAATATAATTCTCTATCATACCATCACCAAATAAAAGGACATTTAAGAAAAACTAAAATGTGACACTGTTGTACATAACCTATTAAGACTAAACATTGGTTCTCTAACATGTGATTTTAAAATAAAAACTACTCTCTTACCTTTAAAGTCTACTTCTCCATTCCCATCTGTGTCGAATATATCTATTACTCGCTGTACTAAGGGATTTTGTTGTAACTCAGGCAGAGACATGAACTCTTCCACACTCAAAGAACCGGAATTGTCCAAATCGAGCTTCTTAAATCTCTTTCCTAGCCTTTTAATTTCATCAGCATCAACTAAAAGCAAACAAAAGTAGTAAGACTCGTTAGAAATTATTTCATGTTGTTGTTGAAAGAAAATCCAGTAGTTATCCAATAATTTAACTTCCAATTTTACTTTAAAAGTTACATATACTGTTAACTAATTTTTTCTAACAAGATACAACAAATTTTTCACTTGGTTACCTTTTTGTCTGTTTGCTCCTGCCATAACATACAGCCACTGTACACTGAGTGCTCAGATGTCGCAGCACTGAAGTTGCTAAGCTGATCATGGAGGTCACACAAGATAGCCCAGGACTGATAATGCTGAGCTGATCCATACATGTCCCACTAGACAAGCTCCGTACCAAAGCACCTTTACTTTCACTTTTCTTTTTAAATTTTTATTTACTTTATTTTTAATAATTCATAGTTTATACTTCAAAAACTATTCAAAATTTCCAGGTTTCCTTCCCAGTTCATACTCTACAATATCCAATTTCCTTCTCTGAAGGCAACTGTGTCCAGTTACTTGAATATTCTTCCAGTTTTAGATTTAAAAGTTATTGATAAAATGCCACAAATATTGTAAAACTAATTAGACACAAAACCATTCAGCATACTGAAGTCAGGTTGCACATGAAAAACACAGGATCAAGGGTATTAAAAGAACATCTCAATAGACATCAGACAGTCAAGCTAGTTCTGTGTTGGGGAGTTAGCTTCTATACCAGAAAATTGGGAGTTAAAAGATGAGACAGTCTTTAAGGCTATGGAAGTAAGAATAGCAGCCAGGAGGTGGGAGGGTCAGAAGTCATTTCAGCTTCTGAGATTACGTAGTCAGCAGAAATGCAAAACAGTGGGAACCAGACAAAACAAAATCACCAAGACAAGGCCATGGGACAGGATAATAGTTTGCCTCATTCTGAAATTAATTATCAGAGACTTTTCCAGATGATAAGTGACAAATTCCAGATGCTAATGGGGCACGTATATTCATAGAATATCACTGAAATAACCCAAGTAACCTTTACAATTAGCAGTAAGATCACACACCTCTCGGTGGAGACTTAACGTGGAAAGGAGACATGCGATGCATTAAGCAGCATGATACAAGTAAAATCCCACCTGTCCACGCAGGACTCAAGTGACAGCGCACCAGCCACTCCAAGACCCCATGAAGCTTAAGCTCTGGTCTCCCACTGGAGCCAGCTCAACACTTGTCAGTGCTGCTTCTTTTCTGGCTCAAGCAAAAGCCACTAATAAAGCCTTCCCCATACTTAAATTATCTTTGGGTCCTGTTTTTGTTTCTACCAACACTGGAGTCAAGGACTCAAGTTCAGTAACAAAACCATCCACAATAGTTTCTCAAAATTCATAGATTTTTTCTTAAGAGCTACTTTCCTCCATGTGTGCTTTAATTTTACATGCACATCCTGTACAGATTAGTTAACTGTTTTCTTCTCAAAATACAGTGTTACTTAAATTTACAACCACAGATCAGAAAAGGTGACAGGGAAACAGACCACTAGTACAGTGTAAGTGGGAAGTACAGGTAACACATCTCCACAAGTGAAGGGTCATTTCCTCTGGAGCACATCATTAAAGGAAAGAGGGAAGAGGGAGGTGTAGCACCAGATTTGTACAAACTATCAAAGTCTATTTGCTTAAGCCAAGACATGTCTGATACTTTAGATGTTACCTATGAAGAACCTGAAGCCAGGGGTGTACCTGTAACTCTAGTACCTTAAAGACTAAGACAGGAGTACCACAGGTTCAAGACCAGCCTCAGCAACACATTGCCCTGGTTTCAAAATAACTAAAAGAAAGTAGGGCTTATTATAAGGGTGTAGCTTGGAGGTAGAATGCCCCTGGGTTTAATCAAAAGAAGGGAGGGAGGGAGAAAAAACAGAAGAAAACCCCACTAATCACCAAGACAGTAATTTTAGTCCTGATTTATGTTAAGAATCTTTAAGGGGCTGAGGATGTATCTCAGGGGTACAGCAAGAGCTTTGCATATGTACAGGCCCTGGGTTCAAACCCCAGCACCCCTCTCCCCCCAAAAAAAATTTTCTTCTTTTTAGAATGTAGAAAGTCATAAATCATCAAATAAACACATTTACTTTAATCCATCATTTGTAATGCCGGTATTACCAACATTCGTCTTCTCTCTCTCTCTGTTGTACTGGGGATAGAACCCTGGGCCTGGCACATGCTAAGCAAGTGCTTTATACCCTTAGCCCATTTTACTTTATTTTGAGAAAAAGTACTGGTCAGTTGTCCAGGCGGACCGAGAACTTTAGACCCTCCTGACAAAGTAGCTGAGATTAAAGGCATGATGCCTAACTAACAATCTTTTGAAAACGAAAACTTCTGTGAGACTGCTAACTCCTGTGCTTCAAACTTTCTAGTGGCTTCTCACTTCCAACTTCTCACTTCCAACTCTTCCCATTTTCCTTTTCTTTAGCTACACTGCTCTTGGTATAATTCTGTAAGGTATCAATTTTATACCTACAATTCTCTATCAGCTCTCTGAAGATTCGTGATGCTCCATTTATGAGACTCCTATTGATTTTTCTTTGATTAAAGAAAGGATGATGTCATTAACTACAATTTTATAGCTGTGCATATCATTTAATTCACTCTCAGGGGAAAAAAAAAAAAAAAACCCTGAAAGTTGATACTTGTTTTCAGTGAGTTAGATGAAATTTTCTTCAAAGGCAAAAAGCTAAGCTCTGCTGATCATGCTTGACCTTGGCAACAAAAGGCTTAAATAGCCCCTAAGTAAGACTTGGAGGAAATGAGCTCTATCTAATCTTCAAATGCAGGGCCATTCCTCCAGTCCTGATCAGATAAAACTCACCTTGAACTTTAGAAAGCCAGTACATGTGTATTGAGGCTTTATCCCTTCTCTAACCACCCGTTTATTTCCTCCTCTCCCTCCCTCTCTTCTAGCTAGGATTACAATGAGAAGACACAGGCTAAGTACTTTATACTTAATACCTAGTTGAGACTACCTTGGAAAGTAAAATCATGAATATTTTTAAAGCCAAGATCTAAGAACACTACCTTTCAAAAACAAATGGTAAAATGTTCTTTGAGGCACTAAGCAAAGTGCCTTATTTGCTGCTGTCACCAGAGAAAAGCAGTTTTTCAAGCACTTCCACTTGTCAGCAATGGACTAGATGTGTTAGAAGATATTAAAGTCTGAAACACTACTCAAATTTTTGAAATATCAGCACTTACCAATTTCCTATAAAATAGGGAGAAATCTCCGAAATAGAGTAAACCTATTTTTGACAGCACTTAAATGTTTTCAGTCTATTAACAGACCTGCACACAGTACCAGGATTACTGAAAAACAAATTCAACTTTGGGCACCACCTCTCAAAGTTTTTCCACCCCTCCCCCATTGCTGAGGCTCCTACTCCCTTAAAAAGAGATGGACAAGGAAAAACAAACAGGCCTCACCCTCCTGACTCATCTCATGACTCAGAGATACTCTTTTTTTAATGTTTGCCAAGCTGAAACCTTTTTCCACTTTTTTGGAAGGTAGCTTTGGGAGGATTACCTTTTCAAATATAAGTTGAAAATGCTCGTATAAACTAAATATATATTAAATATAGTACTGAATAATACAGTCACATACTATAATCTAAAATTTAAACAAGACAGTAAAAACATAAGATCTCTTAAGTCTGAGTTTATAAAACAAAAAGTTAATAATAAAGAGCTGATGAACTGCTTACAAAGAAAATACCAAGTGACACTGCTGAGATATGCTCTGGATCAGCGCACTGGCGCATTCTCAGTGTTCTCGGGGTAAATGTGATAGAGACCGTAACGCATTTTACAAGTGACTTCAAGAACCTTACTAATGTAACCACATAAAATAATTAAGAATTTGCTTTTAGAGAGCTTATGTTACTACAGTAAATCTTAAAATTTTCAAATGCATATACTAGTACTCCAGCCATGTAATACTAATAGAGTTAGAAGCTTACATATCCATCTATCTTTCAAATGTAAAAGTATAAATGTGTCCTCCGGGGTCGGGGCGTGGGAGCCCACGCTTGTAATCCGCGCTTGGGAGGCCGAGATGGGAGGATCATGCAGGTTTGAAGCCAGCCGCACGGGCTTAAGAGACCCTGTTTCCGAATTTAAAAAAAATAAAGTATAAAAATAGGTCTGGGAGTGCAACCCGGAGGTAGAAGGGTTTCCAGGAACCCCAGTACCACACAAAATAAAAGTATAAATGTGTCTTTTTACTATATTCATACAGTTCTCATTCAGAAAATAAAGAAATTCAAGGATTTCCAAAGAGCACCAAAAGCACTTTCTTTGACTGTAACTGCGTTGCTATGTATACTATGTACACCAAGTTGCCACTCAACTGTTAGTAAAAACAACTTGAAGAAATGGTCTAAACTCTTTTGGATGTCTTTTGAGGTTTCTTGGAATGAAAAAGAAAAAAAAATAGTAGAAAAATAAACTTTCCTCAAATTATAGTCAATTCTCATAATGATGTAGTAGGAAACAGGAATAGGACTACTACTCGTTCAGAAAATTCTTTTAATAGCAACTTTATCATTAGCTATTAATAGACCAATTAATGTTTATTAAAAAACAAAATAAAGCAAGTCATCTTAAATTCTTCTCATATTTTTTGAGAACTATATGCAATGTGGGAACCCAAACAGAATCTTAGGGGGAAAAGAAAAGCACTTCTCAAATGTCACCAAATTCTTTTTTTTTTTTTACCACCTTGCATATGGGTTAATAATGTTTTACCAATGTTAATTCCTTGATTTTGATAATCTTACCTCACTTCTGTAAAATGTCACCTTTACAAGAAACTGGCTAAGGGGCATTTGAAATTGTTATTGTTGTCTTAACTTTTCTATAATTTCTCCTCCCATTTATGACCTTTTATTCTTTCCTGGTCTTTTATGACCTTGAAGCTTTTGATCCAGTGTTTTGTAGAAAGTTCTTCACTTTAAATATGGTGATATTTTCTCTTTATTAAAATGAATTCAGGTATTTGAGGGCAAAAGTACCACAGAATTAATACTGTATCCTCAGGATAACCTACCAAAAGATTCATAATGTGGATACATTTATTTTAAGTGCTGTTGACTTTTGCTCACTTAGTCAAGATGGTGTCTGCAAGATTTCTCTAGTATAGATCTACCATCTTTCCTTTTGTGATTAAAAAGTATCCTTGGAGAAGATACTTTTTTGTGTGTGGTACTTAGAATTAAACCCAGGGGCATCCTACCATTGAGCTATAATCCCCCCAGCCCTTTTAATTTCGGACAGGATCTTGATAAATCGCTGAGGGCCCTCCCTGAGTTGCTGAGGCTGGCCAGCAACCTACAATCTCCCTGTCTCAGCCTTCCACCCAAATACTAGGATTACAGACATGCACCACTACATCAGTTCTTGGGGAAGACACTTCGTGAGAATACAAATATCCTATCTCTCCTCAAACTCTAACCTCATTTTAACATTCACCAGTGGGTCTTGTTTGCAATATTTATTTCTGTGATATGCCTAATAATTACTTTCTTTTTCCTTCTCTATTAACTAGAATGCATCTGTTTAAAAAAAAAGTGTCTTCACTTATTTATATAAACATGGATTCATGGGTATTTATTTTATTTTGAGTTATATCCAATATATCATTTTTTATTGTGTTGTCAAAGAGTTCCAGGTTTCCTTTTTAGGTATTACAGGCTGGCTACTGTGTGGCCTTTCTGTAATCCTTTTTGGTTTTTGTTTGTTTGCTTTAGCACTTCCTTAATTTCATCCTGACTGTAGGTGGTATTTCTAAAAAGAAACTTCTCAACCTCTTTTATATGGCAAGAAGTTTAGAACTATTCTACAGAATAAAATCAGTGAATATTAATTCAATGCATGATATATGATTATCTTAGAGGTATTTTGAAAAGAGCCATCAGATACAGCAAAATTACCCATGGAAAAACATATGTTGAATAATTCTTACAAAAACTACACAAGAACAAACCTTATGGTGTTATCTTCAGAAGTTACTAAGAAGTTTTTAAACATAAATATTAATTTAAAACACATAAAGTCTTCTATAAAATTAATTTTCTACAAATGTAATGACTGTATTTTCATGCTACCTTAAGTGAGAAGTAAAAGCCACCAGGGGGCGCAGTAAACAAAACCTCCCCAAATGCTCCATAAAACTTGGTCATTTTATGATGACCATGTTTATAGATCTGCAGCTTAATATTTACATTATGCATAAAATAGTATGACTACCAAATGAACAAGGCAAAGAGCATGCTAGTATTATTTTGAAAGACTTATATAAAACAAATATGGACACAGTCATATACAATTGTGTTTTATCTTAGGTATGAAAAATTGTTGAGCTCAGCATCATGGCACATGACTGATAATCCCAGTACTTGCAACGCTGAAACAGAAAGACTGCTGCCAGCCTCTGCAACTTAGGCCTTTTGGAGGTGGGGAAGAGAGGGAGAGGGAAGGAGAGAGAGAGAGAGAGAAAATCTCTACAACTTAGTGAGATCTTGCTTCAAAAAGTACTAAGAAATTTTTAACAAACTTTGAGAACAGACCCTCAAAAGGTGAATTATTAAGTACTTAGTTCCATAGGTCCCCACATATTCCTGGGTGTCCCTTTGCAGTCAGTCACCCTCCTCTCACCAAATCCAGACAACCTTGGTTATGTATTTGTGTCTATCCTCTTTGATCCATCAAGTCTATACTAATTCATGTTGCTGAATGCCAGTAATGTGTTCTTCTTTACTGCCGAGTAGTACAGTTGACAGTACCAAAATTTGAGTATGCATTCATCCTTGCTAGACATTCCATCTGAATTATTATGAATAAAGCAATTTAAAGTCTTTCTGCAAACAAATGTTTTCCTGGAACTGCTGGGTCGCAGGGTAAGCACACATTTAACTTTCACAAACTGTCAGTTTTCCAAAGTGGTTTGCCATTTTATATTCCCATCAGCAGTATATGAGAATTCTGCGAGCTTCACATCCTTGTCAACATGTGGTACTGCCATTCTTTTCATGTATCTTTGTGAAGTGACTTCAATCTTTCGTGCTTTTAATAATTAGATTAACTTAAAAATTTTGTGGGATTATACTGATGCAAACCCTATATTAGGTATAATTTCTCAAGTATGTTTTCTCAATCCATAATTTTGATAAAATCCATTTTTCCCTTTATGAGATATATATATACACACCACATTTTCATTATCATCTCTTGGACACACCTATGTTGGTTCCATAATTTGAAAATTGTGAACTGTGCTGCCCTGACATGAATATACACATATTACTACAGTACTCTGACTTTAATTCTTTTGGAAGATACCAAGGAGTGGTAGAGCTGGGTAATAAGGTGGTACCATTCTTAGTTTTCTGAGGAACTTCCAGACACATCTTCATGGTGGCTGCAGTCCCACCAACCAAGTAAGAGTTCCTATTTCAGCCGGGCTTGGTGGCGCATGCTTGTAATCCCAGCATTAGGGAGGCTGAGACTAGAGGATCTCAGTTAGCAGACAGCCTCAGCTACTTAGTGAGGCCCTCTGCAACTTAGTGAGACCCTGTTTCAAAATAAAGAATAAAAAATAGGGCAGGGGGTGTAGCTCGGAGGTCAAATGTCCCTGGGTTCCAAACTCAGACCCACAAAAATAAACAGAGTTCCTATTCCCCACATCCTTGCCAGCATTTTTTGTCTGTCTATATTCTTGACGATTGCCATTCTAACTAGTGTTAGTTAGAATTGATTTCCCTGGATTACTAAGAATGTTAATCATTTTAAATATATTGGCCAGCCGGGCATGGTGGCACACGCTAATAATCCCCGCACTTGGGAGGCGGAGACAGGAGGATCACATTGATTCGAAGCCAGCCGCGCTGGCGTAAAAGACCCTGTTTCAAAAATATAAAATAGGTCTGGGAGTGTAGCCTGGAGGTAGAAGGGCTTCCAGGAACCCCAGTACCATAAATAAATAAATAAATAAATAAATAAATAAATAAATAAATAAATAAATAAATAAATAAGCCAGCCAGCCAGCCAGCCATCTGTCTTTTGAGAAGTATCTATTCAGTTTGTCCATTTTTTTTTTAAGTTTTAAGTTTAAGTTCTTTACATATTCTAGAAATCAGTCCTCTATCAGGAGTTCTTGGCAGATTTCCTCCCATTCCTTAGACTCTTCATGTGTGCTGAGGGGGCACCGGGGATTGAACATTGGGGCATTCTAGTGCTAAGCTACATTCCCGGCCTTTGTGACCTTTTTAAACAGGGTCTCACTAGGCTGCTGAGTCTTACTGCATTCCTGCAGCTGTGCTTGAACCTGCCATTCTATTGTCTCGACCTCCCAAGTACTGGGATTACAGGTGTGCGCCACCGTGCCCAGCTCCCCTTCAGATTCTAGATGGTGTCTTGTGCTATGCAAAACCTTTTCACTTTGATACTATTCCATTTATTAATTTTCACTTTTATTTCCACCTGAATTATCAATCACTTTGATAACTTTTACAAAAAATACTGCTGAAAATTTGACTGGGATTATATTGAAGCTATAATCCCAGCATTAGGGATAAATGTGGTATATCGCTTCACTTCCAGGAACTGTCAAATTTCTCAGTAATGTTTTGTATCTCAATGTACAGATTTTACACATTTGATTAAAATACCTAACCTGTATATTTTACAACTTTTATTCTATTATCAGTGATATTTGCCAATTTAATTCCTCAACTGTTCTGTGATATTATAGAAAGATTCTACTGGTTTTTGTATCTCTTTCTTATATTCTGCAATTTTACTGGATTCACTTATTCTAGGATCTTAGAATTTGCTATATAATATCATCTGAAAACAAAGACAACTTTACTCCTTTTCCAATCTTGACACATTTTCATTTCTTTTTCTTGACTTAATGTAGTGACTAGGAGGAATTCTAGTAAGATGTTGACTGAAATGGCCAATATAAAAACAACTTGCAATCCCAGTTTTCAGTAAAAGTATCTCTTTTTTTTTTTTACCATGAGGTATCGCATCTGCTGTAGATTTTCTGTAGGTTGAGAAAGTTCCCTCTTATTCTTAATTTGCTAAGAGTATTTACTAAAAATTGGGTAACAAGATTTGTTATGTTATCCTTTTTACACAGTTTTGGATATAATTTGCAAATATTTAAGGAGTTTTGCACAAATGTTCATACAAAATATTGGTCTACTTTTTTTTTCTTTTTTGTGATACTGGGGATTGAGCCTAGGGGCAGTCTACCTTCAAACTACATCCCCCAGCCCTTTTGTTAATTTTTAATTTTGCAACATGGTCTCCCTAGTTTGCTGAAAGTCTTACAACATCGCTGAGGTTTGATTTGCCTCAAACCTGCGACCTTCCTGTCTCATCCTCACAAGTACTGGGATTACAGGTGGGCACTGCCACACACACTGTTTAGTCTATATTCTACACCGATCTCCTTATGTCTTTGGTATTTCTATCAAGGTAAATGTAGCTTCTATTTTCTAAAAGAACTAAAATATAAGGACCAGTAACTTTTTCCATTAAATACTTGATAAAATTTACCAGTAAAGTCACTGGGACAAATACAGTTTTCTCTGTAAGAAATAAGAATTCAAAATTTCATTAGTAAAAACAAGACTGAAAATCATTCTACAATATTTTCTTTTCTTTTCTGTACTGAGGTTTGAACCAAGGGACATCTACCTCTACACTACACCCCAGCTGGGGCCAGCTGACACTGGCCAGAGCTCAGTTTGGTTTATCAACAAGAACATCACACTGTATCCCTAAACTTCTGGGTTCCCCCCTCTTATTGGTTTGCCTTCGTCCCAACATTAAGAAATCCCAAAGCAAGCCGGGCGTGGTGGCACACGCTTGTAATCCCCGCGCTTGGGAGGCGGAGACAGAGGGTCGCGCAGGTTCGAAGCCAGCCGTGCTGGCTTAAGAGACCCTGTTTCCAAATAAAAAAGTATAAAAATAGGTCTGGGAGTGTAGCCCGGAGGTAGAAGGGCTTCCAGGAACCCCAGTACCACCAAAAAAAAAAGAAGAAGAAGAAAGAAAAAGAAAAAGAAAAAGAAAAAAAAGAAAAGAAATCCCAAAGCCAGGCGTGGTGGCACATACCTGTAATCCCAGCATTCAGAAGGCTGAGACAGGACTGCAGTTCATGGCCAGCCTCAGCTACTTAGTGAGGCCTTTTGCAACTCAGTGAGACCCAGTTTCAAAATAAAGAATAAAAAAATAGGGCCAGGTGTGCAGCTCGGAGGTAGAATGCCCCTGGGGTCCATCCCCAGTATTGAAAAAAACAAACAAAAAAAGCAACCCCAGCACACATTTATACAATTGCTTTCTCTTTCCTCTTGCAGGCATTCTTCAAGGACAACTCTGGCTCTCTGTTCTCATTTGAACCAACTGCTTTCTTGGCCCAGTAGTTATCTCGGTATTTTCACTGGTATTTTGGTTTTTGGATCTCATTTCAACTGTTACTGAACTTCTATTTCATTTTTAAAGTATTTATCCAACAACTTATAGAAGGTAAATTTCCTATTTCCTTAAATTTCTGAACATCTCTATAATTTGCTCTCACACTCCAGGGATCATTTGCCTGGTATCAAATTCTGGATTTAGGAACTCAGAACTCTGAATGACTCCATTGCTTTCTAGAACCTACTGCTGCTGCTTCTAAAAAATCCACTGCCCAAAGAATAAGTTCTTTGTAGCTAACTTTTTCTGTGTATTTGAGGGGTTTTTTTTACTCTTGAAATTTTAAAATTACAATGAAAATGAAAACTAAATGAAGATTTCTTTTCATCTATTCTAGGAATCAGAATAAATAAAATTCAATTTTAAATTAAATTAAATTCAAATTTAAATTAAATAAAATTTAATAAAATTCAATTTTTCAGGCCAGAGGAACTTTCTCAATGATTATTTTCCTTCCTCTTTCATCTCATACAGTTCTTAGAATTTCAATTATATGCTCTTACTAAAAATTCATTTCCCCAGTCTTTCTTTACAGAACGTGTGTGTGTGTGTGTGTGTGTGTGTGTGTGTGTGTGTGTGTGTGTGTGTTACTAGGAGCACTTCACCACTGACCCATATTCCCAGCTCTGTTTTATTTTTTATTTTGAGACAGGGTTTCATTAAATTTCTCAGGCTGACCTTGAACCTGGGCTCCTCCTACCTCAATCTCCCAAGCAGCTGTGATCACTGGGATGCACCCATGTACCTAGCCATGTCTTCATATCTTTTGCTATAACCTTCTGAGAAAGACCCAAGGATATACATTTTTGTTGAATGTAGCTAGGAGTGTGTGTGTGTGTGTGTGTGTGTGTGTGTGTGTGTGTGTGTGTGTGTGTGTGTGACTGGCAAATGAAGCCAGGATTATAATGAACCAACGAGCTACATCCCTGAATCTTCTGTTGAGACAGGGTCTCACGAGGTGGACACGCTGGCCTCCAACCTGTGATCCTCCTGCCTTAGCCTCCTAAATTGCTGAGCCAAGCCCTTTAACCACCTAAAGGAAGCGAATTGCACATACTAGCTACACAAGTATTCACATTCATGCTTGATAAGCAAATTACTACATCAAGGAGCTCATAACTGAAACTACAAATTGTCAGTGATTCCATGATACCAAAAACTGACATTCCAGATAAAGAAAAGACAACATTCACTTTTCTTAAGACTACTCATTCAGGGGTTAAAATTAAAAAGGTCTGCAAGAGCAAAACAAGGGCAACAAGCCAAAATATATAAATTTATGTAACATAATAACCTTTCATCTCTCTCCTCACTCAACTCTAATGCTTTACCAAATATGCATAGAGTATTAATTCTCAGTGTTTAGATAAGTACATAAAACATTTTACAGTTACATGTTCACATTCACTTAATTTTCTATTAACTAAATGTCTTCCAAAGATTTGAAATGATGAATAAAATTTTGTGAGTGAACCAGAAATTAAGAGTTATACATTATTAAAAATGAAAGTGAAGCTGGCAGTGGTGGCTCATGCTTGTAATCCCAGCATTCGGGAGGCTGAGAAAGGAGGATCACGCGGACAGCCTCAGCTACTTAAGTGAGGCCCTCCACAACATAGTGAGACCGTTTCAAAATAAAGAATAAAAAATAGGGCAGAGGGTATAGCTCAGAGGTCAAATGCCCCTGGGTTCCATCTCCAGACCCACAAAAAAAAAAAAAAAGAAAGAAAGAAAAGAAAAAAGAAAAGTGAGTTAAGTCAGTCCACAGAAGTAATGAAAACAAAAACTGAAACAAAGGAGTAAATCAAATTAACTTTGGATTAATTTTTCTGTGAAAAATTTCTGTTTATGAAACAAAGACACAGAGGGCTGGTGAGCCATCTCAGTGAGAGAGCATTTGCCTGGCATACACAAGGTCCCAAGTTAGAATCTGTTCCCTACCCCTGCAACGTTAAAAACATCAGCAGGTCCTGGTGGCACACACCTGTAAGCCCAATACTTGAGAGGCTGCGATAATAGAATAGAAAGTTTGCAGCCCTTTGCAAATTAGTGAGGCCCTGTTTCAAATAAAAAATAAAATAAGGCTGGGGGTGCGTTTCAGAGGTAGAATGCCCCTGGGTTCAATCCCAAGGACTGACCTTCCAAAAAACAAAATCTTAACAAATAAAAATCTCAGTCTAGGTAAAGAATGTGAATTTATAAACCTTCCTAAGATGTGATTAAAAGTAGAAATTGACAATACAATGCAAAGTCAGCATTTGTTTTCTTTTTTCTTTTTTTATGGTACTGAGATTGAATCTAGGAGCATTCTATCTCTGAGCCTCACCCTGAGCCAGATTTTCTTTTTTATTTTTTATGTTGAAACAGGGTCTTGCTAAGTTGCCGAGGCTTGTCTTGACTTTTAACCAGGCCTAGTGGTACCTACTTATAATCCCAGTACTTTGGAGGCTGAGACAGGAAGATCTCAAGTTCAAAACTTCCAAGTCACATGTAAATAACTCAAACTAGGGGTAAAAAACTGCTTGTGTGTGAAAATTGTTTATTCCAAAGTAAAACAATATCCTGATTAGTAAAAAGGCTTTGAAGTTTCTACAGATAGTTCATTATACAAAAAGAATCATTCCTGGAATGTCTGCCAAGATCTTAATTCATCTTCTAACAAAAGAAGGTTGAAAATTATTTTAGAGAAATTAATTTTTAAGCACATACAGTCTAAAAATCACTATATTTACTAATTTCATTTAAACTAGTCACCTTTCTACTGGCTTTATCAACAATAATAAATCAGCTGAACCTGATTTTCCACTCATACTTTTATTTGTACCCAAACTTAGTCCTCTTCTTAAATTAGCTAAAGTAACATCTTTTCCAAGTTACCATGCCAAGCTACAACTAAGGTCTCAACTTTGAGCAAAGGGCCCTAACAGAGTATACATTTCCTAGTCCAAACAAGTTACCTAACAGACAGAAACAAAGTCACAACTGCCTAAAATAACTCACTAAAAAGTCAACAACTGCCCTGAGTTAAAAAAGAAAACAAAACACTGAATTGAGTGATTGGGCGGAGGAGAGGGAGATCAGAGAATACCTGTTTTAGGCCAAACTAATTTTATCCAAAACCATTCATGCACCAAGGATAACATTAATTTTATAAGATTACAGGTGCAACAGCAGGTACTTGAAGGGCTGCTTCAAGAAGCAGGATATTGCAGAAGCAGGATATTGCTTGAACCCAGGAGTTCAGTTCAAAGGCTAGGATGGGCAACACAGTGATACTGTCTTAAAAAAACAAAGCAATAAAACTCTACAAGACTAATAGTACAAAAAAAGATATGTAGCCGGGCATGGTGGCGCACACTTGTAATCCCAGCATTGGGAAGGGTGAGACTAGAGGATCGTGGTTCGCGGACAGCCTCAGCACTTAGTGAGGGCCTCTGCAACTTACTGAGACCCTGTTTCAAAAATAAAGAATAGCCGGGCGTGGTGGCACACGCTTGTAATCCCCGCGCTTGGGAGGCAGAGACAGGAGGATCGCGCAGGTTCAAAGCCAGCCGCGCGCGCTGGCTTAGAAGATCCTGTTTCCAAACAAAAATGTAAAAGTAGGTCTGGGAGTGTAGCCCAGAGGTAGAAGGGCTTCCAGGAACCCCAGTACCACCAAAAAAAAAAAAAAAAGAATAAAAAATAGGGCTGGGAGTGTAATTGGGAGGTAGAATGCTCCTGGGTTCTAACCCCAGTACTGCAAAACAAAACAAAACAAAAAAAGATATGTAATACTATAATTAAAAATATGACTCCGGGAAGCTGGGCATGGTTGGCACACGCTTGTAATCCCAGCATTTGGGAGGCTGAGACAGAAGGATTGCAGTTCGTGGCCAGCCTCAGCTACTTAGTGAGGCCTTTGTAATTCAGTGTTTCAAAATAAAGAATAAAAAATAGGGCTTGGAGTGTCACGCAGAGGTAGAATGCC
The DNA here is from genome assembly GCF_963383645.1 of Muscardinus avellanarius. Classification (NCBI taxonomy): domain Eukaryota; kingdom Metazoa; phylum Chordata; class Mammalia; order Rodentia; family Gliridae; genus Muscardinus; species Muscardinus avellanarius. The sequence continues at coordinate 63,200,294 of NC_137801.1, forward strand.
CCTTGGGTTCCATCCCCAGTACCGCAAAAAAAAAAAAAAAGAAGACTCTGGGGGCTATGTAGAATTCAGTGGTAGAGCAAATACTTAGCATGTGTGAGGCCCTATTTTCAATCCCCCATTACTTGCCCATCAAAGAAAAAAAAAAAAAAAAAAAGAACCAGAAAGAATAAGTAGAAGACTGATGCCTAAGATTAAGCCATGGCTTTGCTGCTTCATCTGCTGTGTGACTTTAGACTGGTTATTTAAGGTCTCACAGCCTCTATTTTTTCATCTATACAAAGGGGAAAGTAACAATGCCTCACTCAGGAGGCTGCTGTAGAATTAAAGAGACTAATGTAAAGCTTGAAATCCTATTATTTGGGAGGCCGAGACAGGAGGATCACAGGTTCACAGCCAGTCTCATCTACTTAGTGAGGCTCTCTGCAACTTAGTGAGACACTATTTCAAATTAAAGAATAAAAAATAGGGCTGAGGGTGTAGCTTGGAGGTAGACTGCCCCTGGGTTCAATCCCCAGTACTGGGGAAAAAAAAAAAAAGTTAATGTATGCAAGGTGCTTAGAATAGTACCTGACACATAGTGCTATACAAGTATGTGTTGGTATTTTTGACAATGAGGTGATGAGTAATTACAGGGCTTTCCCAAAGGTACAGCTTTTAAAATCACCCAACTAGTTGACTATGAAGTCCAAGTCTTGAGCTCTTACTAGCTTCTTATGTCAACAAATATTGACTCAGCGATTGCTTGATTCCAAGTACTGTACTTAGAGTTCTGCTGTCAATAGCCCAATTATTTTACTGGTAAAAATAAGCTTAAACAGCCACTTATTGCAGCTTGCTCTTTGTTATACTCAATTGTAATTAAATAGTTATCTAATAGTTAAATCAACGGCTCATTTTACTTTTAATTACTTCCTTTTCATTTTAAAACTTTTTATAGAAGAAAATTCATATGAAAGGCTTAAAGAGTATAATGAATCTCACATACTCAACCAGTTTTAGCCATTAGTACATGAAAAATATTTTATTTATACCCCACCCCAATTATTTTAGAGCAAATACCAGACATGTCACTTCTTTGTAACTATTCAGAATTTCTCTAAAAGATAAAAACTTTTAAAAAAAACAAAGCACAATAATACCATTAACTGTATGTGGTGATAAATGCATGTAATCCCAGTACTTTGAGAGAGGAGGACTGCAGGTTCAGAGAACAATCTCAGGAACTTACAACCTCAGCAAACTAGGGAGACCTTGCTTCAAAATTAAAATAGGGCCGGGGGGATGTAGCTGAGAGGTAGAATGTCCCTGGGTGCAACCCCTAGCATTATTTAAAAAATAGTAATAATAGCATTATTATATCTGAAAATTGTGAATTGATATCAAATAATTGGTATTCAAATTTCCCCCAAAAGTAACAAAGGACTTTAGAGGTTCTCTAAATCCATAAGATTTGGCAATAAGGCAATATATCAAAATAAAGATGGCCTTAACAATTTCAGTGGAGTAACAGCAGATGAATGCCAGACTGCAGCAGAGTAGTAAATGAGCAGAAGTAAGGAAATGGAAAAACTGTACGGTCTTCTTTTTTCTAGTACTGGGAATGAAACCCAGTACTAGAAAACTAACTCCAGGCAACACCAGGCCTATTTTATGTTTTATATGGAAACAGGGTCTCACTAAGTTGCTGAGAGCCTCACTAAGTAGCTGAGGCTGGCTTCGAACCTGTGTTATCCCTGTCTCAGCCTCCCAAGCGTGCAGCACCACGCCCAGCTTACAGTTCTTCTTTCAAGAAGTTCATTATGAGGAAGAATGGAGAAAGCTAAGATATATACAGAATAAGAATCAAAGAAAAACTGATTATGTTTGTATATAACTTTATAGAGAGAGAGATGCTGAAGACAGAGAAAAGGAGAAACTACCAGAGAAAGATCCTAAATATGGCAGAGAGATCAAAGGCATAGTGGAAAGGCTAAGATAACTCGATCCTTGACAACAAAGGGGAACAGACTGAAAGTGAGCGCAGCTAGGCTAGGGTGAGGACGGCATGGGAGTTGAGGCCAGCCTCAGCGACTTACTAAGACACTGCTTCAAAATAAAAACTAATACAGGACTGGTGGTACTCAGAGGTAGAATGCTCCCGTGTTCAACTCCCAGTATAACAACAACAACAAAAACAAACAAAAAAACCCAAAAACCTTGTATCTGACACCACTAGCAATGGATATAGAATTGATCTACAGAATCATAACTTAGTCTGATATTAGTTGATTCAAAGAATATCCTGGATGTAACACTTTAGTTACTTCCACATTTAAAATAAAAATATTGAGCCGGATGTGGTGGCGCACGCTTGTAATCCCCACACTTGGGAGGCTGAGACAAGAGGATGGCACAGGTTCGAAGCCAGCCTCAGCTACTTAGTGAGGCTCTCAGCAACTTAGTGAGACCCTGTTTCCAAATAAAATAGAAAATAGGTCTGGGAGTATAGCCCGGAGGTAGAAAGCCCCTGGGTTCTACCCCCAGTACCACCAAAAATAAATAAATAAATAAATAAAATAAAAATTAAAGTATGAGTCAGGCGTGGTGGTGCATGCTTGTAATCCTCGTGCTTGGGAGGCTGAGACAGGAGGATCTCACAGGTTCGAAACCAGCCTCAGCTATTTAGTGAGGCTCTCAGCAACTCAGTGAGACCTTCTTTCCAAATAAAGTATAAAATAGGTCTGGGATTATAGCCCCAGAGGCAGAAAAGCTCCTGGGTTCCACCTCCAGTACTACAAAAAATAAATAAAACTAAAAATATGCATGCCTACATGTAATCCTAATTAAATGAGAATTCATAAAGGAAAGCCTGGGAGTGAGAAAGTTATAAATATTAGCCATTTAAGTTTAAAAAGTTGTAGAAATTACAAAATGAAAGGTAAAATAGATTAATAAGAAATTTGTTATGGTAACTGTTAAAAGGAAAATAAACAAGAACTACACATGACAGAATTCAAGGAGGGCTGAGAGCGACAGAAAGCACCACTTGCAGAGGAGGAGATTAAAGGCAGCCAAGTGCAGAGCTTACAGAAGAGTGCTCCACCCAAACTCAAGATCAGACCAAAGTGGTGATGAGAATAAAAGAAACTTACAAGTGTTTTGGGAGAAGAAAGGAGGTTGTAGGAACATGATGATGAGCAATGGGAAAAAGTAGTTTTCATAATACAAGAGGCTGAAGTGACACCCCACTGCAAGGTAAAAGGTCCCCAAACAAGGCAGGACCAGCCTCATCAAATGGGCCGACAGGGCCATCTCTGCTTAGGACGCAGAATGGTTTGGGAACCTAGAACTGCAAAAGCCCCTAACCTACCAGTGATTTCCATTGCAATTCTACGCATCTCCCCCTTTCCCAACCATTACCTTGCACATGAGAGATCTGATATTTTTCCTAAAGAATACACATAAGTTCCCTGGTCATCTGATCCTTGAAACAACTTCTAAGCACACACTTGCTTTCTTTGGGTTCTCCAGTGTAGTTAGAAGTAATCACCTCATTCACATTCCTCATGCTTCTCATTCTCTCCAGAAAACCTTTTGCAATTGCTATTTGGGCCACCAAATTTGCCTTCAATAACCACTTTATTTCATGCAACCACAAAATAAATAAGTTTGCAGTTAATCACTGTGTGCCACAGACTACCATGTTTTCTTTTTTTTTCTCCCCATAATAACTGGATCCTCACTACATTCAAATCTAACCATGTCAGACAGTCAGCCCAAATATTCACTACTTTGACAGTGTGCAGCCCATATACCATTTCTCAAATTACTTTGTAATTCCGGGCTCAACAAAAACAACACAATCAAACTCTACCTCACTGAAGCAAAGATTATTTTATAATGATGGAAATAGAATAAACAAAAAGAATGGGTTAAACCTTTAGGAACAATTTACAAAGCCATACTACAAAATTATGCTATTAAAAGACATACTGCCTGTCTTAAAGTAAGAAACTACATAAGGAACTTGAGGCTTCTTGCTCCAGAACATTGTACCAGAATTCCACTGGCAGAACAGGAAAATAACAAACTCCATTCATTTCTACCTTCTAAATCTCACATTAGTATATCAGGGGCAGAAATAAAGTAACCTTTAGAATTGGTTGCAAGCTTGTCAGTTCTAAATACCAGAAGGAGTTCTGAATGATGTTGACAATCTTTTATAATATAAATGAAATTCTGGTATCCATGCCAAGAGACTTCCCATAACTGGAGAACATAAAGGCATTTTAGAGCAACCAAAGGAATAGAATCACCTAGAGGATATAATGAAATTAAGACCTGAAAATACAGGGGAAAGCATGTGGGGGACTGTGAGGCAGATAGGACTGAATTAACAAAACTATAACATACAAGAACAGAATGACTAAGGACTTAAGAGTCACTAAGCTTTTATTTTCAAATACAAGATTTTGGGTTCGACTATACAGAAGAATAAATATGTTCTTCTACATATCAAATAGTGATTTTTTTTCAGACTCAATTCCTAACCCCTAGAAGTAACAGTAATAAAATAAAACTAAAATATGTTAGCGTGGAAGACTGTGCCAAAATAAACATGCCTTTGATACAGGAGACGCTGTCTAAATCCATACCACTAGTCTAAATCTTTTTTTAGCATATCTCAATATAAGTAAAATTAACTAATTCTAAATTAATATTCAATCTTTCAAATATAAAACTTTCAATCAAATGTATGTCTGAAAATATAAGACTTTTTCAAGCTTAAAAGTAAAAACTTTTAAAATATCAGAAAAAAGTGTTAAATACAACAGATTCTTACTTTGGAAATGTAACAATCAATAAAATGAAGACAAATCACCCCTATCCCAGGATTTTTAAAACTAACAAACAAAAGTCAGTGATTCCGTTCATGTTTATTAAAACAACCACAGCAACAAAGCTGAAGCAATGCAAGCTTTGTGCCTCGTCTGTTTCTTCCTCCTGAATGTAGGGAAAGTTACACCTTCTAGCCCGTGGCAGTTTGGTAAGGCAGTCTGACTACTTCTGACCCATAAAATATGAGTCTAAGTAATGAAAGTCACTTCTGGGCCAAGGCAGGAAAAAGTGCTGCCTGCAGGCCCTTGCACTGTCTCTCCTCCAGGGATGGAGGAGTCATGCATAGGGTGGATGGCATTACAAAACAAGGAAGCCCGGACCCTGTATTACCAAACAGAAGAAAGCTCCTTCAAATGAGCTTTGAACTTGATTAACATGAAAAACTTCTGTTTGGTTAAGCCACTGAGATTTGGGGGTTTATTAACTATAGCATAGTAAGATATTAAAAATATCTATTAAAAAAGTCCCTACACGGTAATTTAAAGAATGTACTCCAAATCCATTACCCATTTTAAACACCTAAGGACTAACTCTCCTAGATGGATAACATATATTATAGAGGTGTATCACACACACACAAATTATAAGTAAAAAAGAAAAAAAATCTTGATGAAAAGAATATTCAACTTACAGTGCGAGCACATTTCCAAAGGATAACTTGCCTCATTTCCCTGAGAAAAGAAAAGAAATAATTAATTTCTTTAAAATATTAAACATTCTAAGTCACAAAACACATGAAAACAGCCATAACTAATATGTCAAGATTTATACATATTTATATTTTTTAATTGATTAAGAAAACAAGTTATACAATAATGTAGAAAGAGTTCTTAACTCAAACTTGTTAAGAGTGTGCGGTGGTGTGCACCTGTAATCCCAGTACTTGGGAGGCCAAAAAAGGAGATCTCTGGTTAGATGCCAGCTGAGGCAACTCAGGAGACTCTCGGCAACCTAGCAAGACTTTGTTTCAAAATAAAAAATAAAAAGCGCTAGAAAGGTAGAATGTCCCTAGATTCAATCCCCAGAACCAAAACCAAAACAAAACCTGGTTTACAAAGGTAGAATGTCCCTAGATTCAATCCCCAGAACCAAAACAAAAACAAAACCTGGTTTAAGTGGTGGCTCTGCCACTTAGTGCTTATGCAAGCATTTTATTAGAAAATAACTCAAATACACTAAAGACTGTCACTGCTGTAACCTGTCTTGCCAGGTAAACTCATTTTGGAGAGGAGCTCAGAATAAAGCCTCTCGTGCCCTATTTAATTGAAGAGTGTCTGAAACTGTAAAATGAGCTGCTAAAAGGGAAAAATCAGATACCCATACCATTTATATGTGCACTGAAACAATTTTCTGCGTGCTGTACAACTAAAATAAGAAAATACACAAATAGGAAGGTAGTCTAATAAGACAGCCAGTCACCTTACACCCTTACACCCACTTCAAGTATTTATTTTCATGAAAGGTCTTCTCATAATTTACCTCTGAAGATTTATAAAAAGTATAAAACCAGCTGTTTCCTATGTTAGAATTCTATTAAAAACTTTTTTTTTTTTTTTTTTTTTTTTTTTTTTTTTTTGCGGTACTAAGGATTGAACCCAGGGGGATTCTACTTCTGAGCTACATCCCAGCTCTATTGTTTATTCTTTATCTTGAAACAGGGTCTCACTGAGTTGCAGAGGGCCTCACTAAGAAGCCGAGGCTGGCCGCGACCCGTGATCCTCCTGTCTCAGCCTCCCAAATGCTGGGATTATAAGCATGTGCCACCACACCTGGCTCATTTAAAAACTTTTGAGGACTGGGCAAAGGGAGGTAAAATATTTGGTAGGGAGCACATCATTTGATTAGTAGTGGAACTATTAAATGATTCTAAATGTGAAACAGGGAAAATTCCAAGTAAAACACACTTACAGAGATAGAATCGAGAAAATCTTCCAAAAGGTCTATAGAAAAAGCTGAGCAGTAAATTGAATACCAAGCATTCTATATTTCACTTATCTAATCTTGACACTAACAACTTAAATAGCAATAAGTGTACAATAGGAGTAACAGTGCAATATTTCTATAGCCTAAGATGCTACTGAAAACAACCTGAAGGAAAAGTTTTATGACTGTCTGGCTTCTAAGACACTTATTAAAATAAAATACTTAAGTGTTTTATTCTATGTTTAATAATTTTCTTAGAATAAGACTCTTCCTAAAAGTGTCTTATTCCATGTACGCTTAACATTTAAGAAAAGTTTAGCAGAAAATTAGCATTTTCAATTCTTCCTATGTTGCCAACTAGTTTTTCCCTTGAAAATTATAGGTAACTGCAATTTTCCAGAATTTATTTAGATTAATTTAAATACACACACACACACACACACACACACACACACACACACACACACACACAGATACATAACATGTGCGCGTTACCCAGGGGCCTTCTACCTCCGGGCTACTACACCCCAGACCTATTTTATTTTTATTTGGAAATGGTATCACTCAGCTGCCAAAAGCCTAAGTTGCTGAGGCTGGCTATGATCCTGTGATCCTCCTGTCTCAGTGTCCTAAGTACTGGGACCACACCCGACTCAAATATATTTAAAGTGAAGATAAAAAGAAATACCAAAGATAAATTGCAACAAGTTTTTGCTTGTTTTGTCTACTAATTCCCTCATTTTTATTTTGAAATAAGGTCTAAATTGATGAGGGTCTCATTACTTGAAGAGGCTGAACTCAAACCTGCAATCCTCTTATTTCGACCTCCCAAGTCCCACCAGGTGTGTACCATCAGGTTTACCTAATATTCTTATCGAATTCCCATCTTTATTGGCATGCATGTTCTTACATGCCTCATTTTCCCTCTTATTCTACTCCTACTTAAGTATGCTTTGCAAGGCTCTCTGTATACTGAGAGCCTTTAATTCTATATTCTTGCATTGTTACTATGAAATTATTTAAATTTAATTTTTTAATGAGCATCCTATTGCTTTTTAAGTGAAGGCAAAATTGTTACGTGGCAGTTTCAGGTAGGATTTTGAAACCAGGCCTTTGTTTTCTCCAGCCACTGATCTTTACAGTCTTATCTCCCCCCACCCCCAGTACTGGGGATGGAACCCAGGGGCATTTGACCTCCGAGTGACACCCCAAGCCCTGTTTTTTATTCTTTATTTTGAAACAGGGTCTCACTGAGTTGCAAAGGGCCTCACTACGTTACTGAGGCTATCCGTGAACTGTGATCCTCCTGTCTTAACCTCCCAAATGCTGGGATTACAAGCGTGGGTGGCTGTTATCAATTCTTTATTAATGATATCATCCATCCCCTCTATCTGTATCACTCTCGAAGTGAGCCAGCATACACAAAACCAGAAGAAGCAACACCCAGGCAGGGCGCCTAAGTGCTTAACCCTCAGATCTGAGTCCTCCCCCTCCCTCGCTAAACTAGGAATCCATATACCCAAGTGGTTACCGCAACCTCAACCTCTCCAAACCTGACCACTTCACATCCTTGCTACAATGCAATCGGTTCCCTACCATTTTCAAGATAAAAATTAACATTTTTGAGAAAGCTATGTAAAGTCCCTAATTAAAAGAAACTTTTTGTAGGGCATGGGGGGACTGAGGACTGAACCCAGACTAAGTCCCCAGTCTTATTTTATTTTTTATTTTGAAATAGTAATTCACTAAGTTGCAGAGGGCCTATGTTGCTGAGGCGAGCCTGAGATCCTCCTGTTTCAGCCTCCCAAATGCTGGGATTACAAGTGCATGCCAGCACACCCAGCTGAAAATTCCAATTTTTATGGCTGCTCTACCAAGCGGCGGCACCATCTCTACCCTACAACATCCACTTTTTAAATTCTATATTCTATAGTGTGTTAACTTTTCATGGCAAGAATGTCATCATGATTTGCCTTCCACTTAAAACATTTTTAATTCTTATTTTTGTTACAGCAAAACATGGCAGTATATAGATTATTTTATCAATATAGTCAGTAGAATTGTGCTGCATATTCAGTCCTCATCATGCTTAGTAATTAGTAAGATTTTTTCAGAACATCTACCATAGAGCATTTATCAGCCAGTGTTTTATAGCCAGTGTTTTATTTACATTTGGCCTGTGAGCTATAGTTTGTTTATCCCTGAATATGAAGCACAATTATATTTTTAAATAGATATCTATTTGTAAACCATTATAAACTTAATTAGAAAAATCAGCATAAATGAAGGTTAGATCTATAGTAAATTTCTTGCTGATGGCTCCAATGTAGTGTCAGGAAATACTAAAACAATGATAGCTTCTATGAGAAAAATAACCAATAATGTGTTCCCATTTACTGTTAAGAGACTGTCTTCAACTAAACAAAATCATGAAATTACATCCAAATATAAAAAGCTAATAAGTATGTATGTAAAGCTAACAGATATATTTTAGAATTATAATTTAAAAAGCCTGCAGAACCCAAACATTGTACCCTATGATCAAGTTATTGGCAAGATCCCTTGATTACTAATGTCCTTAAATAAACCCACTTGAAATTCAAGGTAAGTTTTCCTTGTACAAATAAAAAAATTCAATAAAACCTGCCTATGAATGATTAATGCTACAGGAACTGCTTGACCAGTATAAATACTAGTAAATCAATTAAGTTGTATGAAATTGTATTTTTCAGACATTATCTGTGACCACTGATATAAGGAAACAAAAGAGTGAGCCCTAGGTTTATCCCAGTTTATAGTCTGAAATAAATTTTCAAGCTGTGGAACAGGTATGTTACCAAACTTGTGAAAAGTCAGAGATATAAGAAGTAAATTTGTGTGAGAACATCTTACAGAAAGGAGGTGCACGGAGAGAGATCTTTGGAGAAATGCAGAAAAGTACCCCCAGTCTTTGCAAATATCTAAAAGGAAACATCCCAAGGCCAGGGAAAGAACTAGTAAAAGACTGATTAATTTTTCGAGCGTGTCCAAAGCTGGAATAATCCCATATAAACCAGTATGGACAAATCTTTAAATACATGAGGCACTGAGGCTAAATCCGAGAATTGCCATGAGTTAAGGCTACTTTGGACCTATCTTTAAAAAGTTAAAAGCTAGCCTCAAAAGCCCAAATTGTTTCCAAGAAACTTAAGTGTGGTAAAACAAATTACTCTTTAAAAGAATGTAACAAAATCTAGCACAACAGCATTAAATTCATGATGCGTGCCAACCTTCACTTAAAGGTAAACACAATAAACAATGCTTTAGTATTATAAAAATAGTCTGACCTTATAGACTTCCTGGCAAAGAGCCTATGGATCCCCAAAGTATCCATGAACTGCTCTAAAAACTGGCAATCTTAAAATCATTTTTAGATTTCACCAATATAGAATACCAACATTTAAAAAATTGAAAGAGAAAATCAAACAATTCCATACAGTAACAGAACCAGGAGATTATGGGTCTATTCTGCTATCTAACTATTCTACTATGGCTCTATATCATCCAATAATGCATATAAAGATGTCCCAACATTTTTCTTTATAGCAAAAACCAAAAATAACCTGGCCGATGTGTTATAGTCAACTGCAAAACTCTTTGCTTTCATGTACTTTAAGCTGCAAGGTGCTTCAGTCTGTTCCTGTCTTTCATGACTTTGACATTTTAAATTGGTTATACACACTGTCCTCAACAGGTTTGCCTTATGGTTCCTCATGATTAGACTGTGGAATACCATACAAGTGGTAACTGTGTGTGCTCTTTCCAAATATCAGGAGGCAGATAATGTTGATTTCTCTCTTTACTGGTAATGATAACTTTATTGATTTAGTTATGATATATCTGCCACTTTCTCCATAGAAAAGGGGATAATGAAGCTCATATAACAAGGAACTATGGCTCTAGCCACTAGTACATGAGGAACTGAATGTTGCCCACAACGAATCAACAAAATCAAACCTTTAGATGAGACCACATACCCTGTGGCACCTTGATTTCAACTTTCTTAAGAGAACACAAGAGCTAAAACCACATATTTTTGTGAAATAATACATATGTTATTTCAGGCCACCATACTTTGACTTAATGTGTTAAGGAATAAGAGGTAACTGATACCACTGTCATATGGCAATTTTCTAATTCCATCCTTTTTACAACATTTATTACTTGCCTTTCACCTTTAAGGACTTTCCTTTCCTCCAGTTCTATATGAATGTATTTATGCATTTTAGTATCAGTTACAGTCATTTATCATCATTCTCTAAATCCAATCTGATACTTTAATTTGCCCACATTTGCCAGTGGTAGTCTCTTCTTCAGACTGGTTCCTGTGTACTTCTGAAATGTCATCATTCTAAACACATCCTTACATTTTGGTACAAAATATTGAAGGCGTACATTGTACTTTCCCTTCTGCAGGTCTAGAATCAGTTATTTTCTGGAGAACCATAATGATATATATACATATATATTTTGGGGGGGGGTCTGGGGGTGGAACCCAGGTGCATTCAACCTCGGAGCTACACCCCCTCCCCTATTTTTTTATCCTTTATTTTGAAACAGGGTCTCACTACATTGCAGAGGGCCTCACTAAGTAGCTGAGGCTGTCCGCGAACCGTGATCCTCCAGTCTCAACCTCCCAAATGCTGGGATTACAAGCATGCGCCACCACGCCCGGCCATAGTATTTTTAAATGAAAAATCCCTAACTTAAATGTAGTCTAATTTATTGATCTCTTCATTTATACTATGATTAATCCCTAGCACACCTGATTACTTTTGTTACTGAGCTATCCAAATATAAGTAAAAATGTTACTATATATATTTAGATGTTTACTAATACTACATTATATCTGTATTAATATATTCTGAAATATTTTTCTACATGCAAAGAGGACAAGAACCTACTATTTATACCCTACAACAGAATCACGAGAAAGGGGAAACACCCACAAGCAATACAATATACTACACATGGCCAAAGTATAAAAATTACATATTCTCAGTATCCTCAAACATAGAATTTTGAAACCCAGGGAGACATTCAGCAAGTACTCATAGAAACTGTGACAAAAGTTTAGAAATGATTAACTTATAAATGGAAATTTTTCCCAGCTAAAGCAGAGCTCATTTAAAAAAAAGAGCCAGGCGTGGTGGCCCACACTTGTAATCCCAGTACTTGGGAGGCTGAGACAAGAGGATCATGTAGATTCAAAGCCAGCCTCAGCTACTTAGTGAGGCTCTCATCAACTTAGTGAGACCTTGTTTAAATAAAATATAAAATAGGTCTAGGAGTGTAGCCCGGAGGTAGAAAGCCCCTGGGTTCCATCCCCAGTACCACAAAAAAAGGGGAGAGGGGGGGAAAAGTCCTCCACTACTGCCCAGTACCAGGCGGGAGGCTGAGATAGGAGGACTGGAAATTCTAAGCCAGCATAAGCAAGTAGCGAGATGCTCAGCAACTTAGACCCTGTTTCAAAAGAAGGGCTGGGGGTGTAGCTCAGAGACAGAATGTCCCTGGGCGTTTTCTTTGCCTATCACTGTGCCCAGTGCCAACAAGAAAGTTGGGCACAGTAGTGCACACCCACAGTCCCAGCACTCAGGAGACTGAGGCAAGAGGATCACTAGAGCCCATAAGTTCAAGAGCAGCCTGGGTAACAGAGTTAAGACTCCATCTCAAAAAGAAAAAGTAGACTAAAAATAAAATCGAATATGAATAAAAAGAGTAGAATATCAAAACTGAAAGAAGCCAGGTATCGTGGTGCTTGCCTGTAATCCCAGTACTTGGGAGGCTGAGACAGGAGGATTGTAGGTTTGCCACCAGCCTCAGCTACTTAATGAGGGACCTCTGCAACTCAGTGAGACCCCGTTTCAAACTAAAGAATTAAAAATAGGCCTGGGAGTATAGCTTGGAGGTTGAATGTCCCTGTACCACAAAGAAAGAAAGAAAGAAAGAAAGAAAGAAAGAAAGAAAGAAAGAAAGAAAGAAAGAAAGAAAGAAAGAAAGAAAGAAGGAAGGAAGGAAGGAAGGAAGGAAAGAAAGGAAGGAAGGAAGGAAGAAAGAAAGGCAGGCGTGACAAAAAATGACTCCCAATATTTTGGTAGTTGTGGACTGTCTATAAATCATATTAAAAGCAGGGTATAAATTTAATTTTATCAGTAACAACTATGCAGTTTGATAGGCAAATAAAAATACAGCCCTACAAAGTTATCTTTTAATGACCTTAAGAGATAAAATGTTCAAGTGGACTGCTGACTTACTACAACACAATCACAAGGGCTTTATTTCCTGATCATGCAAAAGTGGACCCACATTATTGTGGGTCTCCCTTTCTTAAAGTCTCTTCTAAGTAACTATACAATTATTGTAATCATAGATGATACAAGATCCTATCTTAACTAAGACCTAAATTAAATGCAAAGAGATGGCATCAGTTTCTCATTATAATTACTTTACATGATAACAAATTACTTGTTTTGTTCACTACAGTTATTCTTTAGTGCATGATACATGGAAGAAAATTAGGTATTTTTAATATCACTAAAATATGCTTCTGTAAATCTTATTAAACAAACCTGATTCCCAAACAACTGATGTATGATTTCTAAAAACATTTCATTTGCAAGTAGACCCCCCTCTCCTTATGCCAATCTGTAATTTGCTCAGGAATGAGACTCCCAACATTTAAACAAACTCTTAAAATTTTGAGTATTATGTCCTAAAAGGTAAGAATATTTTGCTGTAAGCAAGAAATTAATAACTCAAAGTATTTAAGAATAAGATTTCACTTCCAAAGGTATAAGCTATCTCTTGAACAACAACAGACATGTTGCAAAGCTTTATTAAAACAGAAATCTTTTAAGCTGGGCATGGTGGTGCACGCTTGTAATCCCAGTACTTGGGAGGCTGAGACTGGACAATTGCAGCCTCAGCTACTTAGTGAGGCCCTCTGCAACTTAGTAAAACCCTGTTTCAAAATTAAGAATAGGGCTGGGGTGTAGCTCAGAGGTAGAATGTCCTGGGGTTGAATCCCCAGTATCAAAAAAAAAAAAAAAATCTTTTTAAAAAAGTCTCATTTTTCAAAAACAAAAGAAGCCTGTTAGCCCTTATCTAGTTTTACTTTGACAACGGAATTACACTTTAGATTAAAACAAAGTCCTAAAATCCTTCAAACATTTCAGAATTATTCATTTAAATCTCAATGACTACATTTAATTCAAAATAAACATGTTATTTTATCAGTTCTGAAAAGATTTTTTAAAGGTGGATACTAATGAATCTAGAAAATCTTTAGTTTTTCTAGATTAACTCTGAATATAACTATAGATAAAAAAAGAGTAAGGTTAATATTTACTGGATTCAAAAAATTTGAAATAAATAACACTTATATCCTGGGCACTCTGTTAAAAAACTGTACATTAAGCCAGGCGTAGTGGCACACGCTTGTAATCCCCGCGCTTGGGAGGCAGAGACAGGAGGATCGTGCAGGTTCGAAGTCAGCCACGCTAGCTTAAGAGACCCTGTTTCCAAATAAAAATATAAAAAATAGGTCTGGGAGCGTAGCCCGGAAGTAGAAGGGCTTCCAGGAACCCCAGTACTACCAAAAAAAACAAAACAAACAAACAAAAAAACTATACATTAACTATCTCTTTATCCTAAAAACATTCTCCAGGTAAAAAGAAGTATTGCAAGCCAGGCATGGTGGCACACGTTTATAATCCCCGCGCTTGGGAGGCAGAGACAGGAGGATCACGCACATTCGAAGTCAGCCTTGCTGGCTTAAGAAACACTATTTCCAAATAAAAATAATATAAAATAGGTCTGGGAGTGTAGCCAAGGTAGAAGGGTCCCAAGGAAGCCCAGTGACTGACTGACACTCTCTCTCTCTCTCTCACACACACACACACACACACACACACACACACACACACACACGCGAGTATTGCAAAGGCTAAGTAGCTTACACAAGGTCAGCTGCTGGTGGTAGGGACCAAACTTGAACTCTAATATAACTCCCATTATATTTTTACTTTATATCATGAAGCCTTACTGTATTATGCAAGAGAAGCAAAAGGTTATCGAAGCCGTTTTCTCCTCATTTTAGAGCACTTAAATTCAAGTGGCTTATCACTACCAACTCACACTGGCATAGAAATTTTAAATGTGTCATTACTTTATCTCTCACAGTAGTCACAATCACACAAATGACAATATGAGGTGTGAGATAGGTCAAGACAGTTGACACGAGAAATAAAAGGATGGAAAATATAAAATAACTTTACTTGGAAGCTGCCCCCCCCCAAAAAAAAACAATAGGCATGGCATTCCCAATACTTACAATTGAGAAAACAATCTCAAAAATCTCAAAAGGAAAGGAAATAAAGTCCTAGCAATTAAACAGTTTGGACAATGTTAAAAGTCCACTTTGACTAAGGCCACAAGAAATAGCTCAAGTAGAGCAAAGGTGTAAGTCAGTCCAAGGAACACTAACGCTTGCATAGCTGTAAAGCTAAATTGGCAAGGCTGGCCTTGAACTTGTGATCCTTCTGTCTTCCAAGTACTGCAATTATGGCGTGTGCCATTATACCTGGCTCCTTTCCCCTATTTTTGAGTATATATTCTGGAGAAAAGTTATATATCCTAGATAGAAATTTCCTATCAGATATATGATTTGTAAACATTTTCTTCTATTCTGTAGACTGACTTCTCATTTTCTTGCTATCTGCTGAAACATAATTTGTTAATGTTGGTGTCCAATGGATCTTTTTCTTCTTTGTTGCTGTGCTTTTGGCACCACCTGTGTTTGTAAATTAAGTTTTACTGGAACACAGCCATGCTCATTTGTTTATGAACTGTCTATAGCTGCTTCACACTACAATGATAAAGTTGAATCATTGCAACACACTGTACGGCCTGCACTGCCTAAATATTTACTATCTGGCACTTGGCAGAAAACATTTTCCAACTTGTGGTCTAAAACAATGCCAACAACTCCCACCCACCTCTAACCTAAAATAAACAGCACTCCTTCACTTGAAAGGGCTAATAAGGAAGATGATATCCTTCAAAGGAGAAGCAGAATTCTGGTTATGATAAACCAGGCAGTGAAAACATTTTGATGAATAAGTTGGCATGAAGGGATAGCTTATACACTGCTGAGAGAAGTGCATGCAGTATAACATCAGAAGCCAAACACAGCTTCTACTATTTAAAATCCCATCAATAATCTGTGGCCCTTGTTCTGAGTATCAAATATCTCAATGAGGTTGCTTTTAAAACTGTAAAAATTATCTTCTAGTAATGGAGGGTAAGCTAGGGCCAGTTTACAAGAACTTAAGCCAGTAGGATTCTGGTCTTTTTCTTGTATGAAAGAGCCAGAAAAAAATACTATGAGACTTGGAAAAGAAAAAAAAAGTTTCCTTCCATAATAAGAGACATCAAAAAAAAAAAACCATCTCACTCTTTTTCAGTCAGACACCTTTGTCCAGTATTTTGGCAGCCCTCTCTGAGCAGGTAGATCTTTCCAGTAAATATGGCCTGCATCCTCAAAAAAAAGCGATGAACCACTAAACCACCCTTGAAACTCTCTGGGCTTGTGGTTCTGTGAAATAATGAATTCCTTATTGTGAGCCATTTTATTACTTTGCAGCCAAAAATACTCCCAACTAATATATTTCCTACTTTGATAATCAGTACCAAGAATATTACATCCTAGTTTTCAGTAGTTTTACTCTTTATCTAGCCTAACACCAACGAACAAGTATTCTGAATCAGGCAGTCCTGTGGACATTTTATAAATACAGGATGGGGGAAGAAAATCAGCATATTCCAACATAGGTACTCCAATTCTATATTCTACTACATCAAATAAAATTCACTGAAAAGTAACATAAATAACAGATATTCCAGCATTCATTCAGCACTTAAATAACTGCTTGAAACTACACAGCTCCATGAACAGTATAACTGGAATCAGTAATAAAGTACCCAAATTGCCACATTATTAAAGTTCAAACTAGGTAAGTCAAATAGCCAGAAAAAAAAATTAGCACTTGCCAAACACATTGGTACACATCTATAACTCCATACTTGAGGGGCTAAGACAGAAAGGTTGCAGCTTTGAAACCAGTACCAGCAACTTAGTGAGACTGTTTCAAAAGAAAAAATAAAAAGGGGTAGAAGTTTACTTCAGAGGTAGAACACCCCTGGACTCCCATCCCCAGTAAACACACACACACACACACACACACACACACACACACACACACTCTCTCTCTCTCTCTCTCTCTCTCTCTCTCAATAATAGCTCTACTGAAATATTTATTTTAATGTACTATAATTTTTACCTCCACATGTCAGACTCAATCTATTTTATGAACATATCTGTAACTGTTGTTTTCCTTTCATCTTGATATCTGATATTATGTTTGGTGTATGCAGTAGGTGAACATTAATTTTTGGCTAAATGAAGGAAATCAAAAATTCAGAATTGCAATCTCACTTCATTGGCTATTCCTAGAATCTCTAAAATAAAAAGTTAAAATACATGAGTTTTAGTAAACAAAGCAGGGACTATTATTAATTCTGAGTTTTCTTTAATTATGAAAAAGTTCACTTGCTATTTACAAATGAAAGCAACACCCTGACACATAACTGTCTACTTAACTTTGTAATTTTTTTTTTTAAATCTTAAAGAATAAAAAGAGAGTCTATAACTTTTAGAACCCACAGTACTTTCTGGCATCTTTCTTGTTGTGCCTAACACACTTGTGGCTTAAAAGCATTCTCTAAGGACCTGTAAAGACCTCTCTAGTCCTAAATGATAAATACAACTTAACTCCAATGTATCTCCACATTGTATCAGAACACCACAATAAGGGCCAGATTTACAAAGATGCAAAAAAAAGGTACCCCTGCCCTTGAGGAGACCATGGCTTAGGGAAGGCAGTACAACATACTGGGATGGACTATTGTGAAAGCTACTTACAAATGGCCATTAGTTGCCTGGAGAGTTGGGAAGGTTTTCACAAATGCCACTAGCACAGAATCTAGAAGTGACTATGTCAAGCAGAAAAGGTGAAAAGATGTTTCAGAGAGTACGAAGAGCACAAACAAAAGCACCAATAAATGAAAAAGAGGCATTTAAGGACAAGCTGTGTGACCTGGTTACAGCATAAGGATGATTAGAGGCAATGGCCAAGATATAATACCATGCAAAAGGGTTTAAATTTTTAATTCGAGAAGATGTAGCAAATGACTTTTAAATGGAGGTAGTGACATTAGATTTCCATTTCAGAAGAACTCTGGTGGGCAAACAAAAGAAGGAAGAAACTGGAGACAAAAACACATTAAGTAAGCTATAGAAATAGTTCACATAAGCCAGGCATGGTGGCACAGGCCTATAATCCCAGTATTTCGGAGCCCAAGACAGTAGGATAGCAGCTTAGTGGATAGCCTCAGCAACTTAGTGAGACCCTGTTTCAAAATAAAATAGGCTGTAGCTCAGAGTTAGAATACCCCTGAGTTCAGTAAGTGTCACACACACACACACACACACACACACACACACAAAAAAAAAAAAAAAAAAAAAAACGGTTCATGTAAGAAAGAAATTAAACTGCAATAATGCCAGTGGCAATTGGAATAAAGCAGCAACAGTTGATTCAAGAAGTATTAAGATTTTAGGGAGCTCAACAAAAAGGACATGTTTGCTGATAACATGATATTAAAATTTTACAAAGTCCTATGGCAACTATGTAATGAATTCTTCCAACACAGATAAATGGCCAAACTGAATTAAGAGGATGAATGCAGACCAAGTACACAATATACTTCTGTACCATACATAGTACCATATTCTTCTGTAACTTGCTTTCAGCTGTGTTAGTGTATTTTGGATTCAGCTGCTACTACTTAGTGGCACAAAATAGTAATGTACTGGGAATGTCATACTTTCCCTGTCTACTGACACTAAATAAGTCAATTTAAACTACAGAAATCAACACTATATAGACTGCAACTGATGGTGGCAGTAGATGGGGAAGAAAAAAAAGTTCGATCATACCAAGTTTCCACTAAGAATAATGAACATTCCACGAAGCAAAAAGAAAGACTAATTATGGAGTCTATATATTAAAGATTTGAGTCTTCACAATATATGGGATCTTTAAATGAAAAAATGATAAAATCATATTTAACTCAGAGAGGCTAGCAATAAAAACTAAAAATTAGTCAGAAAAGTGGAATGGCAACTAGTAAAATAGGTCACAGACACCAAGAGAGGAGAAAATTCCAAGAGTTTCCAAGAAGGTCCAATGTTACTAAGTTGTCAAGTAAGAAGAACAAGCATCGACTTTCCAGACAACCATACTGTCACCACAGCCACAGAGGGTACTATTCCCATTTTATTTATGCGCTAAATAAGGCCTAGAGACCTTTTGGTATTTGTCCAAGGTCACATTGCTTATAAATGGCAGATCCAGAATCTAAATTCAGATCTTTCCCAACTCCAAATATCTTGTTAGTAATTAGAAAATTACAACGACCTTAAGCTTCATTATAATGCAGATACACACTTCATAAAACAAGAGATGCAAATGGCCAATAAATACATGAAAAGATGCTCAACATCATTAGCCATTAGGGAGATGCAAATCAAAACTACACTATGCTGAGATTACATCTAACCCCAATCAGAGTACCAAGCATAAAGAAATCAAGTAACAACAAATGCTGGTGAGGATGTGGGGAAAGAGGAACTCTTCTACACTGTTGGTGGGAGTACCAACTAGTTCAGCTGCTATAGAGATCAGTGTGGAGATTCCTTAGAAAATTGAGAATAGATCCACCATATATGATCAGTCTATACCACTCCTGGGTATCTTTCCAAAGGGATTGAAATCAGAGAACTACAGTAACATATGTATACCATGTGCATAGCCTCACAATTCATAATAGCCAAAATATGGAACCAACCCAGGTCCCCATCAACAGATAAATAGATTGCAAAATTATGGGAAATACACACAATGAAATTCTACTCAGCTATAAAGACGAACACAATCATGTCATTTGCAAGAAGATGGAAAGACCTGGAGAACATTAAGTGAGATCAGCCAGGAAAAGAAAGAAAAGGGACATATGCTTTCTTTAATATGCCCAAATTAAGAACTATTACAAATACCAGAGGGACTCCAGATAATGGAGGGGAAACCTCAGCAAAGCTGACATGGAAGAGTAGGAGACAAAGGATGAGGTTGATTAGTGGAGGAGCTACATTCAAATATGTGTAAAAGTATGAATTTAGCATGGTTAACCTGGACAGTCATTGCTGGAAGGGGAAAGGGGAAGTGGGGGATGAGAGAGGGGACCAAGCAGAGTCTGAATGTATGCCATTTTCAATATGATCCACATAAAAATTAAAAAATTGAAAAAAATGCAGACACATAATTATTCTAGACCAGGACTAACAGAATTTTCTGTAATAATGAAACACAGTGGTGTGGTTTACATGTCCCCTCCAAAACTCATGACCAGAGTGCCATTTTGACATCATTAAGAGGCAGGATTCTAAGAGAAGATTCAAACAGATTTGAATCACAAATGGATTCACATAACTACTGTGGGTAAGGGCTCAGAAGAAGAGAACTGTGGACAAAGTCCAGAACTTCCTGGAGATGATTTTAGTGGTCCTGACTAGAATGCCAGTGGAAACATGGATAGTAGAGGCCATTCTAGGGAGGTCTCAAGTGGAAATGAGGAAGAAGGTACTGGAAACTGAAGTAAAGGCAACGCTTTTTAGTCAGCTGCAAAGAACATACTCATGTCCTAGAACCTTATGGAACACAGAACTGAGGCGCAATGAAGAATATCTGTTGGAAGAAATAGCTAAGCAGCAAATCTTGGAATGAGAACGTCTATGTCTGTCCCACCATTGTATTTTGAAAGCATATGTCTTGTTAACTTCACAGGCTCACAGATGGAGAGGGCTTAGGATGAGCAGTTTTGAGTCTCACTTAAATCTGATGAGACTGGATGCTGAACTTTTGAGATGATGCTGGAACAAATGAAGACTTCTGGGACTATTAGGATAGAATAAATATATTATGTAAGAAGGACATGCAATTTGGGAAGAGCAGAATATTCTGGTTTGACTGAACCCTTCAAAAGGTAAAGTACTAAAAATGAATCCCAAACCTATAGCGGCCACACAAACCTATAATCCCAATATTTGGGAGGCTAAAACAGGAGGACCACAGGTTTGAGGCCGGCCCCAGCAAGTTAGAGAAGCTCTCAGCAACTTAGTGAGAGCCTGTTTCAAAATGAAAAATAATATAGGACTGAGGACAGAATGCCCCTGGGTTCAGTTCCTTTACACCAAATCATCACCATCATCACCCCCAAATGAAGATGGAGCCTTTGCGAGGTAATGAGGGTTGGGTGAGATCCCATAGTAGACTGGTGGCTTTATATGAAAAGAAATCTGATCTCTTTTTCTCACCATGTGGTGATACAAGGAGGCCCTCACCAAATGAGGCCCCTAGAAAACCGGACTTCCCAGCTCCAGAACTGTAATAAACAAATGTATTTTCTTTATAAACTAGCCATTCTCAGGTATTCATTACAGCAGTAAAAACAGACCAAAACCAATCATCACTAATCACATGTAGCTATGAAGCACCTGTAATATGTTGTTAACTGAAGAATTGAGTTCGACTTTTAACTTTAATTAGAATTTAGACAGCTACATGTAGTTAATGTCATTTTGGATATCACAGAACTGCAGTGGACTGAAAAATAAGAAAATAAGCAAACAGATAACGGTTACGAATATGTTAGTCAGGCATGATGACAGCATGCCTGTAATCCCTGTACTTGGCAGGTTGAGATAGGAGAACTGCAGGTTTAAGGCCAGTCTCAATAATTTAGTGAGGCCCTCAGCAACTTTGGGAGATCTGTTTAAAAACAAAAAAGAGCTGGGAGTATAGCTCAGAGGTAAAGCATGTCTGGGTTCAATCTCCAACACTAGAGAGAGAGGAAGGAAGGGAGATAGGTAAGGAGGGAGGGACAAACTAACTTATATGGTAAAGGCAGAATGACGGCCAGTCAGGAAGGCAGAGCTGAAGTATACTTGTACACATAAATTCACTCCTTCAGTTGAGAAGAATAGTAGGAGTTAGTTTGTAGTTCATGAAATTCTACTTTTTAGAAAAATAGTTGCAGTAGGAACATAACATAAAATCACTGATTTCTCTCATTTCCCACTATCATTTATTTTTCCCAAGATTCTTAATCTAATACTAAAGATTGCCTTACAAACAAGTAATACTAGTAAATGCTAGCTTATTGCATGCCTAAAATAGGAGCTTTCTTGTGGCATCACACTCAGGAGGATATGAAAGAAAACCATTCCTGGAACTAGATAAAAGATAAATAAAAAGGGCTGCTCTAATAAAGGCCAAGGATAAAGCTTGATCCTTTTATAGCTGTTACACTTTGCCCTATTGTACTTGTGTTTTGAGATGCATACATAATTATAGCATGCAAATAAAAATGAACACTGTATTGTTTACAAAAGAGACCTGGCCAAACCAGGGTCAATTTAGCAACATACCAGCAACACAAGACAACATGACATCTCATCTGTAAAAACGTTTTTGTGATACCAATAGTGCTACCAATGAGGCCCATAAGAAAGAGCTTTTCCTTCCTTCTCAGAGGTAGGAAACTGTGGAAATGCATGAATTGTTGAGTTAATGCTAAATTTTCAAGGATTTCTTACAAAAAGTCTTCAAATTTTAACTTTTTATAGTAATAAAAATAAATAGCATTAAAACTATTTTATAGTACTAAGATAAAATAGTATTAAAAATCTTCAGATACTAAGTATCTTATAGCATTAAGTAAATGTTAGTATTAAAACTACTTATATAGCCGGGTGTAGTGGCGCACACTTGTAATCCCCGCACTTGGGAGGCAGAGACAGGAGGATCGCGCAGGTTCGAAGTCAGCCGCGCGCGCTGGCTTAGGAGACCCTGTTTCCAAATAAAAATGTAAAAATAGGTCTGGGAGTGTAGCCCAAAGGTAGAAGGGCTTCCAGGAACCCCAGTACCACAAAAAAACCAACTTATATAGTACTAAATAAAAATAAATAGTATTAAAAACTAAAGATAAACCCCAAAACAATGTATTGGTCACATTTTATACAAAAAAGTTGGGGGGAGGTACTAAGGATTTAACCCAGAGGCATTCTACCTACAAGCGACACCCACAGTCTGATTTTATTTATTTGGAAACAGGGTCTCACTAGGTCGCCCAGAGTCTAAATTGCTGAGGCTGGCTTTGAACCAGCAACCCTCCTGTCTCAGCCTCCCAAGTACTGAGATTACAAGCATGCACCACCACGACCCACTGTTTATCAAAATTGTATTCCTGCACTAGACCTACATATTAGCTATAATTATACTATCAATTCATAACCAGAAGGAAAATATGGAATGGTTAGGAGAAAATTAAGAAATACAGAATAGGCATGAGAGCTACTAGAGAAAAGGCTTATTCGAAAAAATAAAAAATGAGGAAAAAGTTTTAATATAGAAAGCCTAAAATAAAGTAGATGCTTTATCTACACAGAAGTCATTTTCTCATTTCAATAATTTGTTACCAGCCATTCATGGTGGTGCAAACCTGTATTCCCAGTATTTGGGAGGCTGAGAGAGGATGATTACAGTTTCAAAGCCAGCCTTAGCTTCCTAGCAAGACCTTGTTTCAAAATAAAACATTAAAAATAGGGTTGGAGTGAGCTCCGTGAGGTGGTACACACTTGTAATCCCAGTACTTAAGAAGCTGAAACAGGAAGATGACAGGTTCTCTGCCAGCCTCAACTACTCAGTGAGGCTTTCCACAACTTGGTGAGATCCTGTTTTAAAATAACGAATAAAATAGGGCTGGCTATATTTTATTTATTACACATTACTTATTTTTTAAGTATGGGAACACTTATTTTCCACTTTATACCCTTAAGTATCATTTGAAAAAAAAAATTATTTTTGGTGGTACTGGGGACTGAACCCAATGGCATTCTATCTCAGAGCTCCACTACCCCAGCCCCACTGTATTTTTTATTTTGAAACAGTGTTTCACTAAGTTCCTGAGGGTGGCCTCAAACCTGTGATCCTACAGTCTAAGCCTCCCAAGTACTAGGATTACAGTCTTAGGCCAACATACCTGGGGTTCATTTGAATTTTTAAGCAAATGTACTAATACAGGTTGATGCAGTATCTTTAAAACTAAGTAAAATTTTTAGGAATATTGCTCAATAGCCTCATGTTTGCTTATATAAAACCTGAACTCAGAAAATGGTTCCTGTTAGTCCCATGTAATTTGATCTGAAGCACAAATAACTCCTGTGTTACTAAAGCAAAAAAGACTGGCAAAGTATTAATCTTTCACTTTCTAGAGTCATTTCCTATATCACTTGACCCACTATTACTCTCTTCTAGACACTACTATTTTGTAGTAATATTTACTTAATATCCCATTAATTGCCTATTAAATTCTCCCAAAATCAATAACATTACCTTTCCCACAGCCCTCTTCATCTCAATTCAGCAAATGATCAAATGATCTTGCCTTTAACTATCCTGAAATATTGAGATTGAGGTTACCTGGTATATACTACTTTTTCTTTCTTTGGGGGTAAGGGGAGGTTCCTGGGAATTGAATCCAATATCCTTCCAACTTACACTTTCAGCCTATTTTATTTTGAAACAGTGTTTTAGTACATTGCTATAGGTCTCCCTAGGTTGCTGAGGCCACACTTAAAGGCCTGCACTCCTCAAGTCTCAGACTCCCAAGAACTGGGATTACAGGTATGCACCACCATGCCCAGCCTAGAGATTACATTATTAAAATATATATATGGCCAGGACCTAGTCTCTTCATTCTGGTTCAGACTCATAATCAGTCAATCCTGCCCCCATATTCTTCCTTTCTTTTCTTTTCCTTCTTTCCCAGTTCCCTCCCTCCATCTTTGCAATGTTGAGGATCAAACTTAGAACCTCATGCATGCTAGGTAAGCACTCTACCACTGAGCTACATACCCTACCACCCCTGCTTTTTAAATTTATTTTAAGGCAGATCCCAAACTAACTTGGAACTTGCGATCCTTCTGCCTTTGACTTCCCGGTGGCTGGGATTACAGGCACGCACCACCAGGCCCGTCTTTTTACTCCCTTCTCCCACTTCTACGGCTCATTCCATTAATTATTCTTTCTTGCAGCTCCTCCTGATATGTCTAATTCTACAGAATATCCACATCTCCCCCATAGCTAAAAAAAAACTTACTCCACTGTAAACCATATCCTTTGTCCCTTTCTTTCACAAATGCCTAAAAAAAGAAATTGACATTGCTTCCAATGTTCTCATTAGCACATACTCCTTTGTTCTACTTAATTCATGTTTCTTGTTCAAATACTCTTCATATCTTATCCACCAAGTATGTGAAACATGACAATGAAAAGCCAGACAGGTCTCTACATTCACAGCTTACATTCCCTTGAGATCTTATTTTCATCACCTAGGACTTAACTAAAGTTATGTGCTAAATATTATCAAAATTGCTCTAATGACCAATTCCATTAGTTTGTTTTTGTTTTTGTTTTTTTGTAGTACTGTGGATGGAACCCAGGGGCATTCTACCTCTGAGCTAAACCCCAGTCCTATTTTTTAGTCTTTTTATTTTTATTTGTTTTTTATTTTATTTTATTTTTCTGGTATTGGAGATGAAAGCCAAGAGCACTGTACCTGTGAACTACACTCCCAGCCCTATTTTTTAGTCTTTTTATTATTTATTTATGTATTTATTTATTTATTGCAGTACTGAGGATGGAACCCAGGGGCATTCTACCTCCAAGCTACACCCCCTAGCCCTATGTTTTATTCTTTATTTTGAAACAGGGCCCCACTAAGTAGTAGCTGAGGCTATCACAAACCACGTTCCTCCTGTCTCAGCCTCCCAAATGCTGGGATTACAAGTGTGCACCACCACGGATGGCTCCATTAGAATTTTATTCATCCTCATCATTACCCACTTAAACATTCTAATTATTTTTCCAAGCATTTTATTAAACTTCTTTGTTAAATAATTATAGTGGAATGTCTCAAGCCCATTAATTCACTAAGATCAAACTTACCCAACAACTTCCTTTAACCAGGAACCAAGTCCTGCTTTCCTATCTTTTATTAATAATGTGAAACT
Organism: Muscardinus avellanarius; assembly: GCF_963383645.1. Lineage (NCBI taxonomy): Eukaryota > Metazoa > Chordata > Mammalia > Rodentia > Gliridae > Muscardinus > Muscardinus avellanarius. The sequence continues at coordinate 63,226,387 of NC_137801.1, forward strand.
ATATTTACTGCCAATCACTTGGTTGGATCATTCTTTATAACTCTGGTTCTTCTTAATTTTCTAACTTTTTTATTTTTTATTTTATTTTTTGGTGGTAATGGGGTCCCTGGAAACCCTTCTACCTCCGGGCTATACTCCCAAACCTATTTTATATTTTTATTTGGAAACAGGGTCTCTTAAGCCAGAGAGGCTGGCTTCAAACGTGCACGATCCTCCTGTCTCCGCCTCCCAAGCGTGGGGATTGCAAGTGTGCGCCACCATGCCCAGCGATTTTCTAGCTCTTTTAACTCTATATTTCAAATATCTTCATCTCTATGTTTTCAAAGCAATACATCTACCTACAATTTCCACTTTTCCCAAATCACCCAACATCTTATTTCCATTTAGATCAATGGTTCCCCAATGAAACCAAACTGAAATCTAACAGTTAAGGCCACTTACAACTTACTTTCCAGCCTAGACTGTCATATATGACCTTAAAAGCAGTATTCATCTTTACCTCCTTCCCTATCATGTTAAAGGATAAGAAAAAAAACCTCTCTTGTCTAAGGAGTTTATTCCCTCCTATGTCCTTCAGGATTTCAAACTGTGAATGATTCCACTGCTTTCTTTTAAAAAAGATTCAAAAGACCTCTCCTTCCTTTTCCTGGCTTCTCTGACCCCAATACAAATCCTTCCTCAAACCTAAATTCTCTAGCTTTCATTTCTTCTCCTCCTATTCAAAGCTTTAAAGAGCAGTCAATACTCAACTCCTACAGACTGGCCTTCTCTGTCACCACAACAAACTATTACCAAAGTCACTGAAATTCTCCAAATCCTCCGGAACACACTAAGTTGTTCTTTCCTGATCTCTGCAGTTCCCATCACTCCTGACTTCTTCCTTAAAACTCCCTTCACTATGACATTGCTGTGTAATATTTCCAACTCCCTGTTTAGTCATTTTCAAACAACCAGATTCTTTATCCTCTATCTGCCTCTTACATGCACTGCTCTTTAGAGTTTACTGTCTTTGCTTCTCATTTTATACTTTCTATAGGACTTCATCTAGTTTTATAACTTCAACTACTGCCTAATACAAGTAGACAATTTTCACATCTTTAACAAGCCCAGATCTTTCTTCTGAGCTCCAGATATAAGATAGCCAAATATCTGTTGGCTATAATCACTTAGATGGCCCATGACTACTTTAAATTCAACATGTCCAAAACAGAAAACCTTATCACTCCCCCAAAATCTTCTCCTGTATTCCTAGGGAAAAGTGCATTTCTAACAAAGTCCTAGATGATGCTGAATCTCTAGGCAATAAAGTTCCTCTTGCCATCTACCAGGGCCATTATCTGTGCAGCAAGCATGATCAATATTCCACAGCACTCTCACCTGTAGGATTTATAATCTTGCAACATAATATTTCAAGCATTAATTACTAAGTTAGGAGAGAAGACCAGAGATGAAACAATGGTCACCCATGCAAACTTCTTTCTAGAAGGCAGTTAGAGTACCACTCATACACCCTCAGAACCGAACCTAACCTGAGTAGGTGCACATCCAATAGCTGCTTAGACAGCATTATCGCTTGTCAGCAGAATCAGAAACCAAAGCAGGACTCACTCCTTTTCTTCTCCATAATCCAGCAGTCATCAAGTCCTCCCCAACTCCTCAGTGTGCTTCATATCCATCTGCACTGTCCCTCTCTCCAATCAGGTCCCTTTTTCTCATATGAATTATTATAATTATCTCTTAATATACTACCATATCTAGATTTACCTATCTTTTAACACCATATGCCAACAAAATGATCACCTTAAAAAACTGAGATGTCATCCTTCTGTTTAATAATAAACCCATCCTAAGTTGAAAATACCATAAATCATAAATACTTTTAATATAACCAACCTACTGAACATCATGGCTTTATCTAGCGTACCTTAAATGTACCAAAACACTCACATTAGCCTACATTCAGACAAAATCATATAAAAAGCTATTTTATAATAAGGTATTGAATATCTCCTGTAATTTGTTGAAGGAGGAAAACAGAATGGTCGTACAGGTATGCACCATTAATGTATGTTAAAGCAGTTTCTTCTGAACGCTTATCACTTTCACAGAACCATGAAGTTGAATAATCTTAAACTGAACCATCATAGTCAGGCTCGATTGTACTAGTTTTCTAAACGGTCTGTACAGCTCATGCCTCTAGGACTTTGAACATTAGCTCCGTATCCCAAGTGTCCTTCCTTCTTGGCTAAATACTCATCCTTTTAAGACTCAGTTTAGGCACCATCTCTTTCAAATAGCTCTTTGAATAATTTCCAACCCAGTTTAGATTAAGCATCTTCCTGCCGCATACTCTTGTACACTGTGTTTAGTTTAATAGTACATGCCACACCGCATAATCATTGTCTTGTTTATCCTACTTGACTAAATTGCTTAGAGATAATAATCATGTCTTAAGCTTATATAGTCACTACTAAGCAGATTAACAGACACTTGACTAACACTTAAATAAATACATTCCTTGATATTCTCTAAACACTGGCTTTAAAAATTTTAGCATACATCACAATCACCTGGAAGACCTATAAAACTAGACTGCTTGGCTCATCCTGAGTTTGGATTCCGTGGTTCCAGGGTGGAGCCCAACATGTTTCCAGGCTGGTCCAAGAATCACATGTTAAGAATCAATGCTTCAAACATGTCACCTCTCCCTACCTCAGGCATTAAATTACCTTCAAATTGCCTCCAACTATCCCTTCTGCAATCCTACTATTCTTTTTTTTTTTTTTGGGGGGGGGGGGGGGTAAATGAATTCAGACACCCTAATGGGCTACATCCTCAATCCACTCTATTTATATGAGCTGGGGGTCTTGCTAACTTGCCTAGATTAGTTTGAAACTTGTGATTCTCCTGCCTCAGCCTCCTGAGTTGCTGGGATTAAGGAATCACTGCTAATAATCTCCGTAGACTCAGCACAATATTCACCTCCTTCATAAAACTTCCCCTAATTCATAACTCATCGTCCTCTTTACTCAATTTCCATCAGGATTTGTATATGTCATTCATACAATATTCATCACATTCCAACTTATTTCATAACTACAAGAATTTGCCTTATTTCTCTACTTAAATGAGGGTAGAAAACTTGCCTTAATTACTTTAATGTCCTCTACAACAAAGAGCAAAGGGAGCAGTGAACAGGAAAACAAAAATCATAGTTTCTGTCGATACGAATGAATCTCTAGGTGCCTGCCCTACTCTGGACTGTCCAACCTGTTTAATTCTCCTAGCCCACCCTGACTTCCTTGTACTGCTGTCCTATCTACGACAGTGCCTGATTCTTCCACACTTCTCTTTCTCTGGCTGACCCTCAGCCTTTTTGCCATGTGCACTGAGCCTTTTAATGTTCCCATCCATTATGGGATATGAGGGGAGGAACTGTCTCCTTATGACTGACATGAATCTTAATTCTGCTGGTCATAACAAGATTGCTTGCTTTTTCTAAAAGAGAGGGGGGGGAATTAGTTAACCATAAGCAGCAATATAATAAAAGTTGGAAAGTACAAAGATATAAATGTCCTTTATAAAATTTAATCTTATCTAAGAAAAAACTTATTTGTGCGGGGGATGGGAGGATAGGAATTGAACCCAGAGGCATTCTACCCCAAGCCTTACCCCAGCTTTTTCATTTTACGTTTGTGGTACTGGAGATTGAATCCTAGGGGCATTCTACCTCCAAGGTACACTGCCAGCCCTTTTTTATTGTTTTGAAACAGTCTCACTATTACTGATAGTCTCACTATATTCCTATTGCTAGCCTCCAACCTGCGATCCTCCTAACTCAGCCTCCCTCTCAAGTATGGGAATTGCTGGCATGCATTATCACACCTGGCTTATTTTTTTAAATTTTGAAACAGGGTCTTGTTAAATTGTTTAATCTGGTCTCAAACCTGTCAATCTCCTGTGTCAGTCTGGGATTACAAGTACTGGGATCACAGGGCACTACCATGGTCATCTTAGAAACCAACAGACTATGTTCATATAAACATCCCATAACAAAATCCCTATTATCTATTTCAACAAAAATAACCTGGTTTGGGGAAAATCTCTGTAAATTCAGTACTCACAGCTTTTTATATACATTTAACCTAACCTCCATCCTCCCAGATGCTTAAGAGTTCAAAATTCAAATGGGATGAAGGGAAAGATTTTAATACTCAGAGAAGAACGTGTGTGTGTGTTGTGTGTGTGTGTGTGTGTGTGTGTGTGTGTGTGTGTACACATACGGGATGCATGCAGTGTGTGAGATGTGGTGCTGGGGATTGAACCCCAGGGCATTCTACCTCTGAGCTACAACCCCAACTCTATTTTTGTATTTTGAAACACAGTCTTGCTAAATTGCTGACAATCTAAGTTACTGAGGGTGGCTCTGAACCTGCGATCCTCCTGTTTCAGCCTCCTAAGTACTTGGATTACAGACATGTGTCACCATGCCTGGTTGAAAATGACAGTAATTAAATACCTGTCAGAAAAACTCCTTAAGAGCTTTAATTTAATCTTATAAGACCTTTTTACTTTCTCCAAACTTAATATGATAGTAATAAATACTATAAAATCTATTGACCAAAAACAGTAAATGTGTTCATAATGCTAAGAGTTACCATAGAGATTTCCCAAAGGGAGTTTAAGTTTTCAGAATCTATGTTCAATTAACTAGGAAAATTAACCAGATCACTTCAAAGCCTAATTTATTTGAGTTCATCAGTATCCCATATGGCAAAATTGACTAATAGGTCCTTTTTTTCTTCTTCTTTTCTTTTTTGCAGTATCTGAGGCATTCTACCTCCAAGCTACAATCTCAGCCCTATTTTTTAATCCTTTATTTTGGAACAGGGTCTCACTGAGTTGAAAAGTGTCTCACTACGTAGCTGAGGTTAGCCATGAACCTGTTATCCATTTGTCTCAGCCTCCCAAGTACTGGGATTACAATCCTGTGACGCCACACCCAGCTTATAGGTACAGTTTTAATATTTCCAAACCAATGTTATATTCCACAGACCAAAACAATCCTAAAGTTGGGAAATTACTGCTACATAAATTTAAGTAGGTCCTAAGATGGCACTGGTGTGTAACAGAAAACTTAAAAGCTGAAAAGAGGAGAAAAATAATGACGTGGGGGAAAAACAAAAACATCAGGTACTTCCTAAAACTTTTAAAAATTACAAAAACACTGAGAACCAAGGAGATAAGAAATTTAAGAGCTAAGGGGGCTGAGGGTAAAGTGCAATGGTGCAGCACAAGCAAAACCCAAATTCACTGTAGTGAACAAATATCTTCAAGATCCTGATCTTCAGATAAAATATACACATAAAAAGTTCTATTAAGGTGGGTGTGGTGGCATATGCCTGTAATCCCTCCTGAGACAGGAGGAAGGAGGAGGTTCGAAGCCAGCCTCAGCAATTTATTGAGGCTCTCAGGAACTTAGTGAGACCATGCTTCCAAATAAAAAAATAAAAATGGGGCTGGAGGTGTAGCCCAGCGGTTAAAGGCCCCTGGGTTCTATCCCCAATGTCTGTCTGTGTCTCTGCGCGTCTCTCTCTCTCCCTCCTTCTCTCTCTCTCTCTCTCTCTCTCTCTCTCTCTCTCTCACACACACACACACACACACACACACACACACACACACACACAGAGTTCCATTAAAGCAATGAAGTGAAATTTCCAATTTCAAAAGCAAGCCAACAAAAAAAGTGTACCATGCATAGCTCTGATCTTTATAAATTATTTTCTGCAATAGTCTGGAAAAGCCTTAAGTTTTGTGACTTTGGCTGGCCAATGTTGTCTCTTAGCTGCCTTCCAAGTTGGCAAGGAAACTTCCTCTACATATAAAAACCACGAATCGCTTATTTTCTGCTTCTAATCTGGATTTTAAATATGCCAGGAAGCACACACATCACTTGCCCTATATTTTAAATAAAAGCTGACTTGGATGTGCTAATTTCACTTTCTTCCCTCACCATCACCAAATTGATTTTCAATCGCAATCAGCAGGACTCACTTCACTAAACCAACACTGTATTTTGAAGTATTTAAGTTCTACACAGAGGGTGAAATACCATCCAATTAAAGGTGCAAGAAATTACCCAACGTCGGCCTGAAAAATCTTCTAACAGCTTTGAAGACTTTTTAGGAGAAAGTGCAACAATCTAATCTCGGGTTCGAGTAACTAATACACACGGAATAACGCAGCCAAATTTTGCTACTATGTATGCAATTGCTCTCAAAGAGGAAACTACTGGGGCCAACCCGAGGTAGAAAACCGGTAAGGTAACAGGCTAAAAGGGCGTCGTAGATTTCTTGGCTACAGTGACAGGCGGGAGACACACCCCTAGCGTCGGTCAGAAACACTACAGCAGTGAATTCTACCTAGGGATTAATGTGGGGGTAAGGAAAGACAAATTTAAATCGCCATGATTCAAAAACAACCACCCCAAAAGAAAAGAGAGAGACAAGGAGGTAACAAAGAAAACGAAAACTCCCGGCTCTCCAAGCAGCATCAAAAACCCAGCCTGCCCATTTCGCCAAGACCCAGCTGGCCTAGGCTTCCAGCGTTGCCATCGGACCTTTCCGGGTCGCCGGCGCGGGGAGAGAGAAGCAAACAGCAAAAAGAATCCCCCTGAGGTCGCGGACCGCGGCGAGAGCCACGCGAGCGGGAGCGGCAGGATCCCTGCCAGGGCTGGCTGCTGGGAACGGGAGTGAGTGGGAGCAGCAGCAGCTCCCGGGAGGAAAGCGGGTCCTTACATAAAGCGCCATTTGCCACTCAATTGTCATTTCCATAGGCTTTCGGAAAGCCCTCCGGCGCGGCAGGCGCGGGCGGGGTGCGGCGCGGCGGCCCGGGGGCGGCGGGGGCCGGCGGCCCGGGCAGCGCGGCCGACCCCGCCCGGTCCAGCGCGGCCGGGAGGCGGCGGCCGGGGCGCGGGCTGCCCCGGGGCGGCCGGGGCGGGAGCGGGCGGCGGCGGCGGGGAGCGGGGCTCACCATCTTGCTCGGCGGGGCGGCGGCGCGCGGCGGCGGGGGCGGTCGGCGGGGAGCGCGGCGGCGGCGGCGGCGGCGGGCCTCGGGGCGCCCGGGCAGGGGGTGCGGGCTGGGGGAGGGGAGGCGGCGCCGCGGGGCCCGCGCCGGCCGGGTGGCTGGGCGCGCGAGGCGGCGGCAGGGCGCGGGGAGGGACGAAGGTCGGGGCTCCGAGAGCGCGGGCCGAGGGGGCCGAGGGCGCCGGCGGCTCGGGGGCTGCAGCCTCGCGCGCGGCGGAGCCGTGACGGACGCGCTGCAGTGGCTCGCGCTGACCCGCAACCTCCAGGCACGAAAAAGGGGGAGGGCGGAGAGGGAGGGCGGGCGGAGGGAGCGCGCGCGGGCGGGGCGGGGCGGGGCTTCGGCGCGCACATCCGGGCACCCGCGCGCCGGCTCCCGGCCGCCGCCGCGGCGCTCTGGCGGGCGCTGGTTGGGGCGCGCGGCGCGAGCGGGCCACGTCTGCCCTCCGCCGGCCGCCCCTTGCGTGCGGGGCGCGGGGGGGCGGGGCGGGGCGCAGTGACGTCACGCGACGGGCTTTTCCTGTCACGTGGCTGGGGGCGGGCGGGCAGGAGGGCCTGGCAGGGAGGAGGAGGAAGTGCGAGGGGCTCGCGGGCCGCCGGCGGAGGGACCGGACCCAGGAAGGGGAGGAGGAGCCCGACGGCCGCCTTAGGGTGTCGCGGCCTCCCGGGCGCTGCACCAGATTAAAAAAAAAAAAAAAGGAAAACATTTGAGTCCCCGGGCTAGTGGAAATCAAAGGTATCGCGACAGGGACCAGTACTGAACGGCACGGCATCGGGACTGTGGTCGGCTATTGTATGAACTGGAGGAGCGCGGTGGAGGAGGACGGTGATCGAGGGCCGAGGGTGCCGCAGCCTAGGGCGCGGGGAGACCGGGGCGGCAGAGGAGGGGCTGCTCCCACTCCCGCAGACATGCCCACCCACCTTTATTACCCTTAAACCTTCCGGCCTGCCCTTTGGCGTGGTGCGGCAGTGTTTGTTTTTAGAAATCCTGGAAGGCAGGTTGCCCACTTAATCCCTTTTAGCAGGGCTGCGTCCATTCTGATGGCAATTATCGTCACAGAAAATTCAGACTACAGTAGGAAATGAAGTCCAGGAAAGCCTAGAGAAAAGTTATGTTCGAAACAAAACTGGGAGAAGAGGTGTGATAGGGATCAAAACAAAAACATTTTGCAATTATTTGATTCAGTTTTTCCTTTTCAACTCTAAGCACGTCTGTGTGTCACGGGAAGGAGGGGAAACAGTTATTTGAGGGGATAGAAACTCCTTATTGATAAATCCTTTTGAGTTGTATAAAAAGCACTGTTATTGCATTTGTGTGTATTCTTTGACCATTTCCAATGAAAATCAAATTAATCTGACGGAGCATTAAATACTAAGAAGGAATTTTAGCTATGTAGAGCTATATAGATAAAAAGTAACCCATAACTGTAGTCATGTATGAGGCATTCAGCGAATATCTACTGTGAATCAAATTCGGAAATTAGAGATTTAAGAATTGTGAAAGAATGGTTAGTCTCTGTTACTGACCAAGAGATACACAGCCAATCTACGTACTTGCTCCTACTCTTTGTGAGAATCTCCCAGAATTCACCACTTAAATTCTAAGGCATACTGCGTAAAATGCAGGCATGTAGCAAGTTGCACCTCTAACACTAAAATGAATGACTGAATCCAGTGGAAGATAAATCCAAAATGCACATTTAATACCTGTCTGCCCAGGCTGGAAAATAATGTAGAGTCATTCTTTTTCTTCTTTCCATTAAGTGTTGGTGTGATGCTTAGTATGAAAGAGAATAGGTACCAAATGGTCCTGCTAAAGTAACTTTTTTTAAACTAGACAAATGGGTCATGATGGCATAGGTTTATAAACCCAGTACTTGGGAGGCTGAGGCAGGAGGATCTCAGGTTCGGGGCCAACCTCAGCTACTTAGTGTGAAGCCCTCTGCAACTTAGTGAGGCCCTGTTTCCAAATAAAAGGGGGGGGGGGGCTAGGGTTATAGCTCTGAAATAGAATGTCCTCAGTACCGCAAAAAAATGAATAAAGAACCCCCATATCTTTGGGTTGTTTCTCCTAGAAAATCTAGCAACCCCAAAAATAATAATAATTATTGGGAAGTATTATGCCAGCTAAGTTGGAGGAAAAGACACTTAATACCTGTTACTGGAAGAGTAAGGGGTAGGCATGACATTATAGGAGTATGGCTCAGGAAAGGGAGGGTGACTGTAAGATGTAGCAAAGATGGACTGACTGTGTAACTTGGTGGATAGAGGAACAAAGGAGAGGGAAAAATAAAAGATGACCCGTTTTAGTTGGATGGCAGAAAATAATGCTACCGTTCAGAGAAAAAGAAGTTTCACTATTGAGTAAGATGAGATGGGTTTGGATTTAAAGATGCAGTTTTGAGCTAGGGATATAGCTTAATGGGCGTCTGCTTAGCATGCATGAAGCGCTGAGTCAATCCTCAGCAGCAGCGCACACACACACACACACACTCACACACACACACACACACACACACACACACACACACCACTTTGAGTTGATGAGCTATCCCAGTGGAAATACTGAAGTAGAAGCTGGATGTGTATGTTAGAAAGAAATAGAGCTGTCAGAATCATCGTTAAAACATAGATTGAAACTGAAATCTTCAACTTTGTCCTTATTTAGTGATAAAGGAAAGAACTCAAAGTTAGTAATAGAGTTGCAAGGAGAAAGAATTAAGAAAGAGTAATGTTTCCACTCCTCTTTGACCATAGGCAACCCGACTTTTGTCATTTGGAAACCTAGATCATAGTGATATCCAATAAGCTGCTTTTTTCTTAAAAGGCAGAACACTGTCATATATTTATATAGAGAGTTTGAAGGTTACAGAAGAAACAAATTGTTATTCCCGGCCTTTAAGATATCCCAGTATACTTTCCCCCAAATTATTAACTTTAACTCCTGGTTATATTTACTAATTTCAGCTGCAACTCTTGTTTGATTTTATACTTTGCTCATACAAAGGAAAAAGATGCCAATAAAAAGCAAAATCAGTTAAAACCAATTGAAAGTAACATCTGTTCCTTTTTTTAGTACACATGTGTTAACACAGATTGAGGACACATCAACCTGTCTTCCTAGATACAACACATGTCCCAGTTCAAGAATCCCAGACTTAGGAGGACTTTGTACCTGTTAGTCGCCGAGTGCCATGCCACAAAGTTGTGAGTGGGCACTTGGGTTACCTGGAGAATTGATCATTTTCCTGCTCAGAATAGATTTCAGTAGTTCAGAGAATAGAGGGGTGCAGGCTGACCCCCTGCTCCAGGGGGTGGTTGAGGAAGGGTGCCGGGCAGCTGAGATGGCAGGGGAAGTGCTTTTCCCTCTTGCTAAGTAGCAGGGATTTGTGCTAAGGATTCTGTGTTCTGTTTTGGAAACTAATTCATTTCTCCATAGAAACCATTTTATAAGGAGTCCTATAAACAGTGGCCTTCCGACAAAAGCCTACTAAAATTATAATGTAGCTGAAATTCTGTATATATGCTATTGAAAACACAATAGTAGAAAACAATACTCTTAAAAATACTCTGTGTGTATGTGTGTGTGTGTGTTTGTGTGTTCCTGGGAATGGAACCTGGGGGCACTCTACAATTTTATTTTTTATTTTGAAACAGGGTCTTACTAAGTTTGCTGACGCTGGCCTCAAATCTGCGATCCTCTTCCCTCAGCCTCCCAAGTACCTAGGATTGGATTACAGGTGTGTAGGATTAGATTTTTCACACCTGAAAAAAAAATACTTATCTTTATGAATTAGTGGGTCTGAAGAAGATATGTCCCAAGTTGCAAATCAGAATTTTTCTTTAAGCATAATTACTTTTAAAATTATGGTCTTTATGCAACTTTCCCAATTCAGCAAGAGAATTAATAACATTGAACTTAATCAAAATAAAACCTCTATCACTTTTTAGATGAAACATGAAGTAGGAGCATTTTATTGTTCATTTTTTGTTGTTGATGGAGGGTTTTTGTTTTGTTTTGTTTTGAGATGGAGTCTCACTATGTTCTACTAGCTGGTGCCTTAACTCCAGTGATCTTCCTGCTTCAGTTCCCAAGTTGTTGGGACTTTTTTTTTTCAGTACTGAGAATGGAACCCAGGGGCATTCTACCTTTGAGCTACACACCAGCCCTATTTTTTATTCTTAATTTTGAAACAGGGTCTCACTGAGTTGCAAAGGGACTCGCTAAGTAGCTGAGGCTGTTGTTGAACCGTGATCCTCATGTCTCAGCCTCCCAAATGCTGGGATTACAAATGTGTGCCACCACACCTAGCTTCAGAACAAGAACGGGGTGTGTATGTGTGTGTGTGTGTGTGTGTGTGTGTGCTGGGGAATGAACCCAGGGACATTCTACCTCTGAGCTACACCCGCAGCCCTATTTTTTATTCTTTATTTTGAAACAGGGTCTCACTGAGTTGAAAAGAACAATTTTTGAATTAGGAAAAGTTTCAAAATATATGTGATACATTTGTTATATACATTTTTTTCATATTAAACACTGGACCAGAAAGAAAAAAAGAAGGGGGGAGGAGACTTCCTATGATTTATTTCTAAATTTCTTACATCCACATCTTTGTGTGTTGGAAGTAAAAAAATGCACTTTTGTTTTTACAGGCATTTAACACTATATAATAAAACTTTTTTGTGCTAGTTATTTTTCCATGTAAGAATATGTTACAATTACCCCCTGCCCCATTCTGGGGATCAAACCCAGGTCCTTGTGTCTCCCCAGCAAGTGCTCTACCACTGAAATAAACCCCAGCCTCATAGGCTGTTTTTGAAAGGAAAGGAAAAGAGTAAACCAGAATATCCATTTATTAACTTATCTGATATTTTTAAAGGTATATATATACTCCAGGATCCAGCTGACTCCTAGAAAAGGGAACATTATCTTATAGGTTATAACTCATATGTACTAGCAATTCATTGATTTTAGATGGTGGACTTCAGAAGTCCTGATGTACTTCTCTTGTGAAGAGGGAGGGAGGTCACTTGCTGCCATTAAGAGGTAAGCAAGCCATTAGTGGAGCACGGCTTAGGACAGCTAAGAGCAAGGGGAGGGGCACTGAGGCTCTAGATTACTACAGCTCATCTTTGCCTGACCTTCCACTGTTTCCACTAGAGGGACCTGCTCTGAACACTGCACTACTATTTTTGTGCAAGCCTGTTCTTTGGCCTGACTCTGGACACTGGGAAATTGTTTAGTGACATAAATGGATTAGCTTAATTCTAAAAGATCCTTGGATGGGGGAAAACTACTGGATAACATGGTTATTATTGGAAGTTTTAAAAAGAGAAAAGTAAAGCCGGGCTTGGTGGCGCATGCTTGTAATCCCCGCGCTTGGGAGGCGGAGACAGGAGGATCGCGTAGGTTCGAAGCCAGCCGTGCTGGCGTAAGAGACCCTGTTTCAAAAAAATATAAAATAGGACTGGGAGTGTAGCCCGGAGGAAGAAGGGCTTCCAGGAATCCCAGTACCACCAAAAATAAAATAAATAAATAAATAAATAAATAAATAAAATAAAAAGAGAAAAGTATAAGAAAGGAAAATCATCTGTAGTCATATTACCATAGTCATTGTTTATATTTGGATATGTAGACATAATTTATTATATATTAATATATTAAGATGTAATATATATGAATTGATGTAATATATATGAATTGAAATATAGTCATTTATTACTTTTAATTTAACATTTGGGGGTTATTTCTCACATCTTTATTCTTCAAGACTATGATTTTTAAGTTTTTCATATATTCAAAAATGTTTATACCTTAAGTTATTTAACAGACACCTATGAATGGTGTGTGTGTGTGTGTGTGTGTGTGTGTGTGTGTGTGTGCCTGAGGATGGAACCCAGGGGCATTCGACCTCTGAGCTATACACCCCCTGCCCTATTTTTTTATATTCTTTAATTTGAAACGGTCTCACTAAGTTGTGGAGGGCCTCACTAAGTAGCTGAGGCTGTCTGCGAACTGCGTTTCTCCAGTCTCAGCCTCCCAAATGCTGGGATTACAAGTGTGCGCTACCATGCCTGGCTGAATGTTGATGTGTGTGTGTGTGTGTGTGTGTGTTTGTTTTGCGGTACTGGGAATGGAATCCAGGGCCTTTCTACCTCTGAGCTACACCCCCAGCACTATTTTTCAGTCTTTATTTTGAAATAGGGTCTTACTGAGTTACAAAGGGCCTCACTAAGTAGCAGCAGAGGCTGTCTGCAAACCACTAACCTCCTGTCTGCCTCCCAAATGCTGGAATTACAAGCGTGTGCCACCACACCTGTTTTTTTTTTTTTTTCCATAGTACAGACAATGGTATATTAAACATCTTTGAGCCGGGCATGGTGGTGTATGCATGTAATCTCAGTACTTGGAAGGCTGAGATAGGAGGATCACAGGTTTGAAGCCAGCCTCAGCAACTTAGTGAGACTTTCAACAACCTAGCAAAACCCTGTTTCAAAATAAATAAATAAATAAATAAATAAATAAATAAATAAATAAATATAGCTCGGAGGCAGAATGCCTCTGGGTTTAATCCCCAGTAGCAAAAACAAAACGCTACTAAAAAAATCTTTGTGGCCCGGCATGGTGGTGCAGGTTTGTAATCCCAGCATTCAGAAGGCAGAGACCAGAGGATTGTGGTTAGCAGACAGCCTCAGCTATTTAGCAAGGCCCGTTGCAATTCAGTGAGATCCTGTTTCAAAAAATAAAAAGACTGAAAAAAATAGGGCTGGCAGGTGTGTAGCTCGGAGGTAGAATGTCCCTGTTTTCAATTCCTAATACTGCAAAAAAAAAATGAAAAATAAAAAAAAACCTTAGTGCACATCTCTGGGTGTGTGTGTGTGTGTGTGTGTGTGTGTGTGTGTGTGCGCACATGCACATGCAAACTTTACTGGGGATTGAACCTAGGAACATTCTACCTCTGTGCTGCACCTCTAGCCTACTTTTTTTTTTTAATTTTTTAAGAATACTGGAGATTGAACCTATGAGCTTTCTACCTCTGAGCTATACCCCTACCCTTACTTTATTTTTTATTTTGAAACAAGGTTTCCCTAAATAGTGGAGGGCCTCACTGAGTTGCTGAGGTTGACCACAAACCTGGGATCTTCTTGTCTTAGCTTCCCAAGTACTGAGATTACAGGTGTGCACCACCACACCTGGCTTCATCTCTGATTTTTTTTAAAGGATATATTCATAGTAATGCCTGTCATGGCATGACCTGTGTTTTTCCCCCACATCAGCATCGGTAACTTTATAAACAGTTTGCCAAGAAAACAAGAACTTTATGAATAGCAGTCGAAACTATGAAGGACGAGTGAGAATACAGTAGAATCTCCAGCACAATTGTATCCAGGACACCTGAGAAACTCTTTCACCTGCACCAGTATCAAACTGAGCTTTGAAATCTTCAACCTACATTCCCTACCAACCCTCACTCGGTCTCTAGATTCATTTCTTTTCTTGCATTCTCCTTCTCTTCCTCCTCCTCCTCCTCCTCCTTCTTCTTCTTCCTCTGCCTCCTCCTCCTCTTCCTCCTCTTCTCTATCTCTATCTCCATCTCTCACCCCCCTCCCGTACTGAGGAGAATGGAATCCAGGGGCATCCTATCTCGGAACTATACCCCTAGTCCTATCTTTTTTTTTTTTTTTTTGAAACAAGGTCTCCCTAAGTTGCAGAAGGCCTCAGTAAGTAGCTGAGGCTGACCACGTAGTTGAACCATCCTTGAACCCGCGATCCTTCTGTCTCAGCCTCCCAAGTACTGGGATTACAAGTGTGCTCCACCACGCCTGGCTCTTTTCTTGCTTCTTTATTATGGGATCCTATAAATCAATGAAATTAGTGCTTGGAGTGGATATATCTAGACAACAGCTGGAGAATGGTTTTATTTGCACAAAACAGGTTATAGAAAGTACTTTAAAATTGATTGCACTGTCTACAATGCTTGGTAAACCCTTAGCTATAACTGAACAGTTCAGGACCTACCACTGTCTGTTTTTTATGAGCTGAGGAAATTGCAAAGTAAGAGTACTACCTACTGTGATATATTGCAATATACTATTCATTGCACAACTACCTTAATCTTATGGAAGAAAGACTTTTCTTCTAGCTGAGAAGTCTGGAACTCTCTGGTACTGTTTTTTTAAGGTGCTGGGGATAAAATGCTCTTAAAACTTAAGAGCATTTTACTTCTGAGCTACTCCTATTTTACTTTTTATTTGGAAGCAGCATCTCATTAAGTTGCTGCGAACCTTGCTCACCTTTTATCCTCCTGCCTCAGCTTCCCAACTATTAGGATTACAGGCATGTACGTACCACCATGACCAGCTCCTATGATACTTCTTTAAATACGAGTATATCTCATTATCTTTTCTAAGTTCTCCAGCAACATAAGGAATTGTTCTTAATAATATGGGATATGAAGGGATTGTATAAAATGAAACTTATAATACTATCCATTTTGTTAAAGCTAAATATGTAAATATTCAAGGTTTAATTAGTAATGAATAGCTCCAATGAAAAGTAATACTTTGTTTTTCTGGCCCCCAGAGATGTTATATCTTGATCATTTTTCTTTTTTTCTTTCTTTTTTCTTTTTTTATTTTATTGGTACACTATAGTTTCACATCATAATGTGGATCATACTGACAATGGCATACAGTACTTGATCATTTGTCTTTAGCAAATGTCTTGAGAAAAGAATAATCTTGAAGGCCAGAGATAAAAGGTCCTCAAAAGGTGCTCAAAGGATATGTGTTTGAGAGTTCTTCTGGGGTTGGAATCATGAAGGAGTCTCAGAAGATGCAAATCAAGCTGTGGATGAGATGGACTGTTCTTGGGGTAATAACGAAGGCATTGGCCAGACAGTGGTAGAGGATGTTTGACAGTGGTGAATGGGAGGATTAAGTACTATGAGCTTGGGATTTAAGAGCTTTACTACAATATATATGTATATATATATATATAATTTTTTTTGGGGGGGGGTGGTACTGGGGGTGGAACCCAGAGGCTTTCTACCTCTGGGCTATACTTCCATACCTTTTTTTATATATATTTTATTTGGAAACAGGGTCTCATTAAGTTGCTGAGAGCCTCACTAAGTAGCTGAGGCTGACTTCGAACCCGTGCGATCCTCCTGTCTCAGCCTCCCAAGCGCGGGGATTACAAGCATGCGCCACCACGCCCGGCTTGGGATTTAAGAGCTTTAAAGCCCAACAGAGTACTCTGGACCCAACATTGATAGAGAAGCAGGGAAGAATGTGAGCTCGACTGCTTAGCAGGGCATGAAGAATCATAGGTATGGCTGAAAGAGCATGAGAAGAAGCACCTTGAAGTCTCTACCACATGCTGTTTTCAAGGATTCTCAGATGACTGCAAATCATTTTATTCTGTGTGTGGTCCTGGGAATTGAGGCCAGGGACATTCTACCTCCAAGCTATACCCACCAGCCCTATTTTATTTTTATTTTGAAACAAGATCTTGCTAGATTGATGAGAGTCTCACTACTTGCAAGCCAGGTGTGGTGGCACATGCTTGTAATCCTAGTGCTTGAGAGGCTGAGACAAGAAAATCACAGGTTTGAGGTGAACTTCAGCAACCTAGCAATGTCCTCTACAACTTAGTGAGACTTTGTTTCAAAATAAAAAAATAAAATAGGACTGATGGTGTAGCTCAGAGGTAGGATGTTCCTGGGTTCCATCCACAGTACCACACACACAAAAAAAATTTTTTTAAAGGTTCAGATGTTGGGGCCAGGATGTAGCTTGGTGAAAGTGTCTGCTTTGCAGGTGCGGTGCTGGGTTCGATCCCCAGTTCTGAAAAGACCAAAAAAAAGACCCTTTTAAAGGGTGAAATGTATAGCTCAGGGGGTGAACACCCCTGAATTTAATCATTTAATCAATCAGTCTCTCTTTCTGAGAGAGAGAGAGAGAGAGAGAGAGAGAGAGAGAGAGAGAGAGAGAGAGAAGAGAAAGAAAGAAGGAGGAGGAGCAGGAGAGCAGAGGAGAGGAAATATGAGATAAAGTGCTGGGACTACAGATTGAACACAGCTAAAGCCCGAGTTCTCACAATTGTTTCTCAGTGGTTTGGTGTATGACTGTAGATAAGCATGTGTATATGCACATGTGTGCACCATGTGTGCTCGAAGGTATTATGGTATGGCTTTCTATTTTCTAAATAAAATAGGGCCGTGCTGTTTTGTAAGTGTTTCTCTCACTAACGCTCATGGTTTTTTACACCTGTAGCTTGGAGAGCTCTGGTAGCAAGGGTTCAAGGCATCTAAACCCAAGTCCAAGACCACATTTAAATAAAAGCTGATCCCTTCCACAAAGAACATTCCCCAAGGATCATATAAAAGCTACACTGGCACGGGCCATTGGTTTATCAGACAGAAAGTCCAGTTGAGATGAGAAGAAAAACAATGGTCCAATTTCCCTAACTTTGTATAAATAGTCAAATCATGGAGACATTTGGAGACACGACCACAAACTAATCTCCAGTTTCTCATTTGGAATGTTTGGACTATGTATGAAAACAGCAGAAATATTGTCTTCTCTGTTCATTCCTAAACCAGTGTTTTTATTCATTAGATTATGATAGGTAACAGTAAACAGTAGCACTGGGGATGGAACCCAGGACATTCTACCACCAAGCTATACCCTCAGCTCTTTCATTTTATTTTTAAAATTTGAAACATTATCTCACAAAGTTACTGAGTATCTCACTAATTTGCTAAGGATGGTCTTGAACCTGAAATTCTCCTGTCTCAGCCTTCCAAATCCTGGGATTACAGGTACACACCACCACATCCAGCTAAATAAGTTAATTTATAAGATACACAGGAAGCAGATCTATGGAGTAAGAAAGTGAATTTTTAAACTGTGGGGGTTTTTTTTTAATCACAGCTGTGTTTATGATTACATTGCTTGAACGTAGAGAAGTTGAAAATACCATTTATGCCGGGCGTGATGGCCCACGCCTGTAATCCCCGGGCTTGGGAGGCAGAGACAGGAGGATCGCGCTGGTTTGGAGCCAGCCTCGCTGGCTTAAGAGACCGTTTCCAAATTTAAAAAAATATAAAAAATAGGTCTGGGAGTGTAGCCTGGAGGTAGAAGGGCTTCCAGGAACACCAGTACCACCAAAAAAAAAGAAAAGAAAATACCATTTATTATATTTTATAGTCAGAGTTGGTCATTACACAAAATAAGGTATTAAAATGGAAATCTGAGAATAAAGAATTCAGATAAAAATTTGAGGAGATAATTTAAAAAAAAACTCTGTGTGTGTGTGTGTGTGTGTGTGTGTGTGTGTGTGTGTGTGTGTTTTACTGGGGATTGAACCCAGAGATATTCTTCCTCCAAGCTATACCTCAGCACTCATTTTATTTTTTGTTTTGAAACAGGGTCTCACTAAGTTTCCAGGTCTTACTAAATTGCTGAAGCTGACCTCAAACCTGCACTCCTCTGACTCAGCCTCCCAAGTACTGAGGTTACAGGCATGCTGCACCGCATCTGGCTGCTGTTGCTCCTTCTCATTATAGGGACCAGAGCAACATGCAGTAAGTACAAAATCTTGAAGAGGAAAGTTATTGTAAGAAGACACAGAATAAAAGGAGATTTGTGCAGGGTAGGGTACCAAGGATTGAACCCAGGGTTCAATTATTTTATTTTGAAACAGGGTCTTGCTAAGTTATCCTGTGCTGGTCTTGAATCTGTGATCCTCTCATCTCAGCCTCCCATGTACTGGGATTACAGATGTGCACACTACATCTAGCAGGAAGAGAGTTTCCAAAATGGCTTTTGTAGACCTCTTCTCTTATCCAGAAGGCAACCAGAATTTCTAAGTATAAAGAAAGAGAGCCTGTTATAGGTTGAAGCCCTTAAAAATTATTTACTTATTATTTACTATTAATAAAAAGTCATGGCTGGACATTGTACTTCACACCTGTAATCCTGGTACTTGAGAGGCTGCAACAGAAAAATTGCAGATTCAAAACCAATCTCAGCAACCTAGCAAGACCTTGTTTCAAAACAAAATAAGAGCTGGGCGTGGTGGCACATGCTTGTAATCCCAGTACTTGGGAGGCTGAGACAGGAGGATTGCAGGTTCACGGACAGCCTCAGCTACTTAATGAGGCACTCCACAACTTAGTGAGACCCTGTTTCAAAATAAGGAATTAAAAAATAGGGCCGGGGGTGTAACTCAGAGGTAGAAAGCCCCTGGGTTCAATCCCCAGCACCACACACACACACACACACACACACACACACACACAAAATAGGGCCGAGGGTGTAGTTTGGAAGTACCATGACCCTGGGTTTAATCCCCAGAACCACACATACATATATACTAAATAAATAAATAAATAAATCATTATCAAATATAGCAAAAGACCTAAGCGAAATATGAGACCATTACTATTGCAACTTATATTTCACTATTTTAAATATAAAAAGCTAAAAGATATATCTCCTCCTTAATAGCATTATCCTCCCTGAAAGTATTATCCTTAGCTGGTAACCATTCAGGAAGTCTGTTTGGGGTCTGGGTGTGCAGTTGAGTGGTAGAGTGATGGTCCTGATTGCCTGAGGCCTTGGGTTCTATCCCTGCCCATGGCAACCAACCAACTAACCAACCAACGAACCAAATGGGTTTCAGAGGTGAACACTGCACCTTGATACTGCAAAAATGAAACTTTATTTTGACTTATGTTTCAAAATTACCATATGCATATATATTTTTAATGTCCTAGATGTTTCAAAAGACACCCTTTGTGCCTATGGTGCAGACTCTTCTATATGTGGCTGAATAGAGCACTGTATAGATGCCCTGCTACAATCACACAATGTAGGATGACAGCTGTGCAATTAAGGAGGCGTGATGAATTCTTCTCAGTATATAAAACTGAACTTCATACACTTGGTGTAGTTCATCATTCCAAAATGTATTCAATGTAAGTCTGTGTGAGATGCTCACTTGCAGGAGAGAGCCCTCAGAAAGGCCCACAGATGCTGGATGAAGTTCTCTCTGAAGTCCCTTTAGATCTGATTTGGGACTTTAACATCCATTTCTTGAACCTGACTTCTCTTCTTCAGCCTCTTAAAATATGTTCGAATTGAGATCACTAATTGAGCTGGGCATTAGTGGTACATGCCTATAATCCTAATTGTACTTGGGAGGCTGACACAGAAGGATCGAAGGTTTGAGACCAGCCTCAACAACTTTGGAAGACTGTCAGCAACCTAGTGAGACCCTGTTTCAAAATTAAAAAATTAGAATAGGGGAGCTAGGAGTGTAGCTCAGAGATAGAATGCCCCTGGGTTCAATCCCTAGAACCTAAAAAAATAAATTATTGGATAATCAGACTTATGAAATTTAAAAGAAGCCGGGTGTGGTGGCGCACGCTTGTAATCCTCGCGCTTGGGAGGCAGAGACAGGAGGATCGCGCAGGTTCGAAGCCAGCAGCGCTGATTTAAGAGACCCTGTTTCCAAATTAAAAAGTATAAAAAATAGGTCTGGGTGTTTAGCCTGGAGGTAGAAGGGCTTCCAGGAACCCCAGTACCACAAAAAAAAAAAAAAAAATTAAAAGAATATGTATATGGAAGGATTTTTGGGTGACAGGCAACACATTTCTAAAATCATATAATGTCCTTTATTAATGCAGAGATTGGCTTTTTAAAAAAAGAATACAAATAGAAAACATGCCTCATAATGTCACAGTCCCTGGTTAGGAGTCCTTTTTGCCCATCTTTAAAATGAAAGACTTAAAATAGATGAAGGCTGAGCATCATCCTTCCCCCGTCTCAAGGTCTTTGCTCCTCTTCTTTATAACAGACCTTATGAAGTCCGCCAGGGCTAAACCGGGTGAGCTCCATCCTTAGCCTCTGGGAGGATCCAGGCGGCTCTCCTTAGTTCCTTGGGCTCAGCAGCCATTTCACTTCAGAACTTCATTTTAGTCTGCCGGATGCAGAACAGGGCCTGTCACTTTCATTTCCAACTTGAATCACATGAATCCACATCAGAGAGAATCGGGCCTTCTTACTCAAGATACACACATGAAAATACTTTTCTTTTTAAAAAGCTAGAAAACATACTAATATTTAAAAAGTCCCTGAGAAGAATGATTTTTTTTTTAAAGAGGGTAGTGGTAAAAACTTACAAAATGATTATCTCTTAATCACACATTACTTATATTCCTGGGAATGAGACAAAGCCCCAAAAGACATCATTCAAAGAAGCCTTTTGTGATTTAAGAAAATCCTTATTTCTGCTCTGATGTAGTTAGTAGAAAGAATATTTACGGGGACTTTTTTCTTTTCTTAAAGAAGAAAATCCACTAGTAGACTCGACTCTAATGTAGCAAAATATTTTTTGGCATTTGGAATGATCAGACTGATAAAGAAATAGGGATACACAGGAGAGAAAATGGTCTTAATGTTTAGAAATAAAAATCTTCCAGCCGGGCGTGGTGGCGCAGGCTTGTAACCCCCGCGCTTGGGAGGCAGAGACAGAAGGATCGCGCAGGTTTGAAGCCAGCCACGCTGGCTTAGGAGACCCTGTTTCCAAAAATAAAAAAGTATAAAATCGGTATGGGAATGTAGCCTGGAGGTAGAAGGGCTTCAAGGAACCCCATTACCACACACACAAAAAAAGAAATAAAAATTTTCCAAATAACAAGTTAAATTTTCATTCATTGCCGGGCCTAGTGGCACATACCTATAATCCAGTACTCGATGCTGAGACAGGAGGATTGCGGATTCAAGGCCAGCTCTAGCAATTTAGAGAGAGAGAACTAAACTGTTTCAAAATTAAAAAAATAGGGTCGGGCGTGGTGACGTACACTTGTAATCCCTGAGTTTAGGAGGCTGAGACAGGAGGATCGCACAGGTTCAAAGCCAGCCTTGGTAGCTTAAGAGACCCTGTTTCCAAATAAAGTATAAAATAGGTCTGGGAGTGTAGCCTGGAGGCAGAAGGGTTTCCAGGAACCCCAGTACCACCAAAAAAAAAAAAAAAAAAAAAATTAAAAAATTAAATTAGGCTAGGGATGTAGGTCAGAGGTAAAATGCCCCTGGCTTAATCAATCCCCAGTACTACATGCATACATCCACATCCACACACACACACACACACACACACACACACACACACACACACACAAATCATGTAATTATTGAAGGTACTTAAAGACTTTTGTCTTTTTTCACTTCAGATGAAACAAAATTTTTTCTTAAACCCCAAAGCTTAATTTATGTTGTAATTATTTTACCAGCACTAAATTATTATGTGATAATTATTTTCCTAAAGATTCCATCAGCAACTCAGAGTGACAGTAGATGCATGCCACAAACACTTCAGATTATAAATGGTACTTAATGTGCACTATAAAAAAATAAGTTGAGTCCATAACCTAATAACCAATCTAGAATCTAACTCCTCTGTGGTGAAATTAGATGTGTTTTAATTCTAGGTAACTGATTAGGTTTAATCATCAATATTAAAAGCTTCTAGATTGTCAGCACAGCTATAACTGGGGCATACCAGAGAAAGGTAGCCTTGGAATTAACACCCAGACTTGAATATTAATTCACACGCATGCTGCCTACTGCCCCCATTCTCCTCCCTAACTACACCCCCATGTGTCTTTTGCATGCAGAGCTCCCTTGAAACAGCGAGAGTTCCATGCGTGGGAAATCAGAGAAAAACAAAGCTACCTTATACAAAAGCATCGGGTTAGAGTCCAGAGGATGCTAGAAAATGCTCCACCCTTGTAGTCTCTCTGTGGGGAGCTCATGCAACAATGAGACCCTCAAGTTTTGCATTTCTTGTGCCTACGCTGCATAAATTGGTGGCCTCGATATTATAGCACCAGGATTGTTTTCACATTTAGTTCCCTTGGATTTTTTTTTTTTAATCTACTTGGGGGAAAAAAAAAAAGGAAACAAAATAGGGAAAGAAGGCAGGGGGTGGAGAAAGAATAAATCATTATGGAGCTCTCAACCTCCACAGGGAAACAGCAGCACAAACCCACAGATCCAGAACTGTCAAGCAGTGGGGATGTTTGTTTACAAGTCACAGATCCAATTATGTAACTAGGTAAGTTAAGGGAATGTAGTGACTGTGTCAAGGGTGGGGAAACCTATGCTTCTGAGTTATTTAAGAGGCTTCATCTTTGAAATAGGTCCGTGCAGACTTTACTTTTATTCATTTTATGAATTTAGATTATTTTTAGCTTTATTGTACCAGAAAATACAGTGTTTTGACCCCTCGTTCTTGATTAATACTAGATACCTTAAAACACTTTCTCTCTATGAGAGCTGTTAAATAGTCAGCATACACTTGAAAAGGAAATTAGAAGCCTGGCATAGTGGCACATGCATGTGATCCCAGTATTGGACGGCTGAGACAGGAGGATCTCAAGTTCAAAGCTGACCTCAGCAACTTAGCAAGACTTTCAGTAATCTAGCAAGACCTTGTTTAAAAATAAAAAATGAAATAGGGCTAGGTTTGTAGCTCAGGGATAGAATGCCTCTGGGTTCAATCCCTAGTAACACACACACACACACACACACAGAGAAATTGGAATATTGAAATAGGTTTTTTTCTGTCATCCTAGAATTCCTGTCTGATTTAGCAGGAAAAAAACCCTATATTATGTGGCCAATGGAACAATTCTTACTCTTTCCACTCTTTATCCTATAACTTTTTCTGCTATTTTTTTGTTTTATGATCATATAATGTTATAAAATGAATAGTCAAAATATTTCCTTGTATATGGGTTGTTTTTTTTTTAGATCTGGGGCAGTGTAAAAATTTCAACTTTAAATAAAAAAAAAAAGAAAAATCAAATAAGTCATTACATTAGGCTAGTAATTTTTATAAATACTCTCAAAAAAGTTCTTAAATAATAATGTTTTCATAGAGCTGGGTGTGGTGTCACATGCTGGTAATCCCAGCATTTGGAAGGCTGAGACAGGAGGATCATGGTTCACAGCCAGCCTCAGCTACTTTGTGAGACCCTTTGCAACTTAGTGAGACCCTGTTGCAAAATAAAATAATAAAAAATAGGGCTAGGGGTGTTTTTCTTTCTTATCTGGCTAACTAGTTATTCAATTGGGTCAGTTTAGTTTCATATATTACTCTCTAGGGGTAAGTCCTAAGGGACTTGTTGGAGAATAATTATGTTTTTCACCAGGCAGACAAAGGCACTGAATTCAATCCCTTGGGGAACTTTCTCAGGGTGTTTTCTGCTAATGGTGCCAGAGCCCTACGACCAGGGGGGAGTGTCCCAGCTGAGCCACAGTACCCAGAGGGCTGCTCAGATCTCATCGCTACCATAATAGACACTGAGAGTAGGGATTAAGTTCAAGTTAATACTGCAATGCATGCAAGGACAGATTGCTTGTTTTATTCTTATTATTTCATTTTATTAATTTTATATGGTACTGGGGATTGAACTCAGGAGCATTCTACCTCTGAGCTACATCCCAGTCCTATTTTTTATTTTTTATTTTGAAACAGGATCTCACTGAATCATGGAGCACCTACCAACCTGCTGAGGTTGGCCACAAACCTTTGATCCTCCTGTTTCAGCCTCCCAAGTACAAGCGTATACCACCACACTTGGCTTTTGTTGTTGTTGTTGTTGTTGTTGCTGCTGCTGTTATTTTTTAATTTTTTTATTATATTATTTTTAAATTTTATTTATTTATTTATTTGGTGGTACTGGGGTTCCTGGAAGCCCTTCTACCTCCGGGCTACACTCCCAGACCTACTTTTTATATTTTTATTTGGAAACAGGGTCTCTTAAGCCAGCGCAGCTGGCTTTGAACCTGCGCAATCCTCCTGTCTCTGCCTCCCAAGCGCGGGGATTACAAGGTGCGCCACCACACCCGGTTTATTTTATTACTATTATTATTTTTTTGTGGTCCTGGGGATGGAACTCAGGGGCCTCTACCTCCGGGCTATACCCCCGACCTATTTTATTTTTAGTTTGAAAAAGGGTCTCACTAAGTTACTGAGAGCCTCACTAAGTAGCTGAGGCTGGCTTCGAACCTGTGTGATCCTCCTGTCTCAGCCTCCCAAGTACTGGGATTACAAGCATGCACCACCACGCCTGGCAATTTGTTGTCGTTGTTATTTTATATTAGTTAATTAATTAATTTATTTATTTATTTAGCGGGTCTGGGGATGGAACCCAGAGGCATTCGACCTCCAAGCTACACCCCCTGGCCTATTTTTTTATTATTTATTATTTATTATTTATTTTTTGGTGGTACTGGGGTTCCTGGAAGCCCTTCTACCTCCAGGCTACACTCCCAGACCTACTTTTTATATTTTTATTTGGAAACATGGTCTCGTAAAGCAGCGAGGCTGGCTTCGAACCTGCGCGATCCTCCTGTCTCTGCTTCCCAAGTGCGGGGATTACAAGCGTGCACCACCACACTCGGCAGTTTATTATTTATTTTAAAACCGGGTCTCACTGAGTTGCAGAGGACCTCACTAAATAGCTGAGGCTGCCCACAAACCGTGATCCTCCAGTTTCAGCCTCCCGAAAGCTGAGATTACAAGCGTGTGCCACCACCCCCAGCTTGTTGTTTTAAAATCAGCATCATGGCATAGAACATGATAACTAGTGGCCTCTGTCCTTCTACCCAAGTACAAGTTAAGGCTAAGCTTATTCGCTGTCTAGAGGCAAGAGTAGTACAATCCACTACAATAGAAGACCTGTGCTCAGGAAATAATGGTCTAGTAAATTACATGTTTACAGCCCCGCAGCACCATAGTGTCTCTGTGCTTAGGAGTTTTGACATTTACCAGCTGAGAACACCAGTGTCAGTTGGTTAAGGTTTGTCCATTTATAAACTTGTTTCAATGTTAGAGGAATATGAGTCAGACTTGAAGGACAAAGACAGATATCAACTTGAGATGGACTTTTCTTAGTTGCTATTCACATTTCTGGGTTTGTTTGTTTGTTTTTGAGATACATGGGTTTGAACTCTAGGGCATTCTACCTCTTATGGTAGAAAAGTTACTAAATAATCTCTTTTTCCAGGCTAATTGGCATTGGGTCAGTGATTCCTGAACATTTCTGCAACACTCTGAGCTCCACACTGGCCCTTTTTAGTTTTTTTTTTTTTTTTTTTTTTTTTAGTTATTATTTTTTTGAGACAGAGTCTCTCTAAGTTGCAGAGCTTTCCCTCCAGTTTGAGACAGATTCTCCTAGTTCCGCCTCCCAAGCACTAGGATTATAGGCATGCTCCACCATGCCTGGCTTCTTTTAGATTTTAAGTCCATATTGTTTCAAAAAGACTCAGTAAAAATGATTTATGTGACTTATATAGAAGTTTACTATACCAATGGAATTGTATACATCTGTATAACATGTGGGTTATAATCATTATTTTAAAAAAAAGATTGCATACAGAGGTACCTACAAAATTTTTTGTCTTCATTTTTCTTACCCACTGCTGAAAGGCATAAAAATATATCATAGTCATTTAAAATGAAAATCACAATTATAATAATTTTTTCAATAATGCTTTAATTTAAATATTGAGCTTAACCTTTTGAGGCAGTCAGGTATATAAGCCAAATTTCATATAATTAAGGTTCTTTATTACACATGATACATTATTCTGAGATGTGGGGTAGCAATGAAACATTCTTGTCTTATTATAAGATGGAATGGATTTTAGGCATTTCAAAATAAAAGTGTACTTATTTCTGTATGCACAGTATATTACTATACAAAGTTTAAAAGGCCCTGGCAATATAGTATGCATGTTAATTTGGTATAAAAATCATAAAAACTGAGTAAACTAAGTCAATTCTTAAGAAAGGATATGATGTGGCCAGGTATGGTGGCATACACCTGTAATCTCATTAATTGGGAGGCTGAAGCAGGAGGATCATAGGTTCAAGGTCAGCCTCACCAACTTAGCAAGGCCCTCCACAACTTGGTAAGACCCTGCTTCAAAAAAACCCAAATATATATATATATATATATATATATATATATATATATATATACACACACTAAGGCTGGGGGTGTAGCTCAGTAGAGAGACCCTGGGTTCAATCCCCAGCACCATAATAATAATAATAATAATCATCATCATCATCATCACCACCATCATCATCCTCCTCCTATAGCATATATCCTATGTGTGTTTTCAATGTAGGTTGCAGAGGGCCTTACTAAGTAGCTGAGGCTGGTCATGAAACTATGATTCTCCTGTCTCAGCCTCCCTAGTACTGGGATTACAAGCATGCACCACCATGCCTGTCTGGAAGTGTCTTTTAAAAGTGATTTTATAGTCTGGGCGTGGTGGCACATACTTGTAATCTCAGCATTAGGGAGGTGGAGGCCAGAGGATCGCAGTTTGCAGACAGCCTTAGCTACTTAGCAAAGCCCTTCTCAACTCAGTGAATCCCTGTTTCAAAAACTAAAAAGACAGGCTGGCATGGTGGTGCATTCTTGGGAGGCTGAGACAGGAGGATCACAGAGGTTCAAAGCCATCTTCAGCTACTTAGTGAAACCCTGTTTCCAAATAAAATATAAAATAGGTCTGGGAGTATAACCCAGAGGTAGAAAAGCCCCTGGGTTCCACCCAGAGTAACACACACACACACACACACACACACACACACACACACACACACACTAAAAAGACTAAAAACTATGGCTAGAGGTAGAGCTCGGAGGTAGAATGTCACTGAGTTCCATCCCCAGTACTACAAGAAAAAAAAAAGTAATTTTATTTTGGGGGGTATATTGTGAGTAAAAATGTTTTCTGGACTTAGAAATAAACCTAACCAAGGAGGTAAAATACCTCTACAAGAAAAATTATAAAACATTGCAAAAAAGAAATTGAAGACTTTCCCTGCTCTTGGATGGGCAGAATAAATACAATCAAATGACCATTCTTCCAAAAGTGATTTACAGATTCAATGTAATACCAATTAAAATACCAAAATCATTCTTCACAGACATAGAAAACGCAGTTCTTAAATTCATTTGAAACAACAAAAAATGCAGAATAGTCAAAGTAGTTCTCCGCAATAAAAACTATGCTGGAAACATTGCAATGCCTGACTTCAAACATACTACAAAGCCATAGTAATAAAAACAACATGGTATTGGCACAAAAACAGATATATAGACCAATGAAGCAGAATAGAAGACTTAGAAACAAATTTGCACATTTACAGCTATTTGATTTTTTACAAAGGGACCACCACCACACTGAAATAAAAAAGATAGCTTCTTCAACATATAGTTTTGGCAAAACTGGTTAACAATATGCAGAAAAATGGAAATAAACTTCTCTTCTTATCTTGCACAAGAGTTCTTTCAAGATAGATCAAAGACCTGGAAATTAGACCAGAGACCTTGCAGCTACTTGAAGAGGGCATAGGTCCAAAACTTCAACACATAAACACGGGTTCTCAACAAGACCCCAAAGGCACAAGAAATTAAAAGAAGGATCAATTATGTGGCATTTCATGAAACTGAAGAGCTTCTGTGCAGCACAAGAAACTATCAAGGACCTCAACAGAGAGCCAACAGAATGGGAGAAAATATTTGCCAACTATTCTTGCAATAGAGGACTAATATCTAGAATATGCAGAGAACTCAAGAAACTCAGCACTAAGAAAACAAATAACCCAATCAAAAAAGGGCAAGTCAACTAAACAGACACTTTACAAAAGTAGAAATACAAATGGCCAATAAATGTATGAAAAAGTGTTCAACATCATTAACAATCAGAGAGATGCAAATAAAAACTACCCTGAGATTTCACCTAGCCCCAATTAGAATGGCAATCATTAAAAACACAAACAAAACAACAAATGC
Source organism: Muscardinus avellanarius (assembly GCF_963383645.1). Lineage (NCBI taxonomy): Eukaryota > Metazoa > Chordata > Mammalia > Rodentia > Gliridae > Muscardinus > Muscardinus avellanarius. The sequence goes on from NC_137801.1 coordinate 63,255,359, forward strand.
CAGTGAGGGTGTGAGGTGGAAACTCTAGTACATTTGATGGGATTGCAAATTAGTGCAACCACTCTGGAAAACAGTATTGAGGATCCTCAAAGGAACAGAAATTTACCTACCATATGACCCAACAATACTACTTCTGGGGTATCTACCCAAAAGAATGGAAACCAAACTACCAGACTAATCATGTGTATTTTTGTTTATAACTGCACAATTCACAATTGCCAAACTATGAAACCAGCCAAGATGTCCATCAACAGATGAATAGAGTTACAAAAATATGAGATATGTACACAATGGAATTTTACTCGCCCATAATGAAGAAGAAAATTATGTCATTTGCAGGGAAATGGATGGAACTGGAGAACATTATGCTAAGTGAAATTGGTCAGTTACAAAAAGTAAAAAGTTGGATGCTCTCCCTAATATGGGGAATCCAGGAAGAAAATGGAACAAAGGAGGGAAAAAGAAGGAAAAAACCTTAGATGAATAAAGAAGGCAATCTAACTAAGGGAGACGGGAGGGGGAGGAGAGAAAGAAGCACCCTAATTCACATGATGTACATTCACAAACATATCAAAGTCAGTCACTAAGCCGAACATGAGAAGGAGGGAGGGGAGAGGTAATGGAGTGGGAACTGGGGAAGGGCTAAATGAGCGATGTGTGCATGTATGCCTCTACCATCCTGTACCTCATTAAGATGTATGATTACAGTGCACCAATAAAAATAAATAAAGAGAGAGAGAGGAGAGAGAGAGAGAGAGAGAGAGAGAGAGAGAGAGAGAGAGAGAGAGAGAGAGAGATTTTATTGACCTATCCTTTAAAATGACCTTTAACTCTGAGGGAATGCTCTTAAACTTGCTGAGGATATCACTGAGATTTCATCAAGATATGATTTTTTTTTTTTTTTTTGCTTCTGAGTTCAAAGAGAATAGAGACAAATTCCTCTGCATTCAGGGATGCTCTGGGAACACTTGCTGCAGGTGTCTCTGTGGGACCATGAGGAGAGGGTGGGTGGGTGGTACCGCTTACTTCCCTGCTGTTTCTTGAGCTCACTGAGCCTTGGTTTCTTCGTCTGTAAAATAAATGAGAAGGTTGCTTTGCAGAGTAGGTGCTTGGTAGGAGAGAAACATCAAGTAACTTCCTGGGTTTAAAGTGCCAGAATGAAATCACTGTAAAGTAGACAAATTAATTTCCTTTCATTTGTCAATATTTTCAAACACCACCAAAGATGACAAGAATGAGCTGGTAAGATGGCTTTCATGAAACTTTATTCTTTTGCCTTTTATCAACTATAAATTAAAGCTACTCTATCCATAGTTTAGAGCCGAGGGAATAAGCTCTTGTAACCTGCTAATATTTTCACCCCAGGAAAATAATTATTCCTAGAAAAGCCAAAATGTTCCTATGCTTAATCCTACTGTTTGAAGTATAAAGTTCTTTTTTTTTTTTTTTGTTTGTTTGCCTACATTGAAACACTAAGGGTTGTTTTCAAAACCTTAAGGAAGGATCAGTGCCATATAAATTCTAAGCCATATCACCTAAGGACCATAATGGAGCACATAATAAATACTAATTAATTTCACCAACACCCCTGGGGTAAAAGTGTTATTACCCCTCCTCCCCTTTAAGTGGGCAGGAAGACAACACCAGGCAACTCACCCTGAAGATCTGTGCAAGACATTGAACCAGAAACGGAAACGCAGGAGGCTGGAATCCGAACCCTATGTGTTTACAATTTAAGATGCACCTCATTCTTTATGTAGAGCACTTATGCTTCTCTTAACATTGATATATTTGGGGAGAGGGTGAGACCCTCCAAACAAAGTCAGCGATTCCTTTCCAGGATGTGTCTTAACAAATTACTTGTTTGTGAGCTAACACTTCAATCGTTTAGATCTGAACTTATGCAGTAAACTTTGAATTGTTACCACAGATAAATTATTTATTTATTTACTTTTTTGTGGTACTGGGCTTCCTGGAAACCCTTCTACCTCCGGGCTACACTCCCAGACCTATTTTATATTTTTTATTTGGAAACGGGGTCTCTTAAGCCAGCCACAGAGGCTGGCTTCGAACCTGCGCGATCCTCCTGTCTCCACCTCCCAAGTGCGGGGATTACAAGCCTATGCTACCACACCCGGCGCTACCACAGATAAATTAAAAGTGGAATTTAATATAAAAATGAGGACTGAAAGCAACATGAAAAATAAAATAGATTCCCCTTAAGCTGATAGGTGATTTACTTGTTTATTATGATTTTACTCATATATACATATGAAATATATAGTATATATAACATAATAGATACATATATAATCTTGTTTTTAGTTCTGGGGATCAAACTCAGGGCTTTATACATTCTAGGCAAATGCTCTACCACTGAGCTAAACCCAGGGCCCCTACTTTCATATTTTTGTCCCAATCATTATCAATTCATTAGGTGACTCAGGAATTCTGTTTTGTTCTCTTCTTTGGTCTCAACTCCTTTGTGTACTTAGGGTACTGAATAAAGACTTACTGGCAGAAACACAATACTCCATATAAACATTACTCATACAAACATTTGGTTAATATCACATATTGACTCTTTTAACCAAGTAATTTATAATTTGAAAAATCCCAGAAATGAACCTGAAGGACCTGTATCAACTCCAACTCAGTTAGCTTTGGCAAATAAACACCTAGCATGTTTCTTCTTCAAAAACTAAATATTTGACAATTGGGGTATGATTTATGGTTTAAAAACACAGAAAGAAATCACCTATGTCAAAAGTAAGAATAACATACATTTGTCCAAATTTGATTTCTCCCCCCCCCCAAAACACTTTTTCTAGCCAAGAATAAGTGCTAGAGGCTGCTTTGCTGCCAGTATTGAGTAGTATGATAAATGGAAATTGTCATCGTTTGGTAGGTTTTTTTCTATAACAAACTGCAATAGTGGTTTATTTAGCACCAGCCTAAGCTCATCCTCTCACAGTTTTGAAGCTGGAATGTATAAAATAACATCTTGGAATTGTTGACTGTAATAGTGAAAAATAGAATTTGGTTTTAGGAGATAGGTTTCAACACTGAGGTACAACAGTGCACTGCTGAAAATGTGCCTTGTGTTTTTCCACTAGAATATTTATGGATATAGTAATTTAGGCAGTCATTCCCTAGAGTAGATTATGACATGCCAGTAGCTGAAAGATGAGAATAAAACCTAGAGTTTCCAGTTGCAAGTAGAGAAAGACATTTTAAACACATGCACTTTAGAAAAAAGAGCCACTTTCGCCAGGCGTGGTGGCGCACGCTTGTAATCCCCGCGCTTGGGAGGCAGAGACAGGAGGATCACGCAGGTTCGAAGCCAGCCGCGCTGGCGTAAGAGACCCTGTTTCAAAAATATAAAATAGGTCTGGGAGTGTAGCCCGGAGGAAGAAGGGCTTCCAGGAACCCCAGTACCACCACCAAAAAAAAAAAAAAAAAAAAAAAAGAAAAGAAAAGAAAAAAGAGCCACTTTCTTTTTCTTTCTTTTTTTCTTTTTTTTAAGATTGGTGCTAGGTTAAAAAGATCTACATGTTTGGAAAACTGTCTTTATGATTATATTGGGTGGACCACATACTCTCTTGTTTCTGGGTTAAAGTTTAATAACTTCTGAGATTTTAATTTTAGTTTCTCAAACAAGACAAAACCAGTTGAACTGCTTTATATTGTTTCCTGAGCCAGGAATTTAGGCCAAGAGTATTGAAAAGATAACCACAAACTTACTTTTTGTGTTCTGTAGGTTAATACTAGCAAAGAACGAGATGAGTTGTTTATATCCAAAAAAAACCAACTTCAGAAGAAATAAAAGAGACTTCATATTATGATTAACTATATTATTTTACACTTCTTTTTTTCTAGGCATCCTAAACAAGCCCTCCACCGCAGAGCTCCACCCCAGCTCTAGTGAAGCCCTTCCTATGCAGGAATTGCTGGGTTTAAAAACATGCTGAATGCCGTTGCTGCTAAGGGCAACTATCTCTGCAATAGGACTAAAGCCATTCAAATACATTTAAAGAGTCTTGGTGAATTGTTTTTTTTTTAATCACATTTTAAATACCTTTCTAAATCATGAGCTGTGCGATATAAAGAACCTAAGGGAAAAAAAGTTTGGCAAGGTTGTTTCATTCGGCTGTCCCCTCCTCCCTCTGGGGCCTATTAAGTACTACACAAACAAGGCTGCCTCTGACTCTGGCCGGCTTGGCATAGATGCACACCCCTCAGGCAAGTGGACCCAGCCTTCTAGCCCTGGCTGTCTCATCTTGAACGGCTTGTTATTCATTTTTCAGTCCTCTTTTTTTCATACATTTTTTCATCTCATGATATCAGCAGAGCCTCCGATACTGAAGGTGGCCTAGGATGTAAGCATTTCAGAGGACGTTATCACTGGGTCTATATGCAAGCTTTTCAGGCTAGGACAACAGTACCAGATGTGACTCACCCACTGGCTCAAGCTATATGACATCTGGGTAAGAAAAAAAATTATTCAAATTATTCAAAAGTGTTTCTTCACTGCCCCCACTCAGGGTCACAATGACTTGCCAGGCCAAACATTGAACAGAGAAGAAAGGGACACATTTTTATATATTTATTTTGTGTGTGTGTGAGAGACTGGAGATTGAACCCAGGGGAATTCTACCTCTGAGGTATACCCCCAGCCCTACTTTTTTCAGTTTTTAAAAAATTTTAAAGCAGGCTCTCACTAAGTTGATGAGGGTCTCCCTAATCAGAGAGGCTCTTATGGAGGCTGTGGAGGTTGTTGGCTTTGAACCTTCAATCCTCCTGTTTCAGCCTCCCAAGTACTGGGATTACAAGTGCACACCACCATGTGCAGTTAAAAAGAAACACATTTTAAAAAGCCACGTACTTTAGTTGATATATGCAGAAGCAACATGTGTTGGCATTTTGTGATGTAAGAGTCTTATTCAGGTACCAACATTTATCTTAACATGGAGGAGGTTGGTTTCGAGAAGCAAAAATGTGTTTACTTTGGCCTCATGAAATGCACACTTGGGCAAATCTTAGGGGTATAGACTCTTCTGCACATTCATGCACAACACCCATTACTGTTAATAGGAGATAAGCACATATGTAGAAAAGAAAACATGCCCTTTAGAATTGAACTCGGGCCTTAGGGATGAAAATATCTCCCTTGTTAATAGCTGATGGGAATTCTATAGTCTCGAATTTGTTCCCTGCTAACCTGACATCATTGAACTTGGAGAAGCAGATCCAGGTTCATCCAGGGGTAGCTGAGAAAAAAAATGTTTTGGAAAAAAAGGTGATTATAAATCCACCTTTCAAATTAAGTCACAAAAGTCCCTGCCTAATTATATCAGGAAAACAAAGTTCTATCTCTGAGTTTCTAGGAAGGTGAGTTTCTAGGAGGTAGTAACAGGTTTATCTTTGTTTACTACTTCCAACCATCCACTCTTGATTAGCGTTTTAAAACATAATAAGATTTAACCCATCTAACAAAAGTAGACTCCTCTAGTAAAATAATATTTCATTTGGAGATCCATTTACATTTAATTTTTGAGGATTTATGGGAAAGGGGAACAGAGAGTAAAAATAATTTTGGTACACAGGAAAACACAAACTTTGACTTATATCCCGTCAGTGACTGTCTTGACCCCAAAGGTGAGCCAGGATCCAGCCAGTCACTGAAGCAACATGCTATTGAGAAATGCTGTGGGTGGGACATCATTGGCAGCGCTGAAGGGAGCCATAAAGCAGCTAAAAAGTATAGTTCTTGGGCCGGGCGTGGTGGTGCACGCTTGTAATCCCTGAGCTTGGGAGGCTGCGACAGGAGGATCAAAGCCAGCCTCAGCTACTTAGTGAGGCTCTCAGCAACGTAGTGAGACCCTGTCTCCAAATAAAATATAAAATAGGTCTGGGAGTATAGCCTAGAGGTAGAAAGCCTCTGGGTTCCACCCCAGTACCACCAAAAGAAAAAACAAACAAAAAAAAAGTATAAAAAAAGTAAAAAAAAGTAAAAAAAAAAAAGTATAGTTCTTGCACTCAAGGATATGAATAGCTAAGCCTGAATGTTCGTACAAAGCAGATGGATAGCTTTACATCCTTTTCTTGCCCTGACCTTGTCTCTCCCCCTTTAAAAGGATTGTCATCCGAGGGGTAAGAGGGAGAAAAGGACAAGGTCTTTAGGAGTCTATTAAATGGGAGCAAGGAAAGGGCTCTGGACATTCAGAGCCCTTAAATATCTTCATGATAGGGAAGGAACTAAGAAAATAAGCTTTGAGAGTAGGTAAATCTGAGCTGCTCATTTCAACCTCTCCGAGTCTCTTCTCATATCTTTAAAATGGGAGCAATGCTTCTACTTTATGGGATGCTTAAGAAACTGGATAATATTAAATAAAATACTTAGCACGGGGCTTGGCAAAATAACAAGGGTTCAAATAAATAGTAGTTTTCATTACTATTTATGATGGATAGTGGCTAGGATCCATTTAATGTATAATAATCTTTTCACAGTCTCCCTGACTCTTGCCTGGGATGTATTAGTGGCTCAACTCACCATGCAAGGAGTGTCAATGATAACTCTATGGGAGATTGGTCAATCTTTTCTGGGGTTTGTTTCAAAGACTAACTCAGCAAATTGCTCTTGCTGGGGCTGTAGGGGTGAGATGAGTTGGGGGCAAGAGGGTGAAGAATTAGACCCGTTCAGTGAGGATTACAGGAGCATGACTTAGCCAAGTCAGAGCTGCTGCAGATCCTCCTGGCTTTGCACTCCATGGGACTAAGCAGTTCTGTGGGTGCCAGGCTGATCTGTGGGATATCCCAAAGAGGATGTGTGTTTTCACTGCACCCCAACCAGGCCAAGGTACCTCTAACACTGGGACTCTCAGCCACTTAGTTTTGGAATGAAGTGTTGTTTAGAAACAAAGGACAACACTGTAGCTAGTTCAAGTTCCGTCTGTTCAATGATATAAGAGTAGGTAAGTCCTGCTTAAAAGGGGAAATGCCCCAGACATGAAATTGCAAATGTTCTATCATCATGGGTGTGTGCAGAAAGACACTTCTGTCTCCTGTCCATGTCAAAAGATGTGATCTAAGACTTACAAGAGTGACGGAATTAAAGGCGAGCTGTTGGGGAAAGGCACGGCTGGGGGAAGCTCCCTGAGGGCTGCCGTCGCAGAGAAGCATTCAACTATTTCTAGGCATCTGTTTAAGATTTGGCTCAGGAACACCGCTATATGGTAGGGATTTGGGGATTGATCTAAATGTATCTGAACCAAACTGCATCAAATTAGATTGAGGCAGAAAGTTTGTGGGGGACATGAATTAAATAGAAAATAACTGTATCTCATATCTAAGGAGAAAGAAAAGGGAAATCCTTAGGGGTTGTGTCCTCAATCCCTAAGCTCTGAGGACATATGATAATACTAATTGGCAGAGCATGTGTTTCACTCTCCAGAGTTGGGAAGTTGGACCCACATGTAGTTGTCTAATGTTAGATGAATATGCAGGTGTCATGAACAAACACTGGAAGCTTAAAGGCCATCCCATCTGTCCTACCACGAGTACCACCTAGTGGTCGCCAAGAAGATGTGTAGGCATCTTTGTTTAAAAAAAAAAAAAACCTGCTTTAAAAATTGTAAAATCAATAGATGGATAAAATCTATTGTTAAAAAATGATTGAAAGGATGCATACAAATTCAGTGTAAATTGCCAAAGGTACTCCAGTTCTTTCTCCTCGTCCTGCTCTTCTTTCTTATTAACAGGATCCTGCCTTTCCTACCCAGCTCCTCAAATCTCAACCTTTCTCCCATTCTTTTTGTCGACACCGTTTACAAAAACATAAGTCGACTCAAACTACATACTCCTGGGATGATTCTTTTTCTCACTTAACACATATCTTTAAACTTATTACATGGAACAACAGGAACTATTGCAAATGGGCTCAGACACTTGGATTTGCTCACAAACTCAAGCATCAGGTCAGCTTTTAAATTCTGAGCTGGAGCTGGGTGCGGTGCCCCTTGAGGAGTCTGAGGACGATTGCAAGCTTTGAGGCCAGTCTTAGCAACTTAGCGAGGCCCTCAGCAACTTAGTGAGACCGTTTCAAATAAAATAAAATAAAATAAAATAGGACTGGAGGTGTATTCTAGAGGCAGAAATTTCCCTGGGTTGTTCTATCCCTAGTAACACACACACACACACACACACACACACACACACACACACACACACATCTGAAAATTCCTTCCCCTGGAGGAAGCTCTGGAATCTGACTTCCCTTACTCCTTCTGCAGTGCCCTTCCCAATCCTGAGCATTGGCTCCTCCCCATCTGCACCTGTGTGAGATAGCAGTCTATGGCTGGTCTCTGTTCTCCCTCCCTCTGCCCTGCATCCGCAGTCAGCTTCCTCCCACTCAGAGGCCTCTCTGCCCTTCTCCCCCATTGTCCTCACGTCGTCTCCCCACCCCTCATCCCAGCAGAAGCCTCATCTCCCTGCTTCCAAATTGCCACCAGGAAGATTGCTTTGTAACACAAATATCATTGTGTCGTCGTATGTTTAAAAATGCCTCTGGTTCCCCCTTTCCGTCGAGCTGGGCATGAATTGCTTGGCAGGTGCGCAGGGCTCCTCGCTCAGCCCCAGCCCACGCCTCTTTCCTGGCCCACAATGCTCCAGCTACCAGAATCCCTTCCTCCAGAGCAGATCACACGCCTTCCTCTGCCAGAACCCCGCATCCCCGGCAATTCCTTCCCTGTGCCTGAAATGTGCGTTCTCTCTCGTTCTCCTGATTCGACTCCCCTCATTCCTCAGAATGCAGCTCAGAGCTCTATGTCTGAAGCGGCCTCCAGCGCCTCCAGGCTCCTCATGCATGCGTTTATGCGTGTGTTTTATATCTCCTTGTAGTACAGCACTTACCGTCTTTTATCATTATTTGACCCTGAACTATCTGACTACTTGTCAGCACACTCTCATTACCATCACCTGCCCCTAAATCTCTGGCCACATGGATGCTTGTTGAGTAAATAACTGCGCATTAGCTGGTCGTGGTGGCGCACGCTTGTAATCCCCGCGCTTGGGAGGCGGAGACAGGAGGATCGCGCAGGTTCGAAGCCAGCCTCGCTGGTTTAAGAGACCCTGTTTCCAAATAAAATATAAAATAGGTCTGGGAGTGTAGCCCGGAGACAGAAGGGCTTCCAGGAATCCCAGTACCACCAAAATAAATAAATAAATAAATAATAACTGCGCATTAAAAGGGACTCCAGTAAATAAGCCCTAGGGCAGTGCTTTCCAAACTTTAATTTGATAAGAATCTTCTAAAGTGCTTGGTAAAATGTGAATACTTTTTATATACTCTCAGAGAGTTTACTTGATTTAACTGGTCTATGGAGGTGGGCCTAGGGATCTATGTTCTTTATTTATTTAATTTTATTTTTAATTTATTTTATGGTGTTGAGGATTGAAGCTAGGGACACTATCTGTGAGCTACACTTCAGTCCTATTTTATTTTTTAAATTTTGAAACAGCGTCTCACTAAGTTATGGTGCGCTGTTATCTTGAACCTGTGATCCCTCCTGTTTCAGCCTCTCAAGGACTGGGACTAGGGATCTACGTTTTTCTTTTCTTCTTTTTTTTGTGGTTGTGGTGGTACTGGGGACTCAACTAGGGCATTCTATCTCTGAGCTACATCCCCAGCCCTTTTATTTTTTTGTTGTTTTGAAACAAGGTCTTGCTAGGCTGTTGAGAATCTCACTAAATTGCCCAAAGCTGGCCTTGAACCTGTGATTCTCCTGTCTCAGCCTCCCAAGTATGGGGATCTATATTTTAACAATTATCCTGGAAATTTCTGATGGCGTATGAGAAGACTCTGTTAGATTGTTGCACAGAAAGTAATTTGGGAGAAAAAAAAAAAAAAAAGAAGAAGCAGCAAAGAACATTTGTTCCTGGAGGTGGTATACACGGAAGGATGTGTTGTGCCCTTAAGAGATTCCTTGAGGTGATGTTCTCAGCACTCCCGAGAATAAATAGATACCCGCCAAAGTTTGAGAAAACGACAGCGAATTCCATGAAGACTATAAAGAAGCATCAGGCAGTACACAAGGCTGGACTGTTTCTTTTTGGAGACAATTGTCATCAACTCCCATATGCTTGTTTTGTTAGAATAGACACTGTTTAGCCAAGCCCAAGCTGTTTTCATTAATATGTTGGGTTTGTGTCGAGCTTCTTTTTGGAGGTTCTCCACGCACTTCAGCAGCTTTAAGCCTGTCTTCCCTCATTCCCCGAGGGAGGAACAAGCACAGGTTCATGCCGCCAACTCGTTAGGGAGGCACTGCTCAAGAGCAGCTCCCGGGGCACCAGATGCAGGCAGGAGCGAGAGTGGGATAATTCCCAGCCCCCACCCCTCTGCTGTCTCTTTTCCCCACCCACCCTGCCAAATGCTCATATTGTCTTCAGCAGGTGGCTTCCACCCCTGCCTTCAAGTCTGCTCAGACAATTTCCCTCCCAAGATAGCTAAGCTCCAAAAAGATTCAGAGGTTCTATGCAATGCAGAATTGCAAGGACCACATTGGTCCAGACAAAGCGTAGGACTGTCTGAGAGCTTGCAGGAACCATGGTAGGCCTGCCTTAGGTTCTGGTTCAGAATGTAACCAATTTACGCAGCAGATGCCCCCAAGGTGCAAAGCACAAGTTCTCCCAGAGGTCAGGGGCCTCCAGCTTTAGCTACCTGATCTGCCTGGGCTCTCCCTGGCCTCTCATTCCTATGACTGTTTGTTGTTTGTCTGTTTAAGTGAACAGAGAGTAAACTTACCTCCCTCTGTGTACAGCTCTATGAGGTGTTTATTTTGCTTTGTCTTTTTTTTCTTTTCATTTTGTGGTACTGGGAATTAAACCCAGGGGTTCTGTACCACTGAGCTACATCCTCAGCCCTTTTTATTTTTATTTTGAGACAGGATCTCACTAAGTTGCTCAGGCTGCCCTTGAACTTTGGATCCTCCTATCTCGGCCTCCCCAGTATCTCGAATTATTAGGCATGTGCCACCCACACCTGGCTCAGCTCTATGAATCTTAAACACATGTACCAGAAAATTCCATCTGATTTTATGGTGCCCCTTAGGATGCTTTTCAATCACCATTTGAAGGCCTTAATCTCACAAACATCTCTTTATTTGAAGAAATTGATCATTCTGGGTTGGATGACACTCAAAGGGTGAAGACAGAGTCCTATAATTCCAAGCCCTAAATGAGCATGTAGGTTGTCTTCTCAGGTGAGTGTGGTTAAGCTATTTCCTACTGCTATCCAGTGGGCAAGACCTGTCGAGCTTAGGAAAAATATCCTTGTCCCAAGAAGGAACCTGATGATTGAAGTTATATCCATTAAACAATTCTTTTAGGTATAACTAATAGTTGTTAGTCTGCAGCCATGTAATTTTAGAAAATAAACTCTATGTGGTCATAGGAATCAAATTTTAAGGTATAAACTGATAGGTTGGGTCCCTCCCCTGCAGCAGGGATAGGAGGTGGAACCCCGGAAGCCAGAAGCAGAGATATGTGAGAATCCAGGTGCCTTGAGACTCCAAACTTGCGAGACATACTCCAGAGTTCATGAGGCTACAGATGTTGTGAGAGAACTGGCATGCCAATAAAGCATCGGTACTTCCGCTCCGCCACATGACTCAGCCGGCTGACCAGGACTACAGGAGACTCTCCAGATGCGTGGCTCATCGGTCCCTTCCCCCACAGCTGGCTGAATCCCTGAAGGTGCCGGGTTCTTGATCAAAGCCATTGTTAATAACCTGGTTGGTGCTTGCCTCCTTTGCAATTTCCCCAAACTCTATTTTCAATGTTACATAAACATCTAGATTTGGTGAAACTAAGTACCTTGTACGCATATGCACCTTCATATGCACAACCATTCCACGCTAAAGCATTAGACTTAAGGATAAACTGTGAAAAAAAAAAAAACCCAAGATTCTATCTGGGTTTTGAGCTGGAAAAATTATAAATGAGTATTTTAGAATAAATTTTTTTAGTTGGGCGTGGTGGTGCACGCTTGTAATCTCAGTACTTGGGAGGCTGAGACTGGAGGATCAAGGTTCTCGGACAGCCTCAGCTACTTAGTGAGGCCCTCTGCAACTTAGTGAGACCCTGTCTCAAAATAAAGAATAAAAATAGGGCTGGGGTTGTAGCGCAGAGGTAGAATGCCCCTGGGTTCAATCCCCAGTATCTCCCCCCCCCCAAAAAAAAAAGCCTTTGGGCCAGATGTGGGTAGTGGTACATGCTAGAAATCCCAGTACTTGAAAGGCTGACATGGGAGGATCATAAGTTTTAGACCACTTATATAGATCCTATTTCAAAATAAAAAAGTAAATAAAGGGCTGTGGTTTAACTCAATGGTAGAATGCCCCTGGGTTCAATCCCCACTGTGTGTGTGTGTGTGTGTGTGTGTGTGTGTGTGTGTGTGTGTGTATGCATTTGTTAGAAAAAAAAAGACAAACCAGTCATTTCTACTTTGGGAAATTCACAATGCTCCTATAGTTAACAGGCTTGTCAGGCTCTTCTGAATGCACAAAAGTATTCTTGTCAAATGATTTTGACATTTCAAAATTTGCTTCGAATAAGAAGGGAGGCTGCTGCGAATGTCGCTGTCATTTCTTGGGCCACAGCTTCCCTAGGAATGGTCATCTCAGAGGGAGGAAACATCAGCTCTCAGAGGCCAAGCGTGCAGTGGCTTCCACAGGAGGGACAGTACGACGCTGGAATCACACTGACTTGGGTTTGCATTCTGCCACTTCCACCCACGCTGTGTGATCTTGGGCAGGCAGCTTAACCTCTCTGAGCTTAATATCAATTGCAAAAATGCAATGGAAATCATATATACTTTCTAGAGTGGCTTGGAGGCTCTAATGAGATAATATATATCAAATGTCTGCCACACAGCAGGCACCCAACATATACTAATTTTGTCTTTTCTCTTTTGGTTTGATCCATCTATCTCCAAATTGGAGCCTTACCCAAAGTAGCTCAGTCAGAGTTTATCTACTTTTTAAAGACCCTGAGAGAAAAAACGATGGGCTAATCCTTCTCCTAATCCATCCTATGTTTTTTTTTTTTTTTTAGCTGTCCCCAATAGGAGATGATTTCTTATAACTTATCTACTTTTTTCTCTTTAGAGAAGTTCCACTTTAGAGTCCTCAGCTGTCAAATTGCTCTGTTGTTGTAAAGCAGGAAAGGCAAGGCTATACAGTGGTAGTGACCAACCCCAACATCTTAGTGATAGTTTATCTTTGAAATTTTTTTATTTTTTTGCAGGTCTGGGGATGGAACCCAGGGGCATTTGACCTCTGAGCTACATCTCCTGCCCTTTTTTTTATTGTTTATTTTGAAACCGGGTCTCACTGAGTTGCAGAGGGCCTCACTAAGTAGCTGAGACTGTCCGCGAACCGCGATCCTCCGGTCTCAGCCTCCCAAATGCTGGGATTACAAGTGTGCGCTATCACACCCGGCTTAGTGATAGTTTAACACACACACACACACACACACACACACACACACACACACACACGAAAAAAGGGAGGGAGAGAGAGAGAGAGGGAAAAAGGAAAGAAGAAAGAAAGGAAGGAAAGAAGGAAGGGAGAGAACAGGACAGAGAAGTAATAAAGCAAATAAGGTAAATATTATTGTGAAATACAAGTAATTAATACATGGATGTTTATTGCACAGGTCTTTCAACTTCTCTATATATTTCTCCATTTTTCACAATAACATGTTGAGAAAGAAGTTTACATATCATTTATGCCTACAGGTCCAACAAAGATTACCTAGGGTTCTACTCCACATCTTGCTTCAGGACCCAGAATGATGGATCCTCTTGAAAGTGGCTGGTTGCCATGGTAAAAGGAAAGAAGCTCTGCTGAGTACTGCATAGTCAGCGGTTTCATCCTGGAAGTGACACTCGTCACTTCTGCTCTTCTGGCCAGAGCTACTGGCGTATGTTCCTACCGAAGGCCACGAAGGTGCAGCTCTGCCATGTGCCTGGATCAGGGAGGGCTGGAAACATTTGGTCAGCAGCACAAGAGATTCCTTTGATGTAAATAAACAACCTCATAAACTCCTTCAAAGAATGACATACCTTGTGGTATTTCATTGCTAATAGCACTGACATGAAAGGACAAGTTCACTAGAAGCAATGTCAGCAATGTCAGCATGAGAATTCAGAAACATTTTCTTCTCGTCCACTTCTGTTCTTTTGAAAGTTTCCTTCTTAGCCAGGTGAGGTGAGGCAAGCTTGTAATCTCAGTACAAGCTTGACTGACTGTATTGGGAGATTGAGGCAGGAGAATTGTAGGTTTGTGGACAGCCTCAGCAACTTAGCAAGGCCCTCCACAATTTAGCAATACCCTATTTCAAAATGAAAATAAAATAGGGCTGGGGATGTACCTTGAAGGTAGAATGATCCTGGGTTCAATCTCCAGCAAACACACACACACACACACACACACACACACACACACACACATCTCCCCTTTTAAAATCTAATATATCGTAAACTTCTCATTGGCTGGTGCTTCAGCCAGCCCGCCCGCCAGTGGGCTGGCCAGCTTGCTTTTTCTAGAGTCGAATCACTTTTTATTGAGCTAGCCAATTTTCACTGAGTCAGTAAGATGTGGAAGCCTTCCAGAGAACTTAAAAACAGATGTTAGTTGAGGGAGGCTGGCAAAGCTTTTCAGAATTGGGATGATAACGTAAAAGATATGAATAAACAATATTTGATAGTGATTCTTGACCTTTTAGAAGAGTCAGGAAAGCCTTCATGGGGGGGGTGACATTTAAGCTGGCATTTGAAGGCATTTGTGAGGTAGGAAATGGAACGGGGTATTCCAAGCAGAGAACAGGTTGTGCAGTGGCAAGGAAATTGTTTGGGCTCGGAGGATTTGAAGGAGAATATAAAATCCACTCTGGCCAGAGTCTAGGGTGCCTGTGAGGACTCCATAAAATACTAACATAGGACTAAAAATGCAGGACTTTTCAGTTGTTAGCAAGCAAAGAATGGAGAACCCTGCTTGCTAAAGAAAGCATTTTAATTTGATTTATACAGAGGCCTAACACCACACAAGTTAAACTGAATTCAGAGGGAAGACCATCTTCAAGTAATTTTTCTATATGAAGAGCAGACCCCTTTATCCAAGCATTTATTTCCTGTGGTTTCAGTTACCTGGGTCAATGGAAATTAAAAAATATTGAGTGGAAATTTCCTGAAATATGCCTACAGTTTAAATTGCATGCTCCTCTCTCTGAGTAGTGTGATAAATTCTGTTTTTTTTTTTTTTCCTGTACTAGGGATTGAGTCCAAGGGTATTCTACTTCTGAGCTATACTCCACCCCCAGCCCTACTTTTCATTTTGAAGCAGGGTCTCCCTCGGCTGTGAAAGGCCTCACTAAGTTGATGAGGCTGGCTTTGAACCTGTGGTCCTCTTGTCTCAGCCTCTCAAGTGCTTGGATTACAGGCATGTACCACCCCATCCTGGCTTGATGAAATCTTGTATTGTAGTAAGCTATGTGGTTATAATTGTTCTATTATTTTAATTGTCAACTTTTTTATTGTACCTAATTTATAAATTAAAGTATATCACAGGTATGTATATGTAGAAAAATATAGTACATAGAGGGCTTGGTATTACCTGAGGTTTCTTGCATCTGCTGGGGTTCTTAGAACTTGTCCCCTACACATAAGACAGAATTGCTGAACTACGGGTAGATGAGTGGAAACTGAATACTGCTGGGCATGGTGGTGCACACCTAGAATCCCAGTAGTTGGGAGGTGGAGACAAGAGTATCTCACGATTGAAGCTAAATTCAGCAACTTAGCGAAACCCTGTTTTAAAACAAAAAATAAATAGGGCTGGGGGTGTATCTTGGAGGTAGATTGCCCCTGGATTCGACTCCCAGCATCACAAAACAAAACACAAAAACAAAAACCAAATACTGCTTCTTATTGGCAGCTATTGTTAAGTCATATATGATTTTAATATACCCACATACATATTTTAATATACCTACAAATAGTAATTATCCTTGAAAAAGCAAGTGATCTACTAGACTGCAAACAAAATAAGGCAAAGTCACCAGGTTAAGAGAACATACAACACTGCAGGAGTGTGGGCATGAAATGAGATTTTAATTTATTTTATTTTATTTTTGGTGGTACTGGGGTTCCTGGAAGCCCTTATACCTCCGGGCTACACTCCCAGACCTATTTTTACATTTTTCATTTTGGAAACAGGGTCTCCTAAGCCAGCGCGCGCGGCTGGCTTCGAACCTGCGCAATCCTCCTGTCTCCGCCTCCCAAGCGCGGGGATTACAAGCGTGCGCCACCACGCCCTGCAAGCCAGCCTCTCTTAAGCGAGAGCGGCTGGCTTCGAACCTGCGCCATCCTCCTGTCTTGTCCTCCCAAGCGTGGGGATTACAAGCGTGCACCACCACGCCCGGCCTGAAATGAGATGATTTAAAACAAATGTATTTGTCAAGAGGAAGAGGAGGAGGAGAAAAGCAACTTATATGTGATGTGCCATTTAATCCTAACTCGCATTTTATTTATTTATTTATTTATTTATTTATTTATTTATTTATTTTTGTGGTACTGGGGATGGAACCCAGTGGCTTTCTACCTCCGGGCTGCAACACCAACCCTATTTTATATTTTATTTGGAAACAGGGTCTCACTAAATTCCTGAGAGCCTCACTAAATAGCTGAGGCTGGCTTTGAACCTGTGTGATCCTCCTGTCCCAGCCTCCCAAGTGCTGGGATTACGAGCGTGCCCTAACTCACATTGTGAAGGGGGTTTTATTACTACTTCATAAGTGAGTAATCCAAAGGTCAATAAAAGTTTCCTGTAAAATTAGCTGTTTAAATTGGAGTCTTTGGTTTTCAACCTTTGAGACTTAATTTTTCTGTTAAACGGAGCTATAGCACATGTGCTCTACCTCACAGGGTTAAGAAGATTAAAAGAAATAATAAATAAAAATTTTAACATCATTATTGACCTTTACCAAATCTTAAGTTCTCAGATTCTGTCGTGACCTTTGAATATTATTAAAAGCTGGTTCTTTAGAAGAGACTTTATGAAGCCTGTGTGTGGGGAAAGTCTTTTCCCAACATATCTTAACGTGTACAGTTTTCCTTTGGTGTCCATGGGACGCTGTTTCTAGGACTCTCCATTGATGTCAAAATCCACAGACACTCAAGTCAGTCCCTACAGAGTCCTCTCAAATACTTAAAAGTAGTTCTAGATTATTTATAATCTATAGTACGGTGTAAAAGCAATGTAAATGGTTGTCATACTTGTTTAGGGAATAATGACAAGGAAGAAATGCTGTACATGTTCTGTACAAAGAAAAATTTTTTCCAAATATTTTGACCCATGGTTGGTGGAATCCATAGGTGTAGATCTTGTGAATACAGAAAGTCCTCTGCATGCTACTTCAAAACATTTAGTTTTAAAGACTTACAAACGTTACTGGATGTGGTGGCACATGCCTGTAATCATAGCACTTGGGAGGCTGAGACAGGTGTATCAACAGGTTTGAAGCCAGCCTCAGCAACTTAGAGAGGCTCTCAGCAACTGAGACTCTGTTTCAAAAGAAAAATAAATAATGAGTGGGGGTATAGCTCAGAGGAAGAATGCACCTGAATTCAATACCCAGCACCCCCTCCCTACAAGAAAAAATTAAAATGTTATCTCCGTATGCGGAATATAATGTTTGGTCATTATTTCAAATCCATGCATAGAATATCCTAGAAAAATGAATTTTATTTCTGTAAACGCTTTCAGTTTTTCTTTTGTCAGTTTGTGTATATGTGGCAGGGGAATTAAACCCAGTGGCATTCTATTCTGAGATATACCCCAGTCCTTATTTATTTTTTATTTTGAAACAGGGTTTTGCTAGGTTGCTGAGAGTCTTGCTAAATTGCCAAGGCTGGTCTTGAACTTGTGATTCTCCTCTTTCGGCCTTCCAAGTTCTGGGATTACAGGTATGCTCCACCACGCCCAACTTCTCTTGGCATTTTTATTTTGTACTTCTCCCTCTCTATAGTGTGTGTGTGTGTGTGTGTGTGTGTGTGTTACTGGGAATTTACTGGGAATGGAACCCAGGGGCATTCTATCTCTGAGATACATCCCCAGCCCTATTTTATTTTATTTTTTATTTGGAAACAGGATTTTACTAAGTTGTGGAGGGCCTCATCAAATTGCTGAGGCTGGTCATGAACCTGTGATCCTCCTGTCTCAGTTTCCCCAATTGGGGGTTACAAGCATGCACCACCATGCTTGGCCCTTTCTATCTTTTTAAATGAAATGTACCAAGTAATGATGTTACATGCCAGGCATTATTCTAACAGTTTTACATATATTATTTAATCTTCAAAACCACTAAATGTACATTATCATCTTTATTTCCCAAAGGAGAAAATGTACATTATCATCTTTATTTCCCAAAGGAGAAAAATCAAGACATAATGATATTAAATGACTTGCCTAAGATCTCATAGCTAACAGGATCTCATAGGATGTATTTTGGATTCTGAATCTGAACTCTTTTTTTTTTTTTTTTGGAGGTACTGGGGATGGAAGCCAGGGGCATTCTACCTCCAAGCTACATCCCCAGCCCTATTTTCGTCTTTTTAGTTTTTGAAACAGGGTCTCGTCGAATTGTGAAGGGCCTCACTAAATAGCTGAGCTGTCTACAAATAGTGATCCTCCGGTCTCCACCTCCCAAAAGCTGGGATTACAAGCATGCACCACCACGCCTGGTAGAATCTGAGCTCTTAAACACTGAACCATGCATTGTGTATTACTGAAAGTGATGGACTATCTTCCAAAATGAATCAGAGACCTCTTATGTATATCCATTTTTATTTGCTTTCTGCAGAAGCCTTCATGATTCAGTATAGGATTGTCTCCCCATAGTATAGGGATGTCCCCTTCTATTATAATTTTTACTCCCTTTTATTTTTACATTTTTTCTTTGTTCTCCATCTCTGTTAAAAATGATTTTTCATATACTTACCTTTTCAAATTGCCATCTTTCCTTCTAATTATTCTGCTTTCAGTTTCCTAAGAGTTAAAAACCAGATCACCCCACATGTTAGAACTGCATCTAGGCTGGGAGTCCTGAGGCTTGGAGAGAAGCCCCAAACCTTGGTGAATGGATTGGTGACACTGTGACAGGGATCTTCACTTCTTGGCACATTTTCTGTTCCCAGCTGCATCTGGATAGTTTAGATGGCTGGGTCAGTGTGTGACTTCTCAATCAGCAAGGTGTCACAAAACACACATTCAAGGCATTTCTACTCCTCCACCTGTTCAGAAGTGTTTTAGTCACCATCTTAATTAGAAGTGTGGCCTAGTTCCTCAAGCTTTTGGGTAGCCATCTGATGCTTTGAAGTAGAGAGACGTGGTTACAACTTGTGTAAAAATAGCCTTTCCAGATGGCCGAGGGGCAAAGATACAGCTCAGCAGCTTGATATAGCTGAACAATCACATTTTGGAGTAGAGAGCCGGGAACGAAATAGCCAGACACTGGGCTCGAGTCCAGTCATAAGTAGAACGGTATATGCCAAGGAGCGATCACTTAACGTGGCAGATTAGCTGTTAAGATTTGCTGTTACTTCACCTCCATCCCTCCCCACCTCCCTCGATTCAGTCTTGCCTCAGGCCCCGAGGTAAAACACACTCATACACACCCACACACATTTTATTTGTTTGGTACTGGGGGTTGAACCCCTGAGCACTCTACCTCCAAGCTACACCCCCAGCACAGTTTTATTTATTTATTTTTGGAAACAGGGTTTCATCAAGTTGCTGAGGACCTCTTTAAGTTGCTGGGGCCAACTTTGAACCTGTGATCTTTCTGTCTCAGTTTCCCAAGCACTGGGATTACAGGCGTATGCCATCATATCTGGGGACACACACACACACACACACACACACACACACACACACATTACTTACAGGAAATAGAGTTTTACAAAATTTTAGCATTTTTAACTGCCCCATTAACCATAAATATTAAAGGACTTTCAGTCTCCTCTGCTCTGAGATGAGCAAATGAAAACCCAGAAGGGTGAAGTGATCGCTCAGGCTCACGCAGCTTGAGTGGTACTCAGGTCCCCGCAGCTCTGGCAAGGCTCAGCTTCAGACTCCTCTGGGGAGTCGGAAGGGCTGGGGGGTTTCATTTGGAGGTAGAATGCCCCTGAGCTCAACCCATACTACTGAAACAACAACAACAAAACCAAAACCAAACCAAAACAAAAATACTCATATTTCACAAGTAAAAATATTTGATTCATAGATTAAAAGGCCTAGTTCTCTCATTTGTTTAATCTTTAAACTTCCTTGCATTTCTAGTGTCTATTCTTTTTTTCCCCTGTTTGTCGAAGTTCTTTTTTATTTTTAATTTTTTTAATTTTTTTAATTGGTGCACTGTATTCATACATCATAATGGGATAAAAAAATAACTTTTGTAGACATACATGCACACATTGCCCAATTAGTCCCTACCCGATCCCCACCCCGTTTCTTCCCTATCCCTCCTTTCCATGCTTGGCTTAGTGGTTGACATCTAGTATTATAGCAATTTATCCAAAATTAACAATGATTATCTCACATAACAGTTTCATTTGTCTGATACCAAGCTTTTGATGACTTAAAGATAACATTTCAATATTTCTTTTTGTTTTCTTTCTTACCAGAGAATTTTTTCCTTTTTTTTTTAGGTGAAACTATCATACATTTATTTATTTTTTTTTCAGAAAAAAATCTATCCAAATATGGAATATGGACTCTAGATACCCAAAAAGATCTTGAAAAAGAACAAAGCTGGAAGATGTATATTTTCTGATTTCAAACCATATAAAGCTACAATAATTGAAACAGTGTAGCACTATTCTAAAGGCAGATATATAAACCATTGGAGTTAAATAAAAGCCTAGAGATGAATTCTTCCATATATTGTCAAGTTATTTTTGACAAGGTTTCCACGAACATTTGGTGGAAGAAATAATATTTTAACTAAATATTGTTGAAAAATAATACTTACATGAAAAAGAATAAAATTGGACCCTTACCTAACACCATATACAAATATTAACTCAAAATAGATAAAAGACCTAAGTATAAATCTTAAGACTATAAACTTTTAGAAAAAAATCTGGGTCATAAAACCTCACAATATTGAAATTGACAGTGATTTCTTGGATATGATTTCAATGGCACAGGCAAAAGAAGGGTAAACAAACTCCCTAAAAAATAAAAAAATAAAAAATATTGTATGTCCAAAGACAATGTAAACAGAGTTAAAAGTTACTGATAGAATGGGATAAAATATTTCCAAATGCTGTATCTGAAGGTATATTAATATTCCAACTAGAAATCCTAAAAAATTAGCAACAGTAAAAGCAAACAATACAATTTAGAGATAGGTAAAAGATTAACATAAATAGTAAATCTCCACAGATAACTAATCTTAATTAGCTGCTGCTGCCGCCGGCAATATGGCGCCACTGCCACACCCTCGGCCGTGAGGCTGGCGTATTTCTTCTCTGGTTTTGAGCTCCGCTCTGAGTCCCTGCAGAGTGTACTGAGCCCAACCCCTGGGAGCTTTAGATGCTTCCTGCGCCGAAAAATCTGCCGAATTTCGCCCGGCCTTTCCGCAGCGGCTCACCTCGGCTTGCTGTCCACCGCTCCTCTCTGGAGCCTGGTGGGCTGTTGAGTGTGTTGGTCTAGAGCCGCCTGGTGAACTCGCCGCTGCCGCCGGCAGTAAGGCGCTGCTGCCGCGTCCTCGGGCGTGAGGCCAGTGTATCTGCTCTGTGGCTCTGAGCTCCGTTCTGAGTCCCCCTCCTCTCTGGAGCCTGGTGCTGCAAAAGAAGATGGCGCCTGCCGCTCTGCGCCGCGGCTCCAGCCGCAGCACTGCAGTCTGGTTTCTTTCTGGTGTCTCGTTTTTCCAGCCCTCTTTTTCTCTGTCCCTTGTATTTACATTTTTTGTTTCTCTGCTGATGGTGTTTTCTGGCTATGAAAAGCGCTGATTTTGTGGTAATAGAGCTTGGTTGTTAGCGGGGCTCGTAAGTCCCGCTTTTCTCTGTCGCCATCTTCTCAGAAGTTTCTAGTGTCTATTCTAAAAGAACACTTAAGCTTCTCTAGTAAATCCGCTGTCATCAGTCTTTCAGTGTCTCTTCCAATACGTGAATGTTGGTTTTAAAAATATGGTAAATTAGGAACAGGTTAATGCTTATATTCAGCAGTTTATTAGACGCTGATTTTCAAACATAATTAAGAACCATATCACTCTCTTTTCACACCATTTATGAGCCCAAAGCCAAGGCATTACTGTTCCCTTGTGGCAAAGTAGTCTCATTGCAGGCAAGCTCCTTGGAGAAAGGGTCTGGATTGCCAGCCTTCCATATTCATTATTAAAATAAACCAACTCTTTTAAATATTCCCATTTATCCTGCCTATTGTTACCTGAAAGCTTTGCAGGTAGTGTAAAATAAATATTCAGCCAACTTTTTCCAACACAATGGTATTTGTGTTGCCCAAGTAAACATTATAGTAGTGTTGGAAAGTAGGATGTTTCTTTTTTTCTTTCTTTTTTTCGGTACTGGGGATTTAATTCAGGGCCATTCTACCTCTGAGTTATACCTCTAGCCCTTTTTATTTTTGTTTGGAAACAAGATCTTGCTAGGTTGCTCAGAGTCTTGCTACATTGCTGAGTCTGTCCTTGAACCTGTGATTCTCCTGTCTCAGCCTCCCAAGCACTGGGATTACAGGTGTGCACACCATGCCTGGCTAGAATGTTATTTTTCAAGAGGAAGTTTCTTAGCTGAGCATGGTGGTATGTGCCTGTAATCCCAGTATTTGGGAGGCTGATAGAACAATCACAGGTTCAAAGCCACCCTCAGCAACTTAATGAGGCTTTCAGCAAATTAGCAAGACCCTGTTTCCAAACAAACATACATACATATATATATATATATACATACATACATACATACATACATACATACATACATACATAGGGCTAGAGGTGTAGCTCAGAGATAGAATGCCCCTGGGTTCAATCCCCAACACCACACGGAAGTTTCTTTTCCTCTTGTAGAACTCTGTAGGGCTCAGGCTTTGTGCTAGATCCTTGGAGCAGGCAGGTGTATATTGACCTGGGCACTCACTGTTAGAACATCATGGCCTCCTGCTTGGCCAAATGGCTGACTAATGGGGAGGTGGTCACCACAGAAGGAAGAATGGAATGAGGATAGGGACAAATGTTTTTGGGTTGTCTACCAAGCACCTGGACCTGTGTCATCCTGTTTGAGCTGGCCGAAGCATTCCTGTTATACAGGGGTGCCGATTCTACTCTAGCTATAGCCCCCTTGCCCTGCAGCACAGTGGACTGGCCTGGAACAGAGGCCCACCTGCTGGAAAGCCACTGCCCAAATCAAGAGAGAAAGCCAGGGGATGCTTTTCAATACCTTTATTAAGAAATATCAAAAATTCATTACAGTTTCATACAGTTTTACAAAGTTCCACGGAAGGGGAATGTAGGGATGCCAATCCTGCCGTTGGTATGTGCCTTGAACACTACGGTAGCTCGCCACAGGGGTGACCATCCCACTCTCTCTCTCTCTCTCTCTTAGTTTGCCAGTGATCCAGAGCAACGCTTCCCCCTCCATCTCATTTTCACTTGGCCATAGCACAGTACCTTAGTTACTAAAAAGCATTTTCATACTTTGTAGATACTTCTTACATTTTTGTCACCATCCATCCCTGAAAAGGCTGAGCTGTTTCTAGGAAGCACAACATCTGAGTCCCACTTAGTGCTGTTTGGGTTACATTATCACAAAGCCTGCTTTGAAAGCTGGCAAATGTTGCATGTTATACATAACCATATTACACATGGGAGGACCCAAACACATTAAAAAAAAATATAACAATACAAAAGGGGGGGAATTACTCATCATGGAAATAAAACAGCACGGTCATTCAGTGTAACCCTCTAGTACAGGACAAGCCTGCCAGGACCACTGAGTTATGGTCACAATCGTCCACCGCAGGACCCAGCCCGCCTGGATACGGGAACACCAGCACAGAATACAGGAAGGAGTATTTTCAGGGTTGGTACATCACAATCTTTTATGTCAGGGGTACTGTATCAGAGGGGAATTACACTTTTGGAATAATCGGGGCTAGTAGGTCATTGGTACCAGATGGGGAACAGCCACGGTGTGTGTGCCTTGGCGAAGGCTTGTGCTGGTTTGTCTTAGAGTAGGTTCTGGAGAGATTGTCCAGCAATGTGGAAAGAGCTGTCTTCAGAGGAAGGACTCCTTGTTCACCCACATGAGGCTGCGAGTCTCGTTGGGCTTGCACTCGTACTCAATGACCGAGAAGGGGCTCCCCCACTGGCAGTGGTCTCGCTTGTGGTAATTGTAGAATTTGACTTGCCACACTGTCTCGAAGGTCCCGATGTCTGTGAACTGCGGGGAGAGAAACATGCCCAGTCAAGACCTCGTTGTGGCAGGAGTGATGGCTGAGAGCAAAAGCCAGTGAGTGCAAGTCAGCCTGCTTCATAATCCCACATAACCGGCCACCTCTCCATCTTGGAAGTTTAGGTCATTCTGTTCATGAACTACCTTCCTTTATTACCAGAGCTATTCCCCCCCCCCCTGGAAAGCTGTCTGGCATTTGTTACCACATCGATTTTAACAAAATAACTCTCAGGTTTGTTTTCCAAGTTAAAACTTGGAAATGTTGTGAAAACCACTCTGAGAAACTCAGAATTTTTGAGCTTGCTCCCGAACATACCCCACCTTGGGAAAATGGAAGAGAAGGGAGAGAGAATAATGTATATTGCCTATGTTTTGGTTTCTACTTCAGAAAACAGTGGTGTAACATAGTATCTGCACAACATATCTAAACATAAAATGTAATTTCCCTTCCATTATTAGTTTCAAGTCCAGGGAAAGATATTTATTTATTTTTTAATTTTTTGGTGGCACTAAGGGTGGAACCCAGGGGATTTTCTACCTCCAGGCTATACTCCCAAACCTATTTTATATATTATTTGGAAAAAGGGTCTCACTAAGTTACTGAGAGCCTAAGTAGCTGAGGCTGGCTTTGAACCTGTGCGACCCCCCAGTCTCAGCTTCCCAAGTGCTGGGATTACAAGTGTGCACCACCATGCCTGGCTCCAGGGAAAGATATTTAATTTAAGGTGACAACCATAAATATTTTATTAGAAGTATTTGATTGTTAAATATTCTATTTTACCCATCCAATATTTAGTGTTTATAAATCATGAATCCATGCCCATGTCTTTGGCTTAGATAATATATTATCCTAAAGGATATCTGAGTATCTACTATGTATCATGCACGTATAAATTTTTTTTGTATAAGGCATAATTCTTGCTGTTAAGAACTTTGCATTCTACTTTTGGAAGATAGGTCTGGCAAATCACTGCACAGAATTCTCCTGAGCCATGAGGACGCATTTCTCTTGTGGCTGAGAAGAAGGCATAGAATCCCCTAGAGGCCACTGGGCAGATGCCCAAGTGGCCTGTGGGGTTGCCTGACCCTGCTACCACCTTCTGGAGCTATTTAGGGGATCTGGCATGAGACATCATGATGCCTGTCGTTATTTTTCTCCTCTGATCTTCCTGTCATGGGAGGGGACAGGGACTGACTTGGCAGGATTCTGAGACTTGTCAAGAGCCAGAAGATGTGGCGAGAAGGGCAGCGAGCAATAGGAGCCTTTTGCTGTGCAGCTGATACAAGAGGAGGGTGATCAGGTGCTCCCCAGATAGCTTTCCAAGATGCTTGCAAGATAAAACCTGCACCATTGCCTCATCCTGCTAATTTGGTCCCAAAACAAGATCTGGGATTTCCTTTGGGGAATTTGCTTGACGTGAAACAGTGAATGATACACTTTGCATCTACCAACCTCCCAGGTATGGACTTGAAGTATCTCTTTTCAGAGAGTCATGGTTAATGACCTACATAAACAAGCATAACAGTTTTGTTCACAAGACCCCCACAGCGGAATAAACACAAATATCTAATCCATTACCTGATGATAGGCAAATTTTGGTATATTTATAAAAATGGCCTTTTACTTAACAATAAAAAGGACATGTTGATTCGGGTATTAGCAGGGATGGACTTTAAGTACATTCTGAGCAAAAGAGTTTAGACCCCAAAGACATCCTGAATGATTCCATTTATATAAAACCCTATATAATAATAGAATAAAATCAATATTGACATGAAACTCCTGTGGTTATCTAAGGCCTGGGATGAAAGGGATTGGGAGAATCCTATATCTAGATTGGGGTGGTGGTTATGTAGATGTACATTGGTCAAACTAATTGAACTGTGTATTTAAAATGAGTAGACTCATTATATGTGAACTATACTGCATGGTTAGGAAAAACAGAAATATCCATTTTCAGTAAGCTACAGGAATACAGGTATTTTAAACACTATTAATGGGAATTGAATTGTACAGCCTTTTGGAAGGGCAATTTCCATCAAGTCAAAGGCGTGAGTACACTTGGGACAAGCAATTCCACACCATATAATTTATCTTAAGAACATCACAAAGTTTAATGGTGAACAGGGGCATTCTACCATTGAGCGACACACCTAGCCCTATTTTTTAATTCTTTATTTTGAAACAGGGTCTCACTAAGTTGCAGAGGGCCTCACTAAGTAGCCACGCCTGACTTCAAACCTGCAATCCTCCTGTCTCAGCCTCCTGAGTACTAGGATTACAATCATGTTCTACCACGCCTGCTTATGATCAAGTTTTATAACCAGGAAGGATGTATTAAATCTAAAATTGTGTTTATAAATTTTGCCAGATAATTAATATCCTTAATCTAAGAGATTATATGAATTAATTAGTTAGAACTACTAAAAAATATGTAGGTAAAAGACTGTCGGACCACAGATCATTAAAGAAAAAAAGTTTAATGTCTGAAAACATACAAATATAATATTATTAGTAATTAAAAATATAACATTTCATCTATCAACTTAGTAAAAAATTTATAAATTTCTTACCACAAGCAACTTAAGCATCCAATATAAATTATTATAAAAATGGTGGCAGATCCACATGATGCTCTTACCTAGCTATTAAAAGAAATTTAGGTTGTTGATGCAAGAAAAAACTTAGAAAAATGCTAACAGGAAAGAGAGAATAATATATATTCATATATATATATATATATATATATATATATATATATATGTGTGTGTGTGTGTGTGTGTGAATATATACATAAGGTTAGATATGTAAGACAAAATATATAGGAAAAAGGAAAATAAAAATACAAACTT